>NC_056524.1:186695195-186848111 GCF_019175285.1 Sceloporus undulatus
TTATTTATATAGCACTATAGGTTTCATGGCCAAGCAAGGAATTGAACTCTGGTCTTCAGAGTCACAGCTCAACACTCACATTGCCATGCCACTCTGGCTCTCTGGTCGTACTAGTCTCAGATCTGCCTACTATCATCCACAAACTTCTGAAGCAAGGAATTGGTGCTTCCAGGCAGGAGGCTACAAGCATAAATAGGTTCCTGGATTCAAGCCTTCAGCCCTGATGTGTGACAAGGGGAGAGGAGGATAGGAACAGAGCCCTATTTCTCTTAACAGTATTTTATGGATGAATGCTTTCTTAAAGTGAGCATACCATTCTGACACTTTGTTGTGGAACAGGAAACTTCTGGAGTAGAGGTAGCTGAACAAGAGAACTGAGAAAGGATCCATAGCAGCTAGGGAGAATATACTGTCTGTATTTTGTTAAAATCCACAAAACTGTGATATCCTTATTGGCCAACCAAAATATACAAAACACATAATGCACACTTTTGAAGCTACACTGGCTTCTTCGTCAGGCATAATCATACAGGAGAAAAAGAAAAGAGACAAAACATACTGGATCCCACTTTACTGCTGCTAATAGTGTTCAAATTTTGCTGTCCTTTGTCTCGGTGGTCCTCACATGGCCAACAAATGCGTGGTCTCTGCCTACAATGAGATCCCCCCAAACCAACTGAACTACAGCAGAGATTTCGTCTATACAAAATGTAGGGATGTGACTCCAACACTTGTCACATTTTTCCTTCTTCCTGTATGATTTTTAAAAAATATTGTTTGCCTGATGAAGAAGCCATTGGAGCTTTGAAAGCTTGCATTATATGTTTTGGACATTTTGGCTGGCCAATAAAGTTATCACTCTTTTGTAGATTTTGAATTTTTCTTTTCATTTTCCTGTATGGTCACCATATCTACACATGAATACAGCTGCATCTGCACTCCAGAATGATTACAGGTTGACACCACTTTTAACTGCTATGGCTCAATGCTATGGAATTCTGGTGTAGGATTTGTAGTTTAGCCTTGCTAATTCTTTACTAAATTTTCAAAATGCTGCCGACACTGAGCTTGAATAAATTATGGCTGGAAAAAGTTATTTCATGGAGAAAGCATATGCTTTCTGTGAATATGTAGCAGTGTGGACTTTGCCAGCTGTTCTCGCTGTCACTGCTGTCAAATTTTTAACTGTTTATGACAATGGGTGGCACATGACATGAATTATGTGTTCTTTTAGTTAATGTTGCTACAACCATGAGATAATTTCTTTTGCTATTATTTTCCCCATCCTATCATTCATTTTCTTTTCCCCCCCTGCAGATTAAATGCTTTTGAACTAAGGTATAATTATGGGAGGGAGAAGAACTCTTTAGAAAGAGGGTTGTTTTGACAACAAAAATAATGAGAGAATTTGGAAGGGAAGTGTACTGAAAATGTTATTATGTTTTGTTCATTCCAAATTTAAGCAGTTAGCACATCTGAGACTTTCAATGTATGTGGTCCAATCCAAAATCTGCTTTCCAGCCACACAATTAATTCAGCCTTGTTTTACTGAAACATATTCAAGGATAGCTGTGTTGGCCATATAGCAAAGTACAATAACATCCAAAATCCACAAAGCAGTGATACTTTTATCAGGTCAACCAAAATGCACAAAATATATGATGCAAGCTTCCATAGCTTCATTGGCCTCATCATCAGGGAAAGGTGTTATTGTATGTTGCTATATGGCCAACGTGGCTAACTCCGAATATGTTTCTTGGATGTGAAGATACTGCATTTTAGCCACAACAGAGGAATCCTAAATGGACTGGGAATTTACTATTTGAGGTTTATGCCTCCAACAAAGGTTTAAAAAAACAAAAAAATAAAACCTGGGACTATATTTGGCATGTTTTACCAAAACAACACCCCATGAAAAAGCATGGGGGTTTCTCTTGAGAGATTCAATGTTTTCTGCCTAACAAAGGGAAGGATACATAATACTGGATCTCGGAGAAAGTACCTTTTTGTATTGCTAATGGAATGTAAATTGTATTTCTTGGACTTTGGAATGCTTTGATCCCAGTGCCACAAGGCCAGGAGGAGGAGGAGCCTGGCTGCATAGATATCCCTCCATACCATCTCAGCGCAGAACACCAGCATCTTTACAAAATGCAGGCCTGCAACTAATATTGTCATATTTTATTTAGTTAGTTTTATCCTGTACAATTTTTAACAGCTTTGCTTGATGAAGAAGCCAGTGGAGCTTTTAAAGTTTGCATCATGTAGTTTGTACATTTTGCTTCTTCTAATAAAAGTATCACTGTTTTGTGGACTTTGAATGTTATTGTACTTTGTACATGGACTGGGATTTCTGAAAGATCACTTCATTTCAATATCTACTTTTCTTTACATCATTTATTATTTTTATTTGCAATTCATAGTATACATTATTTGTGTTTATATCTCAAAGCACACATTTTCAGAAAGACAAGATGAGGTGAAATAAAAGAGATAAACATGTTTCATATTCCCCAGATGATTACAGATACAAAATATAGTGGGTACTGTTTAGAGGCAAGGGCACAGCCTAATTCACATAATTGACTGGGCTAACCTGTTTGGGTAAATCAAAATTTCAAGCAGGACAGAATAGTATTTACATAAGAGCCAGCTGAAGGACAAAAAGTAAATTCAGATTATGAGAACACTTGGAGAATCAAAGTTTTGATATTAGGGGTTTTAACATTATACTGTAGACCTCTACCAAGGTGTATACCTGGCATTGTACATGGGCTATTTTAAAAAAGGGAACTCTATAACAGAGTGGAATTACATTTCTCTCCTTATCCTTGATTTTGGATTGACAGATCAGTTATGTTTAATTGATTTTAAAATGGTTGCATAGAGTCCAAGATTTGGTTAGTAGGAATTGAGTTTGTCTTGACACTGAACAAATACGACAGCATGCATGATAAGAATAAACTGTGATGAGAAGGTGCTTTCCACATAAAATTACCTGTCTTGTGGCAGCTGTAAGAGCAAAACATGATGCAGATAGTCTAGAGAGGAAATGCTGGAGTATAAATGTGCAGGACATAACACTTAAAATTGTATAGAGGTTGCATTGAACAGGCACTAAATGACAAAGGATCTCATTTGATGGATGCTGAAATCTATTACAGCATCTAGAGGAGAGGAACTTTAAATGTATAGTATCAATCACCTTGTTATTAGGTGGTTTAAAAAGTGCCAGAACCAGAAACTAGTATTATGAAATCTGTTGCTATAGATGCCAGGGACTCTACAGACTTTATAAAATCTACACATTTTGTGGGTCTACAGACTTTATCACACCAGCCTACTAAGGCCCTGTGCAGACCAGCCATTAAGGCCAGCCTGGGTGCAGAGTCAGGGTGTGGCATCCACATGACGCATGTCCCAACTCCACCTCCAGGGTGCCGTGGTGCTGTACATTGCTCCACGTGGCATGCAGCATCACAGCACTCCTCTGGCATTGTTTTTACAAGATGCAGCAACAAAGGAGTGCCTTAAAGCTGCAGCACCATGGCTATTGCACCCTTTCCAGATCGTGGCATCTGGTACAGCTGATGGCAGCTGCAGGCCATCCCTTAGGGGCAGTCTGCACAGCCCCTCAGATGCCACAAGTGGATTAATGTAGGAACACAGTTCAAACATACTTTTCTAAGAACATAATTCCACATGATGCTCACACAATGGTCATCAGAGAAGAGGGTTTTAGGGCAGGTCCATATCCAGTAATCTCTCCCAGAGCAAGTCCTGCCATTAGGCAGAGTGACACATCTACTTCAGATGATAAATACCAAGTGGCTCAAAGTGGACACAGCTGTGGATCTCACGTTAGCTCATCATCAATCCAAAATCGGGCTTCTGATCTCAGATGCAACAGAGATTGCTGTTCCACTTCCAGCACTGAAGTGCATTTCCATAGCAAATGTACCTTTGGTACATTGACTGAGAAGATACACCATTTTGTTTTTCATCTCAAGGGACCAAACTATCTTGGATTCAATTGTAACATACAGTCTTTATGTTAACTGGGTCAAAATGATCAAATAATGACTCAAAAATAAGTCCAGCTCCATACTAAGTATCCCCTTTCCTTTACTTCTCAGCACCAGTGATAAGAGTGAAATACAGAGAACTAGTCACTGCGCCGTAAAGTAGGGTAGGAAACCTGTGGCTTTCCAGATGTTGCTGGACTGCAACTTTGATCACACATAGCCTGTATTGACTCTGATGAAGAATACTGGGAGCTGCAGTCCAACAACATTTAGAATACACTACCCTGCCATAAACCCTTGCAAACCAAAACTTCCAAATGGAAAGATCCCTGGAACTTATAATTCACCAGTTCTAGACCCTTAGTCTCACATTCTCATAGCAGCTGGAAGGTATATTTTGGAGTACCATGGGATGTGATGTGATGTGATGTGATGGGGTGAGGTGTTTTAGTTTTAAGCCTCCTTGAGCAAAAAGAAGAAAGATTGTATTTGCTGCAACTCAGCATCATCCTGTCCAGCTCCTTTACTAGGTAAGTCTTGGAAATGGGGAGTAACTGGCCATGGGACCCTTTGAAAAAGGCTAGATCTTTTTGAGCTTTAGAAAATAGTAAGGTGCCTTAACTCAGGTCAGTCTATTCATTATCCTACCCTAGTATATCTCCTATTATACTAGGTAGCATTGGTAGCAGCTCTCCAGCATCTGAGGTAGATGTGCTTTCATGTCTACATGGAGATGATAAAGAAGGAGTTTGGCAGCTCTTCCACACTGCAGAAATAAAGCAGTTTGACACTAACTGTCATGGCTCCATCCTGTGGAATATTGTGGTTTGTAATGCCAGGGATGGGATTTCCGCCTTCCAAGGGTGGGACTTCTTCTCTCCCCCCTCTCCCAGGCTTTCAGCTGCTACTCCAGAGATAGGTGAAGGCCCAGGAGGGTGAGCAACAGGTGCACACCTCTTCCTCCTCCCCCCATGCTGTCCCTGGCCTTCAGCTGCCTCCAGAGAGGCAACTGGAGGCTGGGGAGGGTCGGGCAGGAGGAGGAAGTGGTGTATGTCTCTTCCTCCTCCTCCACCACCACACAGGTCCCAGAATTCTGTAGGATATAGTCATGGTAGGTAAAGTGGTGTCAAACTGCTTCATTTTTGATGTGTGCATACACCCTGGGACTTCTTTGGGCTAGAAATGACTGATTCCTACTGTCACCATGATCACTTTTCCAAGCTCAGGACAAATGCTCTACCTCTGAGCTACTGTTCCAGAATTCACTGGAAAAGGCAAACTTACTCTAATTAAGAGGAGGATAGTGTTACCCATCTCTAAAATTAATAGGGTTGTTTGTTAAATAATGATAATAATTGTTCTTCCTTGTTCTTCACCTGAAGGGAGCAAACTATCTTGGGTTATGTGATGGTTTTCAGTTTTTAGTTAGGACAACTGAACACCATCTTTAATGGTGTGTGTGTGTGTGTGTGTGTGTGTGTGCACGCACACGTCTGTTAGTTGCCAGCTTTCCTTTCCATCTTTCTGTTGGAAAGGAAACACCAGATAGCAATGCCTATAAGCCTCTTGGGATGTCGAAAGATGAGCAAACAATGTTTGAGAAGTTATGCTCATTGACTG
This sequence comes from Sceloporus undulatus, assembly GCF_019175285.1. NCBI lineage: Eukaryota > Metazoa > Chordata > Lepidosauria > Squamata > Phrynosomatidae > Sceloporus > Sceloporus undulatus. The sequence goes on from NC_056524.1 coordinate 186,700,841, forward strand.
CATTTGTTTACTGAATGAGTGGCACTTTCAGCAACTTCAGAGCCTTGCTTATTTCTTGGGAGTTTTCTAATATCTGTTGAAAAGATGTAAATATTTTGATTTTAATTGAACTTCTGTCAGAACATAAAAGTTTCCTGACAGATTGTGTTGTTGAGAGTTGCTTGTGGAGCTGTACTCATTACATGTCTTCTTAGAACAAAGTTAGCAGATGTGAGAGCCAATCATCTAAGAAATATTTAATAATGTTTGTTGCAATTTATGGACCATTGATCTTCTGTCGGTAAGCAAATATACAATATTTGAGGGAGACCTCTTTTGCTTATAATATACCTAATCATCAATTAGTTTACATTGTAAATATACACCCTTTTCTTAAATAGATTTATGTGTTTATATACTGTAATGTGTTGTTAAGTAACATTATAGATAGATAGATAGATATAGATATAGATATAGATATAGATATTGATATAGATATAGATATAGATATAGATTACAGTTAGTAGAAAAAGGGCACACACACATTCATATAAGTGAACCAACTCTGTAGGGTCTAGTGCAGTGGTCCCCAAACTGTGCCTTTTAAGAGATTTTGGACATCAGCTCCCAAACGCTTCAGCCAGTAGTCTGGGATTTGGGGAGCCAAAGTCTAAAATCCCTTAAAGAGCATAGTTTGGAGACCACTGGTCTAGTGTAACAAACAAGATACTTGCATAGATCAAAATTTAATGAATAATAGCAGATGAAAATAGGATTTTTCAGTTAAGGGTCAGAGTACCAATTCCCAGCAATATCTGATTTAATAATTAACCTAATCTCAGTGACAGCTTCAGTCAGAGATAGTGTAATGCATTCACTCTTGGAGTAGAAAATTTCCACAGGCTACTGTAACTGTGCTTTTAATATCTTCATCTTTCAAGCATGAATTAGCTATTGATCATGTTTGTAGTCATGCTATGAAAAGCTCCTCCTTCTGATCCCTACATATCAAACTGATGTTTAAAGACAGCAGAGCAGGCTAAGGCAGCATTTCTGCTCAGCTGACAATCTTAAAATCTTAAGTGGATTCTTGAGTGGATTCTGCCTAAAGATAACTGATAAGTTCACCAGAATCTAGAGCAGAGTGATCAAATACACATATTGCAAAGGCTTGATAACACAAAAGAGTCATGTTGGATTAGGTCAAAGTCCTGTATAGTCAGTCCATCATTCTATATCCCACTGTGGCTGACCAAATGTTCATTGGAATCACATTAAAAAGACTGCAAGGCAGTAGCATCCTCTCATTCCTGCTTTCTAGCAACTGGTACTGAGATGCATATAATTTTTGATCCTGGAGACAGCATATCCGGGTTATAAATACCATAAATAAGGGCCTGAACAGACAGGCCAAAATAAAGCTGCTTCGGGTCACTTTGGAGGTATGCTGCATAAATGATACACTCATCTTAAGAAGCCAGAAGCTGTGCCGAAACTGCACTCATGTCCTTAGGACTGGAGTGTGGCTTTGGCATGGCTTCCGGCCTCTTAAGACGCTTGCATCATTTAAACAGTACACTTCCAAAGTGGCCCAAAGCAGCTTTATTTTGGCCTATAAATAAATATTCCTACTGTGACTACTAGTTATTACGTAACAGTAAGGAAGAAAAACAGGCTGAAGGAAGTTAGAAGAATTACATAAAACCCATGGTAGAGTCTCCCTGTGTTCTTACCTTCCACTACACATGGGTTACATTGCATTTGAGTTTTAAATCCTCAAGCTAATTTCACTCATGTCACATGTGTTGTATCTTTTGCATAGAGAGTCTAAAAAAAGGTGGGGGGGGGATACTCAAATTGAAAATTTTAATTAGCAAATCTAATGGCGACTGATGACTCCAATATCATGGGGTGATGAGTCTACTCCAGGTTTTAGGTTCAATGCTATATGATCCCTATTCCCCCAAATGGGTTTAGCACCTTCAATGGGTCCTTTAGTTATCAATAGCAATAGCACTGAGCTATCATAGTTAAAGGGGTTTCAAACTGGATTATTTCTGGAGTGCAGGCACAGCCTTTGAGACTAAGCAAACTCTGTATAGATTTTTGTCTCCAAAGAACATAAGGTATTCTTGTGTAAATCTACAACACTATATAAATAAAGCATAATAGTAATAGTAATAATAATAATAATAATAATAATAATAATAATAACAACAACAACACTGTTGGCACACTGTTGCAGAAACTCAACAATATTCTATATAAGCTGCTCTGGCCTTGTCTGCAATGGCCAGGACACTTTGGGGGCAGCAGCTGACCCCATAGCTGTCCCAACCTACCCCCATTACTTGACCTTCCATTCCTGTGCCATGGCAGCTGTCTGCATGGGCAACCTGCAGAGCCTGATGTATCCACTTCTGCTGCAGGTCACTCATTTCTGAGGACAGAACAAGGCACCCAGCAATCATCACATGTTGCGTGCCTTGTTCTGACCTCATAATGAGTTACTCATGGTAGTGGCGGATGCACCAAATGGCTCAGAGGGACTTTCATACAGACAGCCACCATGGTGCTGGAACATATGATTCCTGATCTTCCTGGAATATCTGGGGTAACAGGTAAGTTTTTAAAATACATTTTAATATGTTTTACCGTGGTTCTAGCATGGAACATGCCAGATATCATGAAGACTGCCCACAGCAGAACAAAGTTTGGGATGTGCATTGTTTGAACAAAATGATGCCAGAATGCAGGGTGTGGGGTGGGGAACAGGCCTTTTGGGCTGTGCAGACAAGGCCTCAGTCACATCTGTGTAACTAACAAGATTCTCACACTACCAGTTTTTCCCCAACCTGGGCATGGGCTGAGACCAGGCTGGGACTGTGGCTTATTCCATAGCTCTGTGCCCAGATTGTTACCATCCTGTCCTTCTTCCATCCCTGGTTAAAAACACTTCTTTTCCATCAGTGAGAGGTATTTTGATCAGGGACAGGATGGTAACAATCTGGGCACAGAGCTGTGTGATAGTACATATTTCCTGCCCAGTCTCAGCCCATGCCCAGATTGGGAAAAAGAGAATGGGATAATCTCCATAATAACATCTTCTGATACAACCCTCCTTAATCCCACTTTAAGAACTAGCTGTCAGGTCAGGAGATGAAGTCTGTTTGAGTCTTCTCCATTTTGGGAAAATAAAATAAAAGAGAACACCCCCCCCCCATATTTGATTATAAATATTTATTGTCAGTCAATAAATAATAATTATCTGTGTCTCATGAATGAATGAAATGATGAAATAGATAGCTCTATTTTACTTGAGCAATGAATCATGGCTTTGTCCTCCATACCTGCAATAGCTATTGATTTAAAATTCAACTTCTCCAGCAAAAACTCTTGATTAATGTATATTGGAGTCCACAATGTTTACTGAATAAATGTTAGAGGGTGTTGGCTAACTGCTGGTGCTATAATTCTCCTTATGCATCCCTGAAACATATGATATGGTTATGGCCAATGGGTAGTGTCCATTTGGTGAAAGTTTATTAGCTAAATTCATTTTGTTTTGCTTCAGTCTTTACATTTTGTAGATTTATGTGTGTTCATACAGTAAACTACTTACGGTACCCACATCTTAGAAATCAACATTTGGTCCTTTCAGTGTCTAGAAGATTTAAATGCTAACATTTAAAAAAGTGAAGAATACACATAACTTTCAATGTTGTACCATAGAAATGTCACCATTTTATGAATATTTACCTGGATATTTGGTCATTTTTTCCCCTAGAAGTTCGTACACAGATGGTTCTTCACTGCTACATTTTCAGCTTATTGACTCTTGGTTTATTATTTTTAATCAATTTTAAAATTAGTTTTCATTTTCCCCCTCTTGTATGTCTTTCAATATGATTGTTGCACCATATAAAAAGAAATGAAATGTAGTGTGTCTAATAGGACAAGGAAGAAGAGAGAAGATAATCTGAGCAACAATGGCATCACATTACACATAAATGTTTTATTAGATTCCAGGAGGGTAATACATGACTACCAAGGAATATTTTTTTTTATTAGTGGAGTTGGCATAAGGGTCTTTCCTTCCATCTAAATCTATATTACAAAATCCCAGCTAAATCAAGAACTTTGCTAAATTAGGGCTGGGGAAAATGTGGCCTCCAGTTGATCTAGAGCATTCCAACTCCATTTGAATGTCCTCAAATCCCAAGACCCCTCCCACATTAATATAACCCAAAACATCCCCAAACAGTCAATTGGTATTCCTGGAGTGATGGTTTACTTTCCAAAGCCCTATACCACCATCATAAAATACTATCTTCCCAAGTTCTCATTTAAACCAGAAGTAGATTTCTGTTCATTTTCAGAAGGGTTGAAGGATTGAAGAAGTGAACATTTGACACTGTGGCCCCTGCAGGGGCAAGAACTTACCCTGCTGATGTTGTCTACCCCTGTTGTAAATGCTCTACAGTATTGTTAGTAGATTTTATTTGTTTGTTTGTTTTGTGTATCTTCAGGATTGTTCCACAAACTAAGATTACTCAAAGAAAAAAACATTTTATGTGACTGCAGCGTACTCACATATTCATTTGTGGAGCTAAAGAAAATGTATTGTATGTGGATTAAAAAGGACATGTTTAACATAATTGTAAGCCACTCTGATAGCCTTTAGGGCTGATGGGCGAGGTATAAATACCATAAATAAAAATGTTTTTTTTTAAGTATGCAAAGGAATCTTGTAGCACCTTTGGGATTAACTGAAAGAAAGAATGAGTATGAGCTTTTGTAGACTTGAGCATACTTCCTCAGGTTTTTAAAGAGAAGGTTGTCCCTGAAGTGGTAACAGACATGCTCACCTACATATTTTGCATTTGTTTTGTGACTGAACTTTGGTTGGTGAACTTGGAAGTCTGATTGTTGAATCCTACATCTCCCCAGAAACCATTGTTTCTCATATGGTCTTTCATACCAGACACATATACCTAACAGGTAATAGTACATGAGTGTTCCTTAGCATAAAATTTCATTTTGGGATTGCTTACCACATGTTCAAAATATACAATGGTACTTACTATTTCTATACCACTTCATAGTGAATTAAGCATTCTCTAAGTAGTTTACAAGGTGTAAGCCAATTGCCCCCCAACAAGATGGGTACTCATTTTATCAGCCTATGAAAGGATGGAAGTCTGTATTAACCTGGACTCAAAAATGAATTCACAACATTGAGTTCACAACATTGTGGCTGCAGTACCAGCTTTTAACCGCTGTGCCACCAGGGTTCTTTAGATACTGTACACTTATTTAGTTGGTAATACAATTGAACAATATGTTCAGACACTTTATGTGTAGTGTGTGGGGGATGGAGAGAAAGAAAAAGGAAAATAGTATGCTTGTTCATCCACTAAATACCACAAAAATGTATAAAGCCATGTATTTTGTTCTTATTTTGGCATTGACACTTTTGACCAGTGAACTTTGAACATAAAATAGCAAACAATGAGCCATTTCATGTAGAATAGATGGTAGGTGTATATTTTCATGACTCAAACATGTAGACATAAATCTATTACATGCAGAGTGTTACCTGATCTCTACAATTTAAGGTTTTTAACCCACAATGTATATTCCAGGACTTATTAAAGTCTTTAACAGAATGCATGTATGCAATATTTGAAATCATGATTGCAAATAAAAATAAAATGGAAAGTGGATACTCTTATCTTCAAAGAAGTACAATGAGATAGATAGATTAGATAGATAGATTAGATAGACAGACAGACAGACAGACAGACAGACAGACAGATAGGGTTCAATTTTTAATATACTGTAGGATAGCAAAGTAGTATATTATTCTATATCCATGTCTCTTAAGTGGCAGGTCAATTATTTTGCAGTGCTATCTAATTTTCTCTATGATTAGAGCCAGAATAGATGCTAAAATGTTCACAACCCCTCAGTGGCACAGAACATTTTAATATTGCTGGTAGTAGGGATCAGAGGAAATGCTCATTGATTTAGTTGTTGGCAGGGAGCACAGTTGTACCTAATCCAATAGCCTAACAATATAACATTCAGATGATAGCACACCAGCCTTCTTTCTTTTGAATTCTGAAGGGGAGTCTAACATGGCTTCACAATGACTTTTGCCCAAGGTGCTATAGGCTTCAACATATGTTACGGCTAATAGGGAATACTGTCAGAAACGGCTAAGCTAGTAAATGGTTATATCCAACATGTCCTGTTCTTCACTGGAACAGAAGAGTACAGGGACTGCCTGATAGAAATAAGTTGCTCACTCAGAAGAAAACTATAGATAGCCAGTCTCATGCTTGGCCTGATAGATAACCAAAATATCAGTCTGAAATCACAGTTTTAGAGAATTGCTTCAGTACATGCCAAGTATATGAGGGGCTTTGAAAACCTCTGGAATTTATGAGCCACTGGTTCAGGACTCTTATGCTGTACAGCAGCATTACTGTTAGACTGTAAGACAGAAATGCATTTCTTCTAATAAAGTGAAATCCTCAATTCACCAACTTGGCCTCTTGATTGGACTAAGCATATTTCCTTCAGACCACAGCCAACAAGTTTATTGATATCCATTGAGATTTCTTTAGCAAGTTCCAGGGATATCCAGTTACATCATTCATGCATCTTACCTGTGTGGGGAATTATAGGTTTCTGATGAATACATCCATTTCCTCATGCATGAGATACAGTTAAGATTAAGATTAATTGTTATTAATTTTACTGATGTGTTTTTATATGTATTTTAAGTATTGATGTATGTATTTTAGCAGTCTGTTATCCCACCTCAATCCATCTGGGAGAGGTGGGAAAATATAAATAAACTATTATTGTTGTTATTATTATTATTATTAATTGGAAATATGCCTTTCTTAGGAATTAATTTTGAAATTAAGAGCCTTACTTTCAGGTCAGTTAGCCCTGACAGAAAACCTTATGGCGGTTTCCCCTGATGAACTTATTATAGCATATGAAGATCTTTGCAGGATCAGGTCAACAGCCACAATAGACAACCAGGTGACTGTATAATAAAAATAATAAAATCTTTATTTCTATACCGCTTTTCCTGGGATCAAAGCGGTTTACAAATTCAAAGCATCTATATAGCGCAGGGTTTACAATATAAAATACAATCAGAAGTACATTAGGTTAAAACATCATATAAAAGCAGTTAAAATCTCGAGATCACCCTTAAACATCCTAATACATTTCACATTACAGGATAGGGGATAGGAGGATACATTCTCTATGATGGATCAGGAGGGTATGCTAAACAGAACAAATGAGATTTCAACATTTTCTTGAAAACGTCAAGGGAAGGACTGAGACGAATCTCTTCAGGGAGTTTATTCCAATGTGTAGGAGCAATAGATGTGAATGCTCGTTGGTGAGTTGCGGACAGTCTCACTCTGGGATATTCCAGTTGGTATTTGCCTGTTGTCCTGAGAGTGCGGGGCAGATTATGTAGGGAGAGGCGTTCCCTCAAGTAACTCGGGCCCAAGCCATGTAGGGCTTTAAAGGTAATAACCAACACTTTGTATTGAGCCCGTATTGTATTGTATTGTATTTGTATTGTGAATAAAGTCCACAAGCTGGATATGAGAACAATAATATCCTCTCACCTGTGTTTCCCAGCAAATGGTATTGAAAAGCATGCCACCACTGATATTATATGTACCAATTGACATCCTGATTTGTAGCCGTTGCCTGCCTTATCCCCCATGATTTTATGTAATTCCACTTTAAGTCCAAGGCGGGGGTCATTACTACATCTTGCCAGAATCAAAATCTATATATATAGATTGTAATTAACTCTCCCCAAATAATTATAAATGTTTCTATTACATTCCTCTTTCCTTACTTTTTAGCCCCAAAGTCAAAAGCCTAATTTTGTTTTTTAGGGCAATACTAACCAGTATTCTGTATAAGCTGCATCTACACTGCAAAAATAATACTTTGACACCACTTTAATTGCCATTGCTCAATGTTACGGAATTCTGGGATCTGTAGTTTTGTAATATATTTTGCTTTCTCTGTCAAGGAGATCTGGTGCGACAACAAACTACAAATCCCAATATTCCATAGAATAGAGCCATGACAGTTAAAGTGGTATCAAACTGTGTTAATTCTTCAGAGCGCTAGCAGCTTCGGCAATGTCTCTGGCCTTACCTCTCTACCCAACCTCATAGAAATATCATTTAACTATGCTCCAGTTGCTGGTAGTGTGGACCTCCTTCTCTGCATACATTTTATGCCCAGTAAAGTAGATTGAGGGTGAATCAAAGTCATGGCAATGTGTGACTTTGTGATTAAGTACCACATTAAATTAAATTCTTCATAATAATGCTGTTTCTTTGAGTTATTAAAGATTACCTTTCTTTACATTTTAGGCTCCTTCCTATGTCTCTACTTGCTGAGAATGAGGAGCCATTCGTTTTCTTTCTACTGTATACATATTAGTGAACACTAGAAGCATGAAGTACAGCAAGCCATTTTATATGCTACAGTTGGTGAGGTATATTTTGAATCACTGAAAACAAATAATAAGATAACTATTTTTCCAGTTTCAACAAATGTCACTCAGGCTTTTAAGTCAATGGAGGACAAGCTGCCGCAGAGTAAAGGAATCTAATGTATAGCTAAGGATGGAGGAATCTGTCAAATTTAGTCTCTCTCAGCTTCTCATGGTTCCAGTCTTATATTTGTGCATTCTTGTTTCTGCATCAGTTTGACATTTTTAAGAAAAAAATAAGTAAAAACAAGACAACTTTATAGGTGTTTGAGAATGTCTCTTCAAATATGCCTCCATGTAAGTAATTTTACTTAAATATTTTTGCGGGGTTTTTTTCCCATAATATAAAGTATATGTGTGTGTGTTACTTTTACTTTCTGTGTGATTTTTCTTAATATACACATTTTTGTGATCCCACAACTGCATTACAAAAATTGGGAAATTTTGAGTACTGAAGGATAATCATATAGCTATTTGTATAAAGTATTACACTATTATTTAGTGCTACGTAGAAAGTGCTACATGGACATTGCTAAGTTGGGAAACTGTGTCATAACTTGGCAGGAATGAGGTGATTTTGATCATTTCATAGTCAGTAAAGAATCATAACTTCTGCAATGACCTGAATAGTGTGTTATGATAGTAGATATTGGGCTTCTGCTATCATAACTTCTTAATGGAATGTAGCCTATAGTTTCATTTATTCCAGCCTAGGAGTTTGAATGTTTAATTTATAAAAATAGTTTTAACCCCTTTCATAGACTTGAGCCTACTTCCTCAGATATATTTGCATTCAACTATGTAAGTGTTGTTGAATTCGGTTGCTCTTCCTCTTTTCTGAGAGATACTTCCTCTAACACCTATAAGCCACATAGTTACAGCATGGTCCTCTTGGTGCTAGAAGTAGCAGTACAGTCAGCTCTTCTTATACACGGATTTTTTTATACACGGATTCAAGCATACATGGTTTGAAAAAGTTCAAGAAAATTATAAATTTCAAATATCAAACCTTGATTTTCCATTTTTTATAAGGGACACCATTTTGCTATGTCATTATATTTAATGGGAATTGTGCATACATGGATTTTGTTATACATGGGGGATCTTGGAACCAAACCCCAGCATATAACAAGGCTCCACTGTATCTGTTGAATTCGCCCTTTTCAAATTCAATAAGTGGGGGAAGAGGGGATTTTGTTTTAATTGATTTTTGAAGAATTTACCAAATTTCACAAATCAAATTCCTGATATATTGTTTTTGGGGGGGAGGAGCCTTTAGGTTAAACAAAATCAAAACTGACTGCTTCTTGTTGAGGATTATAGGCTGTTGGAAGGTTTTAAACAGAGGTTGGATGGCCATCTGTTAGTGATATTTTAGCTGTGGATTCCCAGTATTTGTAGAGAGTTGGATCCTTTAACACTATATAGTTTTAACACTGGGGCTTGTAGTTTGGTGATGAAGGTGAGAATTCTAAATATCCCTCTCTAAACTGCAACTCCCAGGATTCAATAGGATATTGCTATGGTGGTTAAAGAGCCAGCATGGTGGTATGAACATTGAACTGTAACTCTGGAGACCAGAGTTGGATTCCTCGCCCAGCCATGGAAACCCACTGGGTGACCTTAGGCAAGTTGCACACTCTCAACTCCCCCCCTCCCCAATTGTGATAGGGTCACCTTGGCATTGCTATGAGTCAGAAACAACTTGGAGGGACACAAGAACAACATAGCACTTAAAGCGGAATCATAATGCTATAATTAGGAAGTGTAAAAGAGTCCTATATGACTCTTGGGATCCCATCCATCTCTATGAATACAGTATATGATGTCCATTTCCATATGTATATAGACTCATAAAGAACAAGAAAGAAATGAAAAGTGCAAAAGGAGCATAATCTCTGCATTAACGTATTCAGGGGTAGTTGTGATAGCCATGCAGCAAGGTACAATAAATTACAAAATTCACCAAAGAGCTGAGTGAACAAAAATACACAAAATTATTTTTCTGTTGCTAATGGAGTTGAAATTTTATCACCTGGGTTTTATTGCCATTATTACCTAGTCCTGATATGGTGAAGAAAGGGGTTGGCCTCTGCCTGCACTGAAATCCCTCCAGACCATTTTAACAGACAGCAGAAGAAAATTGGCTTGTGACTCAACACTATCACTTTTCATCTCCTACATGATGGGATCATGATGGACATTTAGGAGAATAAAAGACCAGCAGAACTAAAAAATAATTTAGGTTCAGATAAACATTTACACATACTAGAAGATGTCTTAGACACAATTCTCATGTAGATTCTCTTTAGATCAGTAATGCCATATTTAAAGTACTGAACTTCAGTTCTGTTGGTGTATGTTGAATACTTCCAAAGTGACCCGAAGCAACTTTGGTGCTTTCTGCACCGCCATTTGGGACGTCCGGAGGACGTCCCATTTTAAAAAAGGGGCGTCTCTTTTAGACGCCCCATGGCCTAGTACGGACTCTGTCTGTACAAGATGGCGCCGGCCCTTCTACATGGCCGGCGCCATCTTTGCGTATTGGACGCTTAGCGTCCGTACGCGCCGCGCCGCTGCTGACCCTGCATATGTTTACTTGAGAATAATTCCCATACAATTCCCATACAATTCAATGAGGACTTTCTCAAACAGATATTGGACTACAGTGTTCACTGTGAATTTTACTAAAGGAAATTTTGGAAGAAGCATTTCAGTTCATCAAACAAGTTATTTGAACTTCTGATTAAGCATGCATACATGTAGTGGAAGATAAAGAAAATGTATTTTGCTTGTTGGAAGCAAGTGACAGGATTTGAAAATGAACCTTCACTATGCAAGGCTTCCAAAAACTATTATTTGTTGTCTTATCTATATTCATTCATCCATCAGGAAATAGATGAAATGGCAGTTATGAAAAAACCATTTAGCAAGTCAGTTTTTTGTTCTAAATATGGCCATTGCTCTATTTACTTGTGTTACAGAAGTTATTTGTTTTTCAGATCACAAAACTAAGAGCCCATACAGACAGGCCAAAATAAAGTTGCTTCGGGTCACTTTGGAAGTATGCTGGAAGGCCAAAGCCATGCTCCAGTTCTAAGGACTGGAGTGCACTGCAGCTTTGGAGTAGCTTCTGATAGAACACCTTGGAACTCCTTCACTAGAGAGGTAAGAATGCCCCACTCCTTGCTGTTAAGTGAAAACTTCTGTGTTCTGACAGGGGTTCAGGAATTGATTGCAATGGGTTTGCAGTGTTATGTTTTCTGTATCCTATTACATCCCATCCCACCTTGCAACAATGTAACTGATCTTAAAGACCTGTGACATTAATTTCACTCCAGCAGTGCATTTGAAGAAGTGGATTAAAATCTCCCAAAGCTCATATTGAAATAAATCATCTAGTTTTAAAGGTGCTTCTAGATTCTTTTCTTTCTTTCTTTTCTGCACCACTTCCCCATTTTTATCATTGCTTTATGTGTGCCTGAGTTATTCTCAGTGTATATACGTAGCACTAAATTGTCTTCGCTAAACTTTAAAGTTTCCATCATGTACATGGAAAACGAGGAACGAAATGTTCATTTCATTCTTTTTCTTCCATTTAAAGTTATCGAAATTTAGAAAGGATTACAAAGTGGGTCTATATAGAAAATGGTTCTTCTTTCAGAGTTCGTAGTCCATGAATATAACATGTACAATAAATAAATAAATAAATCTATTTTCAAAGCAACTGGTAAAGTTCAGAACAGGGCTGAAGTATAAACTTAAATAACTATGTCAAATATCTGGCTTATCCTTCTGCCTGGCTTTTATTTATTCCTTGACTTAAAGAAAAAGAAGTGTATAGGAGTCTAAGTAAAACCACAGCCTTATTGTACATACCCTGCTGTGATTTTGGTGTGAGGTTGAGTGTGATATTAAAAAGAGTCTTCATCAGTTCTTTGACATCAGCTGTAAATAATATTGTCTTCACACTGGTAATGAGTATAGAGGGCATCTCCGGGGTCGTCATGGGCAATGCTCCAGCTCTTCCAGACAGTTTTCATGTGCTTAAATTATAGCTCAGATAGATATATAGTAAATAATATGGTTGGGCTGGATGTAATGAATTTATAGAATTTATAGATGGTCACTGTACTTCAGTTTGGGGGGAAATAATTTAGTGCATGTAACAGATGCTCTTTTGGCTCAAAATAGTAAAGCCCTTTATATACAGAGTGTACTGATTTCACATAGTGGATGGTTTTCAGATATGCCTCCACCAAAAAGAACCAAATTAACTTATTAATTAGAGAGTTGACATAGGAAATTATCGCACACCTTTTTTTAGCCTGACTCCTGGCGTACTTTGCAAAGAACAATACTTTCCCATTCTTTGAAAAGTACACCAGGAGTCTGAATTGGATTTGTGATGCAATCGAGTTGGGCATGGAGGTGTGCAATAAGATCCATTTTTACCAGTGTAAGCCCATGCTCAATTTATGTCGGATTGGGTGAAAAGAGGTGTGTGATGATCTCCATAGATGTGCTGTCTTTTATTACTGAAAGACATTCCTATAAACAAAATGTTTAACTTCTAAACCCCTTTCTCAGACAGGACAGTCTTCAAAATAGATAATGAAAAAGCAGCTGTTCACAAAAAGCAGCACTGGGTATGGCATTAAATAACATCAGAGAAGACCATGGCCTCACTAGGTTTGGTGTCAGCTAGTGCAGTAACTCATTGTGTCATCCTCACATTGTCATCCTCTCATACCACACCCTACAGAATCCTTAGTAAAAAAAAATTGTGCTAATGTTACCCATAAATTGTAATTCCTGTATATCACTGAATGGAATGATAATAGTTGTGACATAAAACAGCTAGCAAAATTAAACTTATACCTTTAAATAACAACATCGTATGCACAGCCTAAATGTATTTACATATACATAGTTTCAGGTGGTTAACGTGAAAATCTGGTAAGATTTCATGTTTTAAGGGAAAATTTAAAATAATTTAAAAATGTTTTATTTTCTTTAATTTTAATTTTTTCCCCCCAGAAAAACTTGGGACCTCTCCTTTTTCCTCCAACTCCCTCCTTGGAAGTTTTTAAACAGAGGCTGGATGGTCATCTGTCAGGTATTCCCAACAGATGGCCATCCAGCCTCTGTTTAAAGACCTCTAAGGAAGGAGACTCCACTACACTTCGAGGGAGTGTGTTCCACTGTCGAACAGCCCTTACTGTCAGGAAGTTCCTCCTAATGTTGAGGTGAAATCTCTTTTCCTGCAGTTTGCATCCATTGTTCCGCGTTCTAGTCTCTGGAGCAGCAGAAAACAAGCTTGTTCCCTCCTGAATATGACATCCCTTCAAATATTTAAACAGAGCTATCATACCACCTCTTAACCTTCTCTTCTACAGGCTAAACATACCCAGCTCCCTAAGTCGTTCCTCATAGGGCATGGTTTCCAGACCCTTCACCATTTTAATCACTCTCCTTTGGACACACTCCAGTTTCTCAACATCCTTTTTAAATTGTGGTGCCCAGAACTGGACACAGTATTCCAGATGGGTCCTGACCAGAGCAGAATAGAGTGGCACTATTACTTCCCTTGATTTAGACACTATACTTCCATTGATGCAGCCTAAAATCGCATTGGCCTTGTTAGCTGCCACATCACACTGTTGACTCATGTTCAACTTGTGGTCTATTTTTGGACTCATAGATCCCTTTCACACATAATTTCATTCAGCCAGGGGTGGTTCTGCTTCATACTGTTACAGCCTTGCCTACTGGTGGGAGGGAGCAGAAACATCATGCCTGAAGAAGAGAAGGCTAAGAGGTGATATGTTAGCCCTGTTTAAATATTTGAAGGGATGTCATATTGAAGAGGGAACAAGCTTGTTTCCTGCTGCTCCAGAGAACAGGACCCAGAACAATGGATGCAAGCTACAGGAAAAGAGATTCCACCTCAACATTAGGAGGAACATCCTGACAGTAAGGGCTATTTGACACACTCCCTCAGAGTGTGGTGGAGTCTCCCTCCTTGGAAGTCTTTAAACAAAGGCTGGATGGCAATCTGTGGGGTATGCTTTGATTGAGAGTTCCTGCATGGCAGAATGGGGTTGGACTGGGTGGCCCTTGTGGTCTCTTCCAACTCTATGATTCTATGCACTCATGCCCCAACCATTTGCATACTGGACCTCCTTCTCTCTTGCAGGGACAGTGGGCCAAGAGACACTACTTAGGGGCAATCCAGACCGCCCCAAATGGACAGGCTGGAAGCACCCAGTTTCCCTCAGGACAGATGCTGCAGCAGCCAAACTGCGCGGTGTCCCTCCGGACCAAAAAGAACCTGGAAAACCCACTGTCGCACTGTTGCATGTCCAAGATGCAACCTGGCAGTGCAAACATGGCACTGTGCTTGTGTTTGCCCACACCAATCTGGTTTAGGTAATCAGGTAAAGAATCCATGGATACAGAGGGCTGACAGTAAATCCAACAACATCTGGTATCAGTTTAGAACACAAGGGCATAATAAGATGTTTATTGATGTAACAACAGGAAATAAATAGTTACCTTAGTTGAAAGAAACAGGTGAAAATAAATATTAGTAGTCCCAAACACTAAAGCTTTTACTCATCTGGATGCATAACTAGTACTTTAAAAATGGCTCTCATTTTAATAAAGAGAACCAACATAGAATATTCTGGGTGTTCATTGAATTTAAATTAGATTACCTATTAGGCTTCCTCAAGTGGCCATAACTATACCATAAAGTCAAAAATAATAACGAGTAATCGCATATCACACACACACACACACACACACACTGTTATGAAGCACCAGTGAGTGATGTGGCCATTGGATTATAGTGTGGAAATCCACATAAATCAATCTACAATTACACAAGGGATAATTATTATAGACAAGTATTATATTGAGGGAAAGGAGTATAATGAGATCATAAATTGGATTCCTACTGGTTTCTATCTAGTTAGCAATGACTAATATATTTTTAACAAAACACAATCCAGACATTTTGATCCTAAAGTAATAACATTCACTTGAATCCTATTGAGGCATCTAGTGGCCATGGATATTAATTCCATGAGCATGTTCACAGGAATAAACCTTGTCCCTTCAGTTCCACCACATCAAATCAAATGTGACTCCACCTAGCATATACTCAGTTTGAAGAGGGATGCTTCTACTTTATATAGTTCTGCAGTTCTTTTTAGAATTCATTCACCACTGCTCCCATGTTTCAAGTTTATGAGATTTCATTACATGGACTCAGACAATGCTCAGCAAACAAACATCTAAGTATTATTTAAGAGAATTCTTTTACAGAGCTGTAGGCTCTTCTGTTCGAAAGGAGTGGGAAATAACATTCAGAAGGAGTGGGAAATATTGTTGCAGACACAAATCCTAACTGAACAAATATGACCTTAAAATTGGGGAAGTTGGTCAGAGCGATCAAAGGTGGGGAGGAACCAGAAATATAATTTAAAAGAGAAACAGAAATATGGAATTTGGAAAACTCTCACCATTTATTAGTGCTCTGGTTTGGTGCTGCACAGGTAGGGATTTGTCAATAGCAGGAGAGTCATTTGGTGGTCCAGAAAACATGGGGAGAGTTAGGAACAAAGGAAATTTATATCATTTCAAAGCTCCTTAGATAGAGGTTTCCCCCTTCAATCTTACAGTCATGTGTGGAGATGCCAGGTATTGAACCTGGATCATTTAAAATATAAAGCATGTATTCTACTACTGACCTATGATCCTTGCCAGTTTTCTAGCACTGGTAGACTGCAAAATCCCTCACCATGAAAAGAAAGTATGGTATGGAAATGGGTAGAAGTGGTCCAGATGTTTGACCAGTGAATGCAGCTGTGAATTTAGGCCATAGATTTTAGCTCAGCTTTATCATGGTCATCATCATTCTAACTGAAGGGAATGGATGCCAAAATAATGCATTTCATGGAAGCTCAATTACCAATTTTAGAGTGATTAAATGTTTTGCCTGTGAAGCATGTGTCAGCTCTTGCTGGCACTAGTTCAGTCATTCTGTTTTCCTTTTTGTTGGATGAATTCAGCATGCATAATATTAGAATGAGAAACACAAAGTCCCAAGATTAAAGAAGGAAGAAAATAGGGGAGAGGCGGGAAGGGGGGGAAAGCAAATTTATATACAAGCTATTTGTTCAGTGGACTGTATAATGCTGGAGGCTGAAAGTATAAAAAGAAATCCTCAAAGTCTGCAGCAAATCAACATGTCACTTTTAATCTACACTTTAATAAGTTATGCAGAAAAGCCTGGGGTTTCTGTCAAAACAAAAACACAACAAAAATCAATTTTTTAAAAAAAAAAAGATAGAGAGATGGAAATCATATTAAAGTTCCTATTGTAAGGTTTGGGTTGAATACTGTTTCAATGACCAATAGTTAAGACTGGCACTGAAAATAAAATTTAGGATGGCCAACAAGTGAGACTACATCAAAATGTTGTAGCATATATTGAAACTGTTCAGAGTTTCATCCAAATACCTATGACCTTTGAATACACTCAGTTCTTACTGGGAACTTATCAGAGGATTTATTCCACTAATACAACAGGAAATATTATACTTGATGCAAGTATATTGTTAAATCTTGAGATGTATCCCAAGGCTGCTAATCCTTCCCTTTTCTATACAGAAAATATCATTTGGGTATAATCTAAAGATCAGTAATGAAGAATCATTAACTACAACATTTTAAGTGCTGGGTTTTAAATGTTCTGCATTTTAAATTTTAAGGTTTGAATTTTTAACACGTTACATTTTTATTTATAACTATTTCAACTTTTAAACTTGTTTAATTGTTTTTTTAAATTTTATATTTATATAATTATAAAGAAAATATAAGGAAAATATATAAGAAAATATAATAATAATAATAATAATAATAATAATAATAATAATAATAATAATTTTGTATTGTTTTTGAATTGTATTTTTTTTAATTTGCTGTTAGCTGCTTTGAGTCCCTGTGTTAGGAGAAAGGCAGGATATCAGAAAATAAAACAATAACAATAATTTTATTAGATTCTTTCAGTTGCTCTAATTTAAAGCAAAGTTTAAATTTAAAGTTTCCTAAAGTTAGCTCAATGGCTCCCAGACTCTGGTACATGGCAGTGATGGTGTTGGTTAAGCATCAGATCCCATCTGAGCTAGGAAACTAAGTAGGGCCAGCACTAGTTAGTACTTGGATGGGAGACTTCTAACAAACCCAAGGTGCTATAGGCTGTATTTCTACAAAGGAAACTGGCAAAACCACCTCTGAGTGAAAACCCTGTGGAAATTTATGGGCTTCATATAAATCAACAGGCAACATGAACACACACACACACACACACACACACACACACACACACAGAAAGAGAGAGAGAGAGAGAGACTGTATAGTAGAATGACACAACCATTCCAGAAAGTTATTTTAATGTCCAGGATAAAACTCAAAGTAGGTGCATGGCAACCTTAAGGTGACTCTCAAATCGGGTTTTCTTGACAGGATTTGTTTAGAAGGAGTTTGTGACTTGCCTAAGGTAACCCAGTGGATTTCTGTGGTTGGGCCCAGATTCAAACCCTGGTCTCCAAAGTCATTGTCTAATGTTCAAACCACTAAGCTACACTGACTTCCCATTCACTTAGTGCCAGGTCTGAAAGCCTCATATAGTGTGCTTACCCCCTCCCACCACACACACACACACACACACACCTATATTCCTTATGCTTGAAATGGCCAAACAAGTTCTGTGGGCCCTTGGTACGCACTAGGGTTTCATACCAGGACCTCCCATGGATAACAAAATCTATGGATGGTCAAGTCCCATTAAATAAAATGGTGTAGTAAAACTGTATCCCTTGTATAAAATGGAAAAATCAAGGTTTGCTTTTGATAATTTATACATTATTAAAATATTTCCAAACTGTGGATGGTTGAATCCGTGGATAAGGAATGTGTGGGTGTGCAGGGCCAACTGTAATTTTATCAATTTTCTTCCCTCTGTGAGAAAGGTTTTGAAAATTGTGGATCTGAGATTTGTCTTCCACAAAATTTGCATGGGGATGCCTTGCACAGAAAACAACATATGAGCTCAGCATATCCTTTTAAACTTTTGAACTTCTTAAAGAACTACGACTAGTTTAACTTCTGCATTTACACAAGATTTTCTTCAGGGTGCTGTCTCATTTGTCCATATCTTCTGAAATAAAGGTACTCTCTGCCTGGGCCTTCTTGTGGTCTTCTCAGAGGTGGAAGCCTGGCTATGAAACAGCCTTCTCAGAGAGGCTCAACTGAGGCCTTCTTCACTGTCTTTATTTATAGAGAAGAAAATACTTTCATTCATCCAGATCTTTTAAAATATCAGGTTAAACAACAGCAACAACAACAGCAACATCAAACTTTTCAGACATGAGGTGTTAAACGGGCTCATTTTTTCACAACTGGAAAAGAAAAGTATTCTTGATTCGTAAACCAATCATAGAAGCCATCCATATTGATGGCTGGTCACAGGAATATTGTACATAAGGAAGAATCAGCAGGTAAAGGAAGTTTTGTGGAAGTGCTCCTCCCCCCCACCTTCTCCCTAAAAATGCCACTTCAGATTCATATTACTCCCAAATATGACAAGTAAGACAATAAGTTATAAACCCTCCACTGCTTCTTCTTAAATAATAGCAACTCTCTACTACCCAACAAAAATGTGTCGATTACTGCTAATCCACCCCAAAGTCACCAAAAATGGCCCCTAGTGCAGGGACTAAATGACCCAGAAAAAGTGAATGAGGGGAGATAGCTACCTTACTTTAACTTACACTATAAATGTTAAATAATGTTCTTACAGGAGTTGTTTCACCTTGTTTTCTCCAGCTACAACTGGGTTACTTGTTACTTCATATTGATTCAAGAAAGAAAGACCCTTCCACAGCCCCACCAATATCCACTACAGAATCAAGGCTAGAGCAGCAGCCTCCAAAAGGTCAGATTCTATCACTTTTGTTAATTGAAACTGTCTTCAAAGCCACAGTGCTGATGCTCCAAGGTCAACAAAGGGCAAATATCTCTCTATGAACTGGAAATTGATAGGAGGAGATTGCTATATACCGAGACTAGCAGGTGATTCTAATTCTTTGTGTCTGTTTTAAAGAAACTATCAAGTGTTCGATTTTTGTCAGTTTATTTTTCTCAAAGTAAATGATTCTGTTGGGGCTGTGCATCCTTCAGGCTTACCCTGTGGGTGGAAATTATTGTTAATACATCTATTATTTATAGCCTGGGATGCTCTTCACACAAAGGATCCTCTAGGAATTTCAAGATATGCTATTAAAATTGTTTGTGTGATTGTCATCTCCATAAAGTGGGTGATATTCTAGAGTATATGTGCCCACAAAGCACTTACTAAGTAAAAGGAGGGTGAAATATGCCATTTGAATCTGGGCTGAAGTACTGTACCTACTGAGTAACAATAAATGGTTCCCTTAGGATGTCTTTAGTTCAATAGCCATCTCCTGCTTTTTTATGTGTTGCCTTTCCACCGATCTTACAGGATGTCTGGCTTGGCACATGTGCAGTGGCTTTATGTGAGTGTGCTTTAAATAATAATACAATAAAAATACTGAAGCCTCAGTTAAAACAGGGAATTACATGAAAGAACAGAAGAATTTAGAAGTATACTTCAGCCTGCATATTTGCTAGACAAGCAACCATTCTGTTCAACTGCAAGCAAGCTCACTACACAGACATCAAATGGTCATTTGCATATGTGAATAAATGAGCTGTCACAATCAAACACAAGAGTTAGAGCTTTCATAATCAATAGCATAGCCACAACTACAATTGGCTTCAATAAAAACAGTTCACATAGACAGTTGCACATTGTCCAATACAGTAATGATAAAATAATCAAGAGAGACAGACTATGTCAGTTTCTAGCCATTGTTCTCAACCTAATTCTAATCCTTTTCTTCATTTGATGACCATTTATTTAGAATGAGGTACAGAGCCATAGGAGCCTGACACTCTGGTGTATGGCACTGCAGTACAAATATAGATGTTCCTATATGCTACTGAACTTTATGGAGACAAAGCCTTGTTTGCATGGGCCAAAGGGCCTATTCCCTTCCCTCCTCATTCTTGCAACATTCTATTTGGATGATGCATGTCCCAAACCCTTGTTCTGGTGAGAGCAGTCTAGGCAACATCTGAAATGTTCCACACTAGAACTGGGATATAACACACTTTCAATAGTATTTAAAAACTTACCTTATACTCCAGATCTTCAAGAAAAATCCAAAGCCCATTATTCCCATGCAGTAGTGACTGTCTGCACAGGTGTCCTGCTGAGCTGCCCACTGTATCAGTTGCCACAACTGGTCACTCACTCTCAAGTCAGAATAAGGTGTCCAGCTATGTGATCATCACTGGGTGACCTCAGAAGTGAGTGACACTTGGTGATTACATTGTGATGGTCAATATGCTGGGTGATACAGTGGTACACCCATGCAGACAGCTGCCTTGGTATGAAAGCAAAGGGCCAAGTAATGGGGGCAGGTCAGGGCAGCTGCATGACTTGGATAGTCCAGGTTGTTCTTGGAGTATTCTGCCCAGTGCAGACATGGCCAAACTTGCCAAACTTTGCTAAACTAAACAACATGGCAACTATTGCATCTTGCACATGCAAATTGTGGTTAGAGTTGCTTAAATATTGCCTTCAAAGAGGTTACCCTGAAAGCAGAAAATAGATCATCAGTTATGCATGATGGTCCAAAAGAAGCTTGATAAACCATCCTCTTCTTCCCACCTATGCAGAACTGCTGAAAGTGGGGGGAATCAAAGTATCCATCACAATCCCTTCTGATTTATGCTGTGATGCAACCTGAGATTGAAATGGGTTTATCTGGCATTGCTATCATTTAATATACACAAAATGCTCCATACCATGAAGGTACGAAATATTTTATTTTATTATGGCCAAAAAAGGTAAGTTAAATACAAACAGCCTGGCGCTTTTGTTGTCCCAGCAAAACAGTATGAAAACTTGACGATAAAAATATGAGACCAGAATAGGTAGTAAAACAATCCCTCAGAATCAAACTCCTTCTTGTGCAGTTAGGCCATTTTGTATTCTTTCTGTTGATTCCACTGCGAATTGTACTCAAATCTGTATGCAGAGAGATTTTGTAGCACCTTTGAGACAATGGAGATTATCTCATTGTATTTAAAGTAACTTATCCCCAATGGGATAAAGTCGCATTTCATTTTAAAATCCAGTGGTATCGCACACAGCCATGGCTGGACGAGTGCAACCCATATGCAGCCAGATCTCAGCCACCCTCATCCAGTGGCTTTTCCAAAACAGGAACTTGCATTTTTTTGAAAAGCTGCTGAATAAGCCCAGCTGGGATCCAGGCTGCATACAGGTTGCACTCTCCCAGCCATGGCTGCATGCGATAACACCTGGTTTTAAAATTAAATGTGACTGTATCCCATTGGGGATAAGTTGTTTTAAATATAATGTGATAATCTCCTAACTGAGCAAAAGATGTTGTAGCATAAGCTTTCATAGACTTGATCTGCTTCCTCAAATGCATGGAATGAAGTGTTTTCCAGGAAAGATCTTTATAATCAGAATGTATAGAAATGTAAAACTGGTGCATGTGTTGATGGGGCGACAAATTCAGTTTTAACAAGATGGTCATAAAGGCAGGAGGAAAGATGTTGTCTAAGGCCATATTGGATGGATGACCATATGAAAGGAGTTTTGGAATGTGGTGTGTACATGCTGAGAACCAGAAAAGATATGTAATAAACTGGTCAAGAGCATCCTCGTGAGGCTGGGGTGCTAACCATTGTTATAATATCTGTAGTGTGCCAGGAAGTCATTGTCTCTGTTCAATCCATTGTTGCTATATTGAATTTCTTGATATATAAGAAACATAATGTAGTGAAAACCATTTCCCACTTTTCTCTATAACAAGTGGCACTTTTTGCAGGAAATTTACATTCTCCTACTTTTCCTCATGCTTGAAACATGAGTGTGGGTCATAAGACAAGAGAAATTGTGATTGTGTAAGTTGTGCCCAACCAAATGAAGATATAATTTTAAAAGAACTCAGTTTCTTTTGAGAATGACAGGAACTGCCCTATCCTAAACTAGATTACTAAACCACTATAGTCCAGTACTGCCTCATCTGAAAAGCAGCAATTTTTGCTGTCCCAGATTCTTCAGTTGGAAATGCCAACCATTGAACATTAACCATATGCACGCAAGCCATTTGACTTGCACCATTTGACTCTCACCAAATTATAGATCCTCCTAATAAAAAGGGGAGTTTAGTAGAATTACTGGGCTAAAGCATCTAGGCATCCAGGAGGGGACAGAAGCCGCTCCGAGGCTGTTGCAAACCCATGCTGCAGCCCTGAGGGCAGCTCCTGCCATAGTCCCAAATGGACAACGGCAAGGAGTGGAAAAGATCTGCTCCTTTTGGAAGCAGTTTTGGGCTGCCTAAGGTGGCCCCAGCCCAGACCCGGGGTCATTTCTGGGTGCTCTGGGGACATGTGTTGTCTAAATGCCATGCCCCCAGAGTGGCTGGAAGCCACCACCATCTGCCTGTCTGCTTCCGGCTCTTATCTAGGGTCTTCTAAGGGTTGTTGTAAATAATGTCACTTTTTCAAGTTTTGATTAGGCACCAGTGGAATGTTATGAATATGGAATATTGTACTTTTGGACTCTGGTTTTCCAGAGATCCCTCTCTTTGGGTGGTGATGTGTTTTCACTTGCTTCCAAATGTGTAGGCTAGCCCAGTTGTATTTGAGAGTCCTCCTGCTCATTCTGCTAAGTCGCTCTCTCAGCCTTTTCTCCAAAAATCTTGCTATGGCTGCACCATTACAAGCAAATGGCCTATTTTTGAGAACTGTTCAGAATAGTTCTCAAAAATCGCCCCCTCTAGGGATGGATTGGAAACAGAAGGGAAGGGAATGGAATGAGTGAGGGACTTCCTGTGTGCAGTAAAATGAGTTCCGTTCCCTTCCAGGCCCCTTTGTCCCATTCTCATCTTGTGCCAGGAGCCCTGTGCGATAAAGTTCTGGGTGTCACCAAGCCTCGCGATGCCACTGACTGAAGGTACACAAGAATGTCAAATTATCCTTCCCAGGTAGGTTTTCAAGTGTCAGCAAGCTCTTTTTTTACATTTTATTTTATTTTATTTTATTTGTAGCTAGGAAACAATAACGGTGAGCATGCTTTCCATTCTTAACATCTCAGCATGGCAGTCAAACCTATGACAAGTCAAGCTGTTGGACTGTTCAGTGTGTTCTACAGGTGCTCACTGAAGGCAGCTTCAAAACAGCTGCTTTCCCATTTTAAGATTTTTTCTTGAAACCAAATTTGGATTGTACAACCTCTCAAACACATGGAAGCGTTAAATAAAGGACACCTGGTATAACTGTTCTGCTGCTGATAGGATCTCTTTGTATATTTGGGAAGGTCACTAACACTGAATATTTCAGAATTAGTCAGTGGGGGTTTTGTGTTAATTTCTTTTAGAGAGTTATTAATTAAGATTTAGAATAGCAAACATGGTTTCTAAACTAAGCTGGGCTAGTTAAATAAAATCCACTGGCAGTTAGCTAATTCTTAATAGGCCTGGGATGGGATTAATGTGATCCCTATGTAACAAATATATTAATCCTGTAAAATAACTAAAGGGATAAATAATTTCTAATTGTGTAATTCAATAAACACTTGTAAATACCTATGCTGCTGTATGATAAAGGCAAAGGAGATTTAGGTGCCACTCCTAAATCCCACTGACTTCAGTGGGACTTATTTTGAGTAGACATGAATAAGTTTGCACTATTAAGTATTCAAATAGAAGCACTGGTGTGTTTTGTTTTGTTTTTAAATAATGATCACTGGTTCATTTTGTAATGTTTTCTTTTTCCAGGAGAAGTTTTAGGCCCCATTCATTTTCATCTAACATCAGAACATTGTTTCCATAGACATATCAGAAAGGAATTCCAATGTAAACTTGCCTTCATATGGTTTCACCAAAGTTGTGCTAATATATATTACTCTGAATCTCTAGTGCAAGAAATGTTAACTCACCAGTTGTCACATTTAAATAAGACCTGTATTTATATAGCCTAAAGCAGCAATGAAAATTGTGTGGCCATCCAGATGCTGAACTGCATCTCTCACATTTCCTTACCATTAGCTTGCAGCTGGAATTTGTATTTCAACAACTTGTGATGAGCCAGAAGATTCCACTCAAGCATAGGGGTGCTTTCTGCACCGGCATTTGGGACGTCCGGAGGACGTCCCATTTTAAAAAAGGGGCGTCTCTTTTAGACACCCAAAAAAAAAATACGGACTCTGTCCGTACAAGATGGCGCCGACCCTTCTACATGGCTGGCGCCATCTTTGCGTATCGGACGCTGAGCGTCCGTACGCGTCGCGTCCCTTGTGACGTAGCGAGTGCGCCCCTGGCGCCTCGCTATGTCGCAAACGCAACGGAAAAAGAAGCTCCATTTTGGAGCTTCTTTTTCAGTCCGCAGGGGAGCCGCGCCGTGTGGGAGCGGCGGTCTGTACCCCGCCATAGTCTTCTCACTTGCAATGTAGCTGTTATATAAGATTGGTATATTTTGTTGCTAATTAAGAAGAGATCTATTAGGACATGAGGGAAGAAACTTGTGTTTTTCTTAGTATGCATTAATATCATCTCCCCTGTACCAGAGGTATTCACTGTCATATGGTTTGTCCATTGCAGTTCTTCCATCTTCTATTCTTCTATTGATGGAGGTGATCTGCATGGAAACAGAACAGAGAGGACGCATATGGTATTGAAATATCAAGTTAGTGCTCTGGATGAACTCACATTTTTATTTATAGTTGAGTTTGTCCTGTTGCCAGCTGTCATTCTCTGTTTGGACAATGTCAGTCTGGCATGTCAACATCGACTATTCAATTGGTGTTGCTGTCAAGGAACTGGAGGTGCTCAGGAGGGCACCATATTACTGGACAAGACATTCCTAATCATGCTTCCAAGAGGAAGAAGCACTCGGGTACTGACAGGGTGACATCATCTGAATTGACTGGAACAGTAAGTGCTGTGGCAGTGGAAGTGCTATGTGATGTTCCATAACATTTTTAGAAAGCTAAAAAGTGAAGCAAAGTTTTGGAGGCTGTCCAGTTACTGTGAGTGGAAGAAAAAAGACTGGGAGGCATGCACAAATATTTTCCATGTGACAGCTGTAAGCACATTAGGAGGCAGTGTTTTGTAGCTTATATGTACATGGTGCATTGAGCATTATCATCTCATTTCCACCCCCACAGCTGTGCAGACATCCAAACAAGAATGACAACTGTAGGTTTATCATGTTTCAGAATTTATTATTTAGCCCTCATCCACCAAACACAAAGTTACTTCCACTTTGAAGAAACTAAATATAATGAAATCAAATAAAGTTGGCAGAAGAACTGTGAAGTTGTGTCGGTCTTTGTATATCAGCAAGCAGGCAATGTTGCAGAATTTGCATTCCAATCAAGGTATTTTTTTCTTTCCTTTCTACAATGATCTTCACTATTGGTAGTCTTACAGCAAAAGGAACTGGAGATCCTCTACCAGCCAGGGATAAAAAAAAACAGTTTTCTGTACTCTTCGCAGATTCAGCTGAGCCAGGGCCCATTGGTCCTGTAGGTGAATCTGTGAGAGGAGCAGAGAAATCTGTCTTTCCCTCTTGCTGGGAAAAGATCTCCAGTTTCTTTAGCGGCAACAAAATCCTCACACACAGCTCCTCAACTGATCATCAAAAGATCTACTACTTGCCAGGTCCCCCTGCCCTCCTCCCAAGATGGTCATTTCCATGCTGGTGGAATTGCAGTGACACGTCCAGCTATTTTCCTGTCACTGCACACACTGTGACAGTTATCGTCAAGGGTTTTTGTAGCTACCTACTTAGATATGTCTCCTGATGCCAGATACTGGTATCAGTCTTTTAAAAAATTCATATGGGAATGTGTTATTTATTTATTTAGCACCATAAGTTTTACATGACTTTTTACATAGTCATCAAACAAGATATAGATAAAAACCTGCCTATGGCATACAATCTAAAATCAGAAAGCAACAGAATTATAAAATAACAACTTAATCTTAAAATAACTTTAAAACAATAGGCTATAAAAAATACACACTAATACATACTTTTCTAATTGTCAAAATCAAGTTGTAAGCTGAAAAGCTTCCCTAAACAAAGTTGTCTATAATTCAGACTTAAACTTAACTAAGGAAGTGATAATCCGGAAATGTTTGGGAAGAAAATTCCAGGCGTGAGGAACAGCAGGAGAGAAAGGGTGAATCTGAGCTGGGGAAGAGAAAACCCTTGGCTGGGTCAGGAGCCCCAAGTCCCTAGAATGTAAAACACAAACAGGATGGTAGAAGGAAACAATAGGTGTCACATAGGGGGGGGAAACCATGCAGGGCTTTAAAAGTTAGAAGAAGAAGGTTATAACGAATCCTAAAAGGAATAAGGAGGCAATGAAGAGGTGACAGCAAAGGGGTAATATGATCATAACAGTGAGCTGAAAAAAAATAATCCTTACAGAAGAATGTTGAACAGAAATCAAGGGACCAAGGTGGGGCAGAGGAGCCCCATCAACAGAAGGTTGCAGTAGTCAATGCAAGAAATAACCAGGGCATGAGCTAAAGTCTTAGTGGTAGATTCTGAAAGAAAAGTTCTAATTTTAGTGATTTAGAAAAAAAAAGGCAAACCTTGGCTATAGCCTGGATCTGAGGAACAAATTCCTGAACATCGCAATTAAAGAGAACTTATCTCAGCAATAACCATGTAATAGCCAACAACAAATCATTCATGGGGAAATCCCATCAATGATGTGTTGCTGGTGATTACCTGGTTATTGTCAGGATAAGTCCTGTTTAATCACCATGTATGTGAAAATCTTCCTGCAATTGTGCAACTTTCCTGGGATAATGAAAATTTAAACCCCTGATCTCCCTCCCCCCTGATTTCCCATCCTGTGTGATAAACTCCTCAGTGAATTCTCCTCAGTATTCTTATTTTTAATGTGTTGTTTCCATGTTCCAGGAGGGACAGAGTTTACACAGGGAGTTTACACAGAGAGAATGCCCCTATGGCATACCCTGTCTAAAAATAGGAGGAACTGCTGTATAAGGCATGGAAGTCTCCTCTGTCCCTCTCTTGACAGCCTGCATCAGGCTAGTAAACATTTTTGCACTCTAGTAATTTTCCCTGCTAATTTACAAGGATGAGTTAAATACATATTTTTAATCACATGTGGATTGAAATTATTAGTTTATTTTTGTTTTTCAGTGGGAAGTTATTATGGGAACAGTATAGAACAGACTTTGGGTGAACTATATACATGAAAAAATAATATAGCTTGGAAAGATTTATCCATTTATAAATACTGATTCATCCAACCTAAATTAGCCAAACCTATGTATAAATGGCATCAAATCTATTTTGAAATCATTTATGAAATGAATAAATATTGGCTTTTACTTACATATTTAGTAAAATGTGGCAGATTTCCATTTAAACAGTAAGCTTTAGAAATTATAAAGATTAATATACTCATTTGCTACTGTATTAGAAACATTATTCAGCACAAAAGGTAAAAATCTGCATTATCTTCACAACATTAGTATTCAGTTTGTTTGCATGCGGCATAAAACATGATTATTGTCAGGGCAGCCTTTATCTGAACCAGTAGTAATTCCAGAAATAAAATCTCTCATTTCAGTCGCCTCCAAATTGATATCATTGTGTTTCCACTGAACAGGACTGAACATTAAGTGCACTATAGCTTTCATCTTGGCTAAGGCATAAACAAAATAACATTGCTACTTTTTATTACAAATACCTGCAGGTCAGATTTAATCTTTGAAAATAGAATGGTCTTCAGGTCCTAATGAAGAAGATCACCTGTGATGTTTTATTTTATTTTATTTTTGTTCCAGTTGCTGCTATTAAAAAGCAAAGAACTGCAGTGTTAGGTTCATTCTTATTCTCTGCATTACTGCAAACATTATTTTATCTTGGCTTTTGTATTTTATCTGAATTTGCATATAAAAATATGTTATTATTTCGATGGAGAGGATGTTAGTAGCTCTCTTTTATGAGCAAATATAATTTGTTCAGCATGAAAAAAATATAAGAGATTTTCAAAACAAAGAAGCTATCTGTTCAAATAACATGGCATACAGACTGAATGAGTGAGGTTCAAGACTTTGTTTCAAACCCTACTGCCAACCTTCACATGATAATCAAAACTTTAGAACTATGTTCTGTTTGTATTGTCTATGGACCATTGAAAAACTGCAATGTGATATTTCATAGGACATTATCACATGCACCCCATTCTCACTGTGATTGTGTTAGCAAAAGCAAATGGATGCATATTGGTTTGGGAGCCATCAGTATCACATGCCCCCTTAAATAGCGCAACTGGGACTGTTTTAACCATCGTCAGTCCCTTGGCTCTTTTATGAAATCCTCCTTAATGCTGCTTCCCTTTCCTATTACCTTACCTAGCATACCTTTTGTTTTGTTTCTTGGTTTGTTTCAGTTGTAGCACAGTTTAGCAATTATGTCAAGGCAATTTAGAGAAACAAAGAGGACAAAAAGGAAAGAAAGGGGGGGGGGAGTTTCCATTTCATCAACAATCAGTTTTCTCACTTGTCAAGTTCTTTTTATCATAAATAAAGAGAAATATGCAAACCTGATATATCTGATAAACAAACAAAATTCCAACTCATTCTTCTTCCTAAGTTGGGAGACTCATCAATAGTTCTTTTACAGCATAAAGAGGAGGAAGGTAGGAAGAGTGGGAAGGAATATGGCAGCACCTTTAGGACACAGGGGGCTATGCAGACAGCCCCGAAGAGGTGGCCTTCAGCCACTCCTTTTACAGCCAGATCGGGGCAGTGGCAACTGCACGCCACGGCCCTGATCTGGACCTTCCAGGGTGTGAAAAGGAGCCACAAAAGCGGCTCCTTTTTACACCCTGGAAAGGATGTGATAGTCACGGTGCCGTGGCTTTATGGTGCTCCTTCGGTGCTGCATTGTCTGGATGCAGCACCAGAGAAGTGCCTTGACATAACATGCCATGTGGTGCAACACACGGCATCAAGTTCCCCGGGGGGGTGGAGCCAGGGCATGTGTCGTGTAGATGCTATGCCCCGACACTGCCGCCTAACTCAGCCCAAGCTGCCGGTCTGCACAGGGCCTAACTGTTTTTATCCATGAACTTAATGGATCTTTGAATGCTTACAGTGTAGCTCTTTTGGCAGCATACAACATTGTGAGCCAGCCATTTCAGATGGATATATATTTTAGTGAATATTCAGAATAGTGATATATTGCTTAAAATCTGATAAATGAAGAGACATTTGTCTAAAACTTAATCTCAGACGACTTTCTATCCATCAGCTGTATACATGGTATGATGACTTTTCAAACAGCCTTGTTTTTATACTTTCCTTTAACCACACCACTGCTGAGCATCCATTTTGCCCTTTCATTTCCTCTTTTATTTGGTTATTGATGCACAGTATTTTTTTTAGTTAATGTTGTGAATGCTGACATCAAGTTGAAGTGAATTAACAATATAGAATATGGAATATCTTCTTTAAGAGTGGTCCAATTCCCCACCCCAATTCCTGCAAGAGCATTGCCTATGTTCATCCCTTGTAGTAAAAACAATCAAAATAATCCTGAAGAATGTTCAAGTGCTATAGCGGAAAGCTTTCTTGAAACAAAAAAGCATACAAACTTGCAGAACAGATAATCTTCAGATGTTTTAAGAAGATGATGCAGTCTGTTTTTGATGTTCCTCCTCATACATTCATATAGAGTTCTGCTTATTAAGTAATGTACCTTTAAAAACCTCCTAAAATGCATATGGTGGTGGATTCATGCAGAATTTTTGCTTTTCCCCTAAAAACAGATTAAGTGAAAATGTGCAATTAACCTAAATGGAATGAAACTGAATGTTCCAAACAAAGTAGAGTGCTTTGTTCTATTCAGATTTCCTATCCAGTATATGCAACACCTTCAATACTGAAGCGTCCGCTAAAATGAGAAATACAACTTTCAGCAGTGTCCAGTAAAGAAGTGAGCACACAGATTAGACATTGTTATTCTCATTAAAAATAACAGTGCTAATTAAACTAATTACACACACGAGGCAGGGAAATTGCTAGAATTTCACTTTACAAAAGGCTTTGCATCATTTAGCAGGGCAAGGATTTTTATGCATAAAATAATTAGGGGGAAAATACATGTAAATGGAAAGTAATCATCCATTAGTTGAATTTTTTTTTCTTACCTTCATGCAGTGTTACTTTCAATGTCATGGAGAACAGTTGTCACTTCGGCAAACACTGATGGCAAAAATGCAAAGCATTTTA
The DNA here is from genome assembly GCF_019175285.1 of Sceloporus undulatus. NCBI lineage: Eukaryota > Metazoa > Chordata > Lepidosauria > Squamata > Phrynosomatidae > Sceloporus > Sceloporus undulatus. The sequence goes on from NC_056524.1 coordinate 186,731,852, forward strand.
AACTCTCCACAGGTCTTCTGTCTTTAATACATAAAAGCAATCACAACTCTTCCACTTAATAGGTTACAATGCTTCCTGTTTAAGCATTATAAGATATGGTAGCCATGAAACAATGCCATTTTTTATATTATGACCTAGAGATTCGTAGTGGTAAGACTTAACCAAGCCCTTAGAGACTACACAATTATTTTTCTAGGGACATATAAAGTATGCCAGTTTTAGCAACAATAATATATGCATCTCTTCTATTAAATAATGCCTAGTATTTGTCAATGGCATTATCATTTTTCTTCTGCAGTTCTAAATATTTCATAGAATAGGAAACTGGCAACTGAATAACAACATGGTGAGCTCACATAATTACCCATTTTGTATGTAGAAAGTCAAGAAAACTGAATGGCCAGTTCTGACACAATACGTTCTGGCCTACATGTGAGAAATAATACAGGGGCGGGGATACAATATTGAACTTCTCTAAAAGGTATCTAGTATTAATACACACACACCTGTTGACATCTTGAAGGCTTATTTGTTCATCTAAATGCAATTATCTTTCCCAAAGAACAGGAAAATATGCAATTGAATTTTAAAAGTTTACCCATTCTGAATTTAATCTAAAAGTCCAAAAGTCAGTTCAAACAAATCTCTTCTAGATTATTTAATTTAGATGTGATTACTGGTGACTCTGTAGTGAAGAGGAGTTTGATGACAACCAGCCCCCCTTCACACTTTCATTTCCAAGGACTGATTTTTTAAAAAATATTATGGAGAAGTACAATCAGCAGATAGTTGGAGCCAACATGGTGTAGTGGTTTGAGTACTGGCCCAGGACTATAGGAGACTGGAATTAAAAGCCTTCATCAGCCATGAAAACCCACTGGATGGCCTTAGGCAAGTCAGCTGCTCTCAATCTATTAGCAAGACAAGGGTAAACTTCCTCCAAATAAATTTTGCCTAAAAGACCCTATGATATGAAATCAAAGTTGACTTAGAGGCACACACAATAACAAATCAGTGGGTCACAGTGAGGCATGAAGACAGGCTGCAGCACTTGAACTTTTTTGTTTTCTTTTCCATTTAGAAAAATACAAGGGTAGATAGGATAGTGATGTAAACTATCATTTATGCAAAGGATCTTGTAGCTCTTTTGAAGTTAAATGTGTGAAAGTAGTTGTAGCATAAGCTTTCATAGACTTGGTCTGCTTCCTCAGATGTGATGTGTCATATATACTTGTGTATAAGGCAAAAATTGTAATTAAAAATTGATCCAAAAAGCCTGGGTTGACTCATGCATGGGTCAATACAGTAACAGGCTTTTCTCCATCCCAACAGTCTCCTGTAGGGACAGCCGGGCTGCGGAGAAGGCAGGTTAAGCACTTGCCCCCCAAGCCTTGTCCTCAAACCTGGCTGTCTCCTCAGGGGCAGCCAAGTTGGGGAGGAGGATGGAAGATGTAATGAATGAATGGGAACCCCGAAGAAAATGAGGGATTCTGAACAGTTCTTGACAATCAGCTGCTATGGGTCTCTTCTTACCCAGAGAGTTTAGCTTCTAGCTTCTCACCAAAAAACAAACTGTCAGGATTTTACTTTGGATGCAAGATGCCAGTTAAAGTGGAATCATATGCTATATTTGTGTTGTATACAAGGACCCACTCAGCGTACGCCACATTTCTTCCATACTCACATCTTTCTACATCCATTGGTCTCTGGTGGGAAAATTTTAGGACATTTTGTGTCATGCTACCAATTATTCATTCAGCACAATCTCTATTCTGTCCCCCACTCTGCATCTGCACTAAAACAGAATTCATTTTTATATAGTGAAAATGGACTTGTGAGAGCCTGCATGTCAAATTTCACCCAAAGTATAATTCTCAGTCAAGTTATTAAAAATTGAGAAAGCAGCTTTCAGATAGAATTGTCTGAAAAGACCTTAAATAAGTGTAACAGTCCCATTGGGTCCCACTATAATATCCCTTATGCACACGGGTAATTTTTCCGCCCTTGTCACATTGAAACATTAGGTTAAGGTACACAAAGATGACAGCTAATGGTCCTAAGAAGACAAATAAACAACAACAAAATTCTTGTAACCCATTTTTCTTTTTTCCTATCAGAGGGAAGTCAAGATAAAGCAGCCTGCTGGAAACAGAATTACATCCTTGGTATATAAAGACTGTTAGAGTTTAAAGATATTTTGTAGATATAACTACAAAGGAAATTGTTCTGCTATCTTTCCATTTCTTCTTGATGCTTCTGTGAAGGAACATCAATATCACTGTTAAGATGCTCGTCTCCTTGACGGCTGGGCTTTGCCATTTCTTTTCTCTTGCTGTTAATTATTTCCACCCAGAGGTAGCTATTTGTTTCCTCTGAACCGATAAATACAATCAATAGAAAGAATGCTTCAAGAATAGGGCTGCCAACACTAATTTGGCATATGGATGATTCGTTTCCCCTTCACTGTTATGATAGAACATGAATTTGAAGTTTGATTTGATTAGTTCCCACAAGCCTGTCATTTACACTAGCTACCAAGATGTTTGGCATGTGCTGAAATGGAAATAACCAAAGGCAAATATGATACATGCATATATGAAAACCTGTGTCTTCCATTTAAAAGAAATAGTGTACACACACTGAATATGGCTCCTGGTGTGCAGGATATTGTAGAGAGGCACCATAGTTCACAGAGGCTGCATCTGCACTGCAGAAATAATCCACTATAGAATTCTGGGAATTGTAGTTTCTTGTGGTAACAGAGATATCTGACAGAGAAGGCTGAATCTCTCACAAAATTACAAATACCAGAATGTCATAGCATTGAACCATGGCAGTTAAAGTGGTTTCAAACTGGACTGTTAGATGACTAGATGCAGAACTATGGAAAACTACTACAATATATGATTACTGTTGCATCCTTTCTGTATGCCCAGAAATGGAGGAACACAATGATCCCAACACAAGAAGACTACATTAAACTTTAAAAAAATAAACAAGTCCTATTATTGTCAGTTACTGTTGGGAGCTTTAATCATGATCAAATGTATTGAAGCATCAATGGTGAAGGCGTAAACACACATCTCTGATAAAAGCTAAAAACTCTCAGTAGAGTTTTTGATGTTTGGTGTTAATCTGTTGAGACTTCTGCCCTTTACCTGAAATTTGAATTCAGGCCAGTGAAATCTGAGGCCAAGCTTAGTATTGTGAATGTTTAAATGATATTACAGTTCTCAAGATATGTTTGCTTGCTCAAATTCATAATGATAATAAACATTTATATATGGCAAAGCAGTATAGGTGCACTGTTTTTTCCACTACCTGAGGTTTTGCTTATGATCTGGGTTAGTCAGTCTAAAAACATACTGTTTCAGAGGATAAGAGATAGACTTTCAAAATGTGTGATTTCTAGGAAACAAAAACTTGCTTCTTGTTATTATGAATGCAAATCCTGATTATGAAATTACAGTGGCAAAATTTTAAAATGTTAAATCTTTCTTAATGTAGGCATACTTCAACATTAGTAACATTTAATATTTTATTCTCATCACTACTAGAACACTCCAGGACATTCTTCTTGCTGCATTTATGTCCTTGCAGGTTGAGACAATTATATATTTCATGTAGAGATGACACTGGAAAGATTTAAATAAATCTTGGCTTGAACGGGATGTAAACAAAAGCCACCAGACTGAAATTTTCACAAGACTTTTTGTAAATGAGATAGAATAAGAGTTGTGATATGCTGGCTTAATGTTTTACAGTTCTCTTTTAGTTGTGTTTGTGGTCTATGGTGACTGTAACAAAGGTCTGACTCAATTCAATATTCAAAAATCTTTATTTGTAAACATGGAAAGGGTTATGCCACTTTTATTCTGTTGCTTTGACAAAAGGAGTAAAATGATCCCCATCCCCAATTTAATTTGTTCTAATTTCTTATTAAAATGATTAATGATATGAAATATGATTATGAGACCTTAGAGCATTCTTATTTATCATTTTGACTTATGGTGACCCTAACTGCTTTATCTCACGAGGGGGCAAACAGGATTTAAACAAGAGTTAAACTAGAGAAACCAGGAAATGTCATGTGATAAAATCAGGCATTTCCTGGTTTTCTCTAGTTTAACTCGTGTTAAAATCCTGTTTGCCCCTTAGTTTGATAAAGCAGTAAGATACACCTATCATGGGATTTTCTGGGGCTGAGAGTGTATGACTTACTAGTGGAATTCCATGGCCAAGGAGGGAATCAAACCCTGATCCCCAGAGTCCTAGTCCTACACTCAAGCCCCTACACCATGCCAGTGGTGTCGCTGCACTGGGTGTCGTCCAGTACATGGGGTGGCACTTCCAGGGCTGGTGCATGCTCCCTCCTCCCATGCTGCCCCATCCTTTTCCTGATGAGGAAACGTATAGGACAACACACAAGTTGAATGCACACAGGGACAGCATGGAAGATGAGTGGAGGGAGTCTGGGGAGAGAGCCTGACTGACGGTCACCCCCTTTCTGGGGTGCCACCTGGTACAGGATACACCACTGCAACCCCCTACTGATGCCACTACACCGTGCTGGCTCTCACACCTTATATGTACAATTAATATTCATTGTTTCGTTATAGAAGATAATTAGCTACAAAGTACAGGGATTATTCAGATTTGCTTCATTTTTAGTAATGTATGTACAAGCTGAGACGGAAGATGTCCACATACAGTTGAAATGAAAGAATTGTGCCATTATTTCTACAATTCATAGAGACCTAATGGTCTTCTGTTCACTTAAATAATGTGTGCAGAACACTTTGCATCATAAAAACTGTATCATGTCCTCCAACTCTTAAAATGTAGCAGGTATAATGTCAATTCTTTTTCATCCCATTTAACGGCTGTTTTTAAAATATCCCCATTTCTTTCCTCCCTCTTCCACCCATCACCTTCTGCTTAATTTGATTGCTGCAAACTTTTGTACTGAGTTGACAGCAAAATCTAACTGGCATAAATATTACACCTATATTGAAATCACTCCACTGGCTGCCTATTCGTTTCCAGGCACAATACAAGGTGTTGGTCATTACCTTTAAAGCCCTCCATGGCTTGAGTCAACCTACTTAAGAGATCACCTCCTTCCGTACAATCCACCTCATACCCTCAGATCCTCTGGGAGGAATTTGTTGCAGTCCACAAAGACCAGATTAACAGCAATCTCCCAGAGGACTTTCTCCGCGATCACTCCCACTTTATGGAATGACCTGCCGGATGAGATCCGTCAAATTGCCAACCTTGAGAGCTTCAAGAAAGCTGTCAAGACAGATCTCTTCTGGCAGGCCTTCCTGGAATAGATCCCAGCCATGTAATGCTCTCCCCACAAGCGAAGACTCTGCTCACTGTTGTTTTATTATTGTAGTGTTGTTTTTAGATTTTTATCTTCTGTAATTTTAATGGATGGAATTGTTTAATCCTTTTTTAAGGGGGGGAGAATTGTATATATTGTATTTTTTTAAAAAAGGTTGTACGCCGCTTTGATTGTGGAAACAAAAAACGAGATATAAATTAAAGTTTTATTCTTATTTATTATCTTAAATACCCTAAAAGCACCATATCCTGTTTGATCAGGGTCAGCCCTGGTTAGTACTTTGATGGGATGAATACCAGGTGGTGTAGGCTTTATTTCGGAGGAAGGAACGGGTAACAACACCTCTGAGTGTTCTTTATCTATGGCCTGGTACAGACGGGCCCTATGCAGTGCACCCATGACATGCTAGGGTTGCTTGGGGGCAGGGTGTGCACACACTCCACAACCCTAGCACATCATGGGCTCACTGCAGCTGCACAGCACCATTCAGATGTTGCGCACAGCAATGATGTGCCAGCAGCACAGCCTCCAAACAGGGCTGCGCCACTGGCATGTCACCGCACCGTTGCTGGCGCTTTGGGGGCGGAAGAAGTGTGCCGCAAAAAAGGAGCCACTTCCACATGATCCTTTCTTGCTGTGCAGCAGCACCGCACAATTTGGATGCTGTGATGCTGCTGCGGAGCAAGGAGAGGCACCAGGGAGGCACCTCTTTTTGGCTCTCTGTACCGCACCTAAAAAAACCTTATGAAATTCACGGGGTTGCCATATGTTGGTAGGCAATTTGAAGGCACATACACACACATGCACTGTCCCTTTATTGCTGCCTTTCAAGGGTACATGCAAGTGGTCCCAGATGGTGTCCATGTCAGTGGAGTGATAAATTTGCTCCAGGCTTTAGCCTGCCCTGCACAAATTCAGAAAAAAAAACCTAGAATGGATTCACTCCCCACTAACATAAGAACCATCAGCTGCCACTTAGCACATGCCTAGGAAGGCAATTATATGCATACTCAAAGAGAATGAGGTCAAAGCAGAAGGTGGGCACACCTCCTTTTATATATAAACAAACAACTGTGATAGGTGCAGTCTGCTCAGGTTTGCCCCTCCAGAAAGATATTTAATCTGTAGTCCTATGAAGCCCACAGCAAACTGCTTTTTACATAAAGTGTCAGAATATTACACCATTAACACATAATTTTTAAAAGTTGCAAAAAAACCATCATATTCCAAGGCTGTAAAGATAAACATGCAGCATCCATTGCTCAAAGGTCAAAGATCTTATTGTTTTAGTTATGCATGAGCATATGTTTTATAGATGACAATTTCAAGACAGTATATATTTGGAAAGACTGTCAGCTTATATTAGTGTCTATGCCTAACCCATGTTCATCTCTAAGGTAGTTATCTTCCTTTTTCTTGTTTTGTCTTGTAATCATACTTCAAAATATAATAAAATATATTTTAAAAAACAATTTCAAAAGGATCTATGCAAAATGAATTTAAAATATAGAAATGCTTGCTTTCCTTTTGAAAAGATGTTTGCTGACAGCCTAGGCCTTTGAAAGCTTGAATGAAATAAGGCTCCACTTAAATAAATGTAACAGTATTCGTTCTTTTGTAAATGAGTACAGGATTGTGGCTTCAGAATTTTTGATTTTTTAAAAAAAGGATTTAGTGTACTCTAGGGAGAGGAGGAAGTTGGAGAACTGTGTGTGCTGAATAAATACGTATTCTCTTCAGGTTTTGTGACAAAAGCTTAGCTCTGTTGTTTATCCAGATGGCTTTGAACCTTTCTGGTAACAGCTGCTGAAACCTCTGAAATGGCTAACAGCATTATCAATGATCACAACTACTCAAGTGTAGGTCAGCCCCTGGGGTGTGCTGTTACACAACAGAAACTGAATTTCCACACAGCTCCTGTTGCAATAAAGAACAAAATAGTGACTGACATCCTGTTAAGTTGTCATGCCCAGCCTGACTGACACTCGGGGAAAGACTCTGAGGCTGAGCTGGAGCCTTGGTCTGAACTTGAGCCTGACCCTGCTCCTAGCTCGGCCCAGACAGCTCCAGCAGAGGCAGTGGCCTTAGAAGGCAATCAGGAGCCAAACCTCCCAGCAGCAGGGCCTTCTAATACTGTGGCCATGGAGGAGGAGGAGAGGACAAGCATATACTTACCTTTAGCTAGAGATGATATGAAAGGCCACACCTCTGGTGCTCAAGGAAACTTTATGAAAAATGCCAGCTTATCAAGACCACTTGCACTAATGAGGGCTGATAAAAAAAAGGCTGGGAAGGATGCCAGGGCTTTTGTTAGAAGCTATCTGAGTTCTCTTGAGAAAGCACCTTGTGTCCTGACTTGGTATTGATGTCTTGGCTTGAACCTTTTGACTATAGACTGAGCTGGCCATGCTACTTTTCTGGAACACTTGACCTAGACTGTCTGACTTTGCTCTTGACTTTACCCTTTGTCTTATACTCGGACTGATTCTTGATTTGCCTTTGCTTGTAAGTCTACCTTTGAAGACTTATCTGGTTCCACAAATTCTGTGTGGAGTCCTTTTGTTTTGGGCTTGTTATCAGCTGTTGGCTGCTTTCCCAGACATTGGTAGATATGAGATCATTGTTCACATACATTTTGAATGCATCTGATAAGGTTTTTGGATGGGCTGCCAAAAAACTCACTTAACACGGGATAATTGATTCCAGGTTCCCCCCCCCCCCCAAGATTTGCACTGTCAGTTGTATAAAGCAAATACATCCAGGATAAAGCTCTGCATGTCTTGAATGTGTTTCATCTGTATCATTAACTCTATCTTAACTTGTAGTGCTGACATGTGTGAGCAACAGAAATCACAGTGATGTGCATAGATGTGGTTCCAATAAAAGAAATAGTGTGAACAACAAAACTGCAATGTATGAGTGAGATTATTTGCATAGTTGCATTAAAAAAAGTGAATAACCCAAAATGTGACTTGAAATACTCATCTTTTCAGGCTGTAGCATGCCAAATGAAGAGTCTCTGCAACACTGGGAAATGAAAGCTGCAGTGTTCTCCTGGTCACAGGGCACACTGACGCAAACAGTTGCAGCAGAATCCTGAAGAGGTCTATCCAGCTGCCTATTCTTGATGTATCCCAGACCCTGTCTACATGGGCCAAATACAACAGCCTTCCCTCAGCAGTAGACCAGACGACACACAGCCTAAAGCCTGGTTCTGATGTGAGCAGACTGGATGATGCACAGCCTGCTCAGCAGAACTTGGTTTTGTCACTTTTACCCCAGATTTTAAAAACTCATCAGTTGCTTCAGATCTTCTAGGAAGATCTGGAACTCTCTATTCTAATGTCAGGTGGCTGTTTGAAACATGTCCTGCTGATCTGACCAGTGTGTTTACTGCTGCCACCAGTTACTTATCTGAGTTCACAACAAGTCACCCAGCCATATGACCAATGCTGAGCACCTCATTCTTTCCTCAGAGCAAAGTGACCTGTAGCAGTAGTAGACACACTGGGTGGCTCCACAGGACATGCATGCAGTCAGCCTCCTGGCACCAGAACAGATGATTTTGCAATGAGAGAGTACCAGGGCAGCTCCAGAGGCAGTATACTCTGGACTGCCCTGAGCCAGTGCATACAGGGCCCAGAAGAGTGGTGCAGATGTCATTTCCCAGATCCCTGATCTGCAGCACCGCAGAAACTCTTCTGTTGGGGCACTGCCAGGAACAACATTGTTGAATTGATGTCTGATGATGTAGGATCTTTGCCCGTTATTATTATTATTGTTGTTGTTGTTGTTGTAAAAAAGTCAAGGGATACCACATACTTTCAGTTGAAAAATAATGCAACAGAATCCCTTAAGCTGTAGAATATATATAAAATAATAATAAATAAAATAAAAACTTTATTTATATACCGCCTTTCCTATAGATCAAAGCGGTTTACAATATAGTGGGTATGTGACACATGTCACAATACAGAACAGTAAAATACCTCACTAGTTACAAATTCACAGTTTCATAAAATCTAAGCCATATCACAATCATTAAAACTAACAGTTATGGGGGAAGTTCCTAATTTAAACAGAATTGGGAGGGTATGCTACTTAAATATCAGATCTAGCTATCTTGCTTGGAGTCGTATCCTTATCAAAGTAGATCCTTATTATACTGATGCTCATCATACTGACAGAGTACTAAATCTCAAAATGGAAACACATTTGAAAGTATTGCATTACATGGTGGAAATGGCCCCTGCTCTAATTGGCAAGAGAACAGAAGAAACTGGTCTGTATTATTTACATCTATTGTTTTAATGACACAAAAGTAAATTAAACCTTTGCTGCTAGAACTACCTCAGCTGTTCTTTCATTGTTTACAGCCCCTTTTGTTTTCACCTGGGATTAATTTCCTATCAGGAGCTGGTATTTCCATTTCTTTGATGTGTAATATGGGTTATCTCTACATTTGCCAAATCATACCATTTGAGTTTCTCTCATGGCTTCTCCCCAAAAGAATTGTGTTTTATTTTTTTTTAACTGTCCCAGTTTCTGAAAACTCATTACTTTAAAGCTCATATGGCACAGGACAAGAAAGCTCAATCTCTCAAAAGGGTTAGCATTCTTTCATTTCTTTAATATGTTTATCAAGCTATTCATGCAAGATTGGGGCTGACACCATTGTAACCACCAGGGAGAGGTCACTCCCTATACAGTGGTGCCTCGGGATACGAAATGATCGCATTACGAAATTTCCGGGATACGAAAAAGTTGGATTGGAAAAAACTGTTCCGGGTTACGAACTATTTTTCGAGTTACGAAATTCATTTCGGCGCGAAATTCAAATGCGAAGCGCGGCTATAGGCTTTCCAGCGCTAACGGAAAGCCTTTTCGGGTTGCGAAATTTTCGGGTTACGAAGGGAATGGCGGAACGAATTAATTTCGTAACCCGAGGTAGCAGTGTATATCCAAAAAACACAATCATTTATATCACCTGTGGTTCTCCAGATGTTTCTGGGCTCTAGATTCCATGGTTTCCAAACAACATGGGCAAGGTCCAAGGACATTCAGAGCTATAAAACCCAATCTGGAAAGGTATAAGTCCTCCAGCTCTTATCTATATAGAAACTGAATTGTAAATTCTCTACTAATGCCAATGATTTCTTCTGCCTTGTGTTTGTGTGGGATCTCAGAGCTTGTCCAGCCATATTAGGTCTTACCTATGAGACAAAATTCAATTTCTTCCAGAGACACAGACCTAGTTCTTACTGAGATAACAAACCTGTGTTTGTATTGCATCACTTCAGATTGGTCTCAATGGTCAAAATATTCCTCCACACAAAATGGATGAATCAGTTTCCACACCAAGAAAACCAAAGACAGAACTAGAAATGAGATAGTCCTTAAGATATTTCTCCCTATTGGCTATACTGGCTAGGATCTGAAGTCTACTCTCTGAAGGGTCCCATAAATTCCATCTTTGCGGTTGGAGAAGACTGGTAGAACCCTTGCACCTGATGCCTGGCTTCCTATATATGTTGTAGTATGGGGCACAATTCAGTTACAAGCTCACACCCAAAGCTGTACAGTCCAAATATTGTCTGATCATTATGGCCTGGAATTAGGCTTCATTTGCTAAGAACAAATCTATTTATTTCAACAGGATTACTCTAAAGCAGAAATGGAGTACTCCCACAATCGCTAACCATGCTGAGTAGGGCTGATGGGACGCATAGGCTAAAATATATACTTTTACTCTGGGATAAAAAAAATCTAGAAATCAGAAACTATTTTTGTATGTCTCCATGAGCCCATGATTTGACTTTCAAAGAATGACTATTATTCTGCTTCTTATTTCCTGGTACTCTTTTTATGTACTTCCCCTCCAAAGCAAAGGCTCTAGCATTTGAGGAAAGGTTGGAAAATGCCATCAGTTAAGACTTAACATTGTTAAATATCCACTGCATTATATTTTAAGCTTCTTTCCCTTCTTGTGACTATCACAGCATTGGAGATTTTTATATATAAAGACAGTGTCAATGAGCAGCTCATATTTACAAATTATTCCTTTAGGCAGAAAAGGGATACTTAAAGGCTAGATTCAGAAAAATCTTGTTTACATCAAGCAGGTATTTTAAGGGCTGGGGGAGGGGGGGAGGGAGAGGAGTTGGTGTACATAGGAAAAAGAAATATTACAATGCAAGTCAACCCAGGGAATTCTTTCTGCCTGTTGAAAACCAGCCTCCCAGCGGCAGTAGTTACAAAAGAATACAATTGTTTATATGTTTAAAATGCATTTATTCTCTTCACACAAAAAAGCTAGATTTTTGTATAAGGTCATTTGAACATGAAATATCAAAGAAAAAAATGCTAACAAAGCAAATTAAAATGACTTTTGGAGAGGGGAAAAGCTAGAGGGGAAAACATTATCTGAGAGCCCAGCATGCCTTCTATCTGCTGCCCATATGAAAAGAAAAGATAAAGAAGCAGTCAGAGATGTCTAGTCATGGGAAATAAGTGTTTAAGCATCTTGCTGTATCTGAAGGCCAAAATAAACGAAGTAGATAATAAATATGTAAATATCAAGCTTTATTGTAATAAAAGTGACTGCAGTGATGATTGCAGAATTAGCTATACTAAGAGAAATGTGATAGTTGTTCAATATCGCAAGCAGCCTAAAACGAAGCATAGTTGGCCCTCCTTATACACGGATTTTTTAGCCAGGATGCAAGCACCCATGGCTTAAAAATATTCCCCCAAAAAAGTATAAATTCCAAATAGCAAACCTTGATTTTGCCATTTTATAGAGGGGACACCATTTTGTTATGCCATTATATTTAATGGGACTTAAGCATCCATGGATTTTGTTATCCATGGGGGATCCTGGAACCAAGCCCCATACATATACATACGTATATGTTTTAGCTATTAACTATTACATACTGGGGGGAAGGAAGGTAGGTAGCACTAAATCCACAATCTAACACCTATATAACTTTAAAAAACAAACTAACACAATTTCACAATTTCATGGACTGAACTCTAAGTTGTTTGGCTAATTTTATTTAAAACTAGGAAGTCAGTATGCAAGATGCATGCATGGATTTTAAAGATTCAAATAGTCTATTTTACATGCCAGTGGATAGACATGCATAGGATTGAATTATAATTGTAGTAATCATCCATCTGTCTGTCTCTCTTTCTGTCTGTCTGTCATGTCTGTGATCATCTAGAAGGCAATTCCATAATCACAAAAAGTCAACATGGGTTTCAGAAAAACAAGTCATGCCAGACAAATCTTATCTCTCTCTCTCCCTCTCTCTCTCTTTGATAAAATCACCAGCTTGGTAGATGAAAGGAATTCTGTGAATATAGTATATCTTGATTTCAGTAAGGCCTTTGACAAGGTTCCCCATGACATTTTTGCAAACAAGCTTGTAAAATACAGGCTAGACGAGGTAACTGTTAGATGGATTTGTAATTGGTTGTCCAGCCAAACCCAAAGGGTGCTCAACAATGGTTCCATTTTATCCTGGAGAGAAGTGACGAGTGTGGTCCCACAGGGTTCTGTCCTGTGCCCAGTGTTATTCAACATCTTTATCAATTACTTGCATGACAGAATTATGTGCATACTTATCAAATTTGCAGATGACACCAAATTAGGAGGAACAGCTAATACCCCAGAGGACAGGATCAAATTTCAAAATGATCTGAATAGACTAGAAAGCTGGGACAAAGCTAACAAAATGAATTTCAACACAGAGAAATGTAAGGTACTGCACTTAGGGCAGAAAAATGAAATGCACAGAAATAGGATGGGGGACATCTGGCTGAACGAAACTACATGTGAAAGGGATCTAGGCATCTAAGTAGACCAGAAGAACATGAGTCAACAGTGCAATGTGGCAACTAGAAAGGCCAATGCAATTTTAGGCAGCATCAATAAAAGTATAGTGTCTACATCAGGGGAAGTCGTAGTGCCACTCTATTCTGCTTTGGTCAGACCCCACCTGGAATACTGTGTCCAGTTCTGGGCACCACAATTCAAAAAGGATGTTGAGAAACTGGAGCGTATCCAAAGGAGGGCGACTAAAATGGTGAAGGGTCTGGAAACCATGCTCTATGAAGAAAGACTCAGGGAACTGGGGATGTTTAGCCTGGAGAAGAGAAGGTTAAGAGGTGATATGGTAGCCCTGTTTAAATATTTGAGGGGATGTCATATTGAGGAGGGAGCAAGCTTGTTTTCTGCTGCTCCAGAGACTAGGACCTGGAACAATGGATGCAAGCTCCCGGAAAAGAGATTCCACCTCAACATTAGGAGGAACTCCTGAAAGTAAGGACTGTTTGACTGTGGAACACTTCCTTGGAGTGTAGTGGAGTGAACTTAAGTGTGCTGTATAGACATTTACTAATCTCAACCTGCTGTACACTCTACAGCAAAATACCATTTTGATTTAGCATGGAAGTGACATCTTCCATTTAGCTGTTTCCTGGTAATGCATTCTTTTTTCCTAATAATTAAGAAACCCTTTAATTAAGTAATTAATTATTGTAATATAATGAAAAATAAGATCACTTTTTTGGCAATGTAACTTTATTTTATTTTATCGTGTACACGATGTGGCCTCATTAAAAGCGGGGGGGGGGGGAACTATCATACGGTTCAAGGGCTGACTCACGCTATGTCACAGACTTTGCTGTGGATGTTGCGGTAATGATAAAGACAACAGAAGAATGTGCTTTGTATCTCAAGTACTTTAAAAGAACAAGCCAGATAACTGTTTTAGGCCCAGAACAGACTACTGGTAAGGAGAAAAATGAGGAAAAATGTAAACTGGATATAGCTGAGTGACCAATTGTAGATTTGGATGGGTGGTAGTGTTACCCATGCTGCTTTATATAAATTTTGGAATCAATGATAACCCTTGGATGACCCCTGGCCAGACTCTAAGCCTGTCCGCCATTACTGGCAAAGCGAGAGGACATGTACACCTCCCCTGAGGGGAGCAGCCACATTAACATCTTAGAAGGTCTGGGAAGTCGCATGAAGGGATTATCTTAAGCAAGGAAGAGTAAAAAGGTTTGCCTTCCCTGAAGCTATCACCCCCTCCTCAAGTCTGTTGTCCGAACAGCTCAAGTCATTGATACTATCAGATCCAGACATCCAGGTGAAAAGGAAACAATTAAACACCTTTGTTTCGGCCAAGCCAGCCTCTTTGCCTCAAGCGAGATTTCGCCTATAAAAAGTCCCAACTTTGGCTGCTCAGCCCGCCATCCCAAAGGTCTACTTACTCCATGTCAGTCAGACCTCTGTTCTGGTAGCCGGCATTTCTGCTCAAACCCAGGTTGCGGAGCAGACTTGTCCCATTATCCCGCATCCCATTCGCTTCCCGGAGGAAGTCTACATCTTGGTGAGTATACCCTTAGCAAAGCCTAAAACATCTTTTCCATATTTCCAACTTATTCTCCTGAGCCTTGAATGTGTGTGTGAGTGCATGCATTGAGTGTGTTCCCCCTGTTTTCAACAAACTAGACATTTAGTTATTACAATCTGTTTCAGCTTCAGTTATTGGGACACCCTGGTCTCTTGGTATAAATATCGGGAGGGCGATCCTGGGAGGGGCCGTCGTAGCAGGCCCCCTCTTGCAATATTTGAGCTACTAACAATAATAATAAAATTCCCCTAACGGACCCCTGGCTACAGTAGCAAGAGAAAAAGTGCCTGGAGATCCTATGCCTTCTTTTAATGTAAAATCCCATACCTAGAGGCTGGTAAGAGGAGAAATTAGCTCTTTTGCCATAATCAATCAGTTATTTTGTTAACTGAACCAAGAACTTCTGACCCAAAGGGAATTATCTTAGGGCAGCAGACTGATATGTGCTTCAGTATACCAACAGTAGTACCAACTATTTTGGCTAGCTTTAGGAACTCTATAGCCATCTATGAGTAGGGTGCTCTGACTCAGGCAGCAAACTATTTTGGGCTGTGTCTACGCAATTTGAACTAGAGGATTCCTGGTTCATTGCCCACAAAATGGCTGAATAGCCAGTTGTTCAAACTCCATGTTAACTTCTATTTCCCTGCATGGAAGAAAGTGTCAATAAGACAATAAATGCCACTGAACACCCTTCATGATAATGCAGATCTTCAGACAACTGACAGATAAACAAACAACTTGAAAGAAAATAGATAAATCAGGTATAGGCTTTGAAAAGTGACTTCAATTAGCTTCTGCTCTGAAATCCAGAAATGCATTCCATTTGGATTTGTTCCTGAGAATACAAAGTAGCACCAGAAAGCTGGACATGGTAGTTCATACTACTTATTGTCTCCTCACAATGCAACGCCTCTCAGGACTACAGTTAGTAATATTTAAATTACACTTAGATAAATTATGTTGGCAGTTGATTGATCACTGTGTACACCCTAAATTTTATTTTATTAGTTGTACATTTTACAATGCTTCATCAAAAAATAAAAATACTTACCTCTGAGGAATCTGTTTTCTCTAGACTATTTCACAAAGTGAATACAAAACTTCTGGTATAATGCAAAATTTAGTCCATTGATTTTCTTTTCTTATTTTGATTTTCATCGCTGACATTTATAAGGTTCTTATCAAGGTTGTGCATGAAGTTTCAGGTAAAACGTAAGACAGCTTGAATTTATGTAGGTGAATTACATTCAGGGAGAGAAAGTTGAGCAAATGCCTCCAGCTAAGTCAGATACCTGCTGAGTGAGTGTTCTATGGCTTTTTAAAAAGTCAGCTAAGCAAAAGTATGTGTAAAAAGAGAAGAACAAGAAGGAATAGAGCCCAATTCCATTCCAGTTTGGTCCAACCCTAGTAGTATTCTACTTTTCACTTATGAAGTGTTACATGTACTCTTTTATCTATTACCAAGTGTTCACATCTCTTACCCATTGATAATGAAACAAAAAGAGATGGGAAAAGAAGAGAAGAAATCCAGAACGTAAATCAGCTAGGGAATGAGACATTTTGAAAACCTGTGTGATAAAGCGTAAGAAATTAAAGATATATTTAAAACACATTTTCTAAGTTTTTTAGTTTTGTGGGATGTTAAGCCTTTTCTGTCAGAGAGCTCTGGTATCACAAAGAACTATAAATCCTAGGATTCCATAGCATTGTGCCATGGCAGTTAAAGCAGTGTCTAACTGTATTATTTCTACAGTGCAAATGCAGCCTTGCTGTTGTTGTTGTTGTTGTTGTTGTTTACCTTCAACCTTCAAGTCATTTTCAACTTGTGGTGACCCTAAAGGCAAACCTATATCCCTGCATAGCTCTGCTTTGTCTTTAGCTGTATCCTCAAAATGGCCCCATTCTATCGCCTGGCACCAAGCCGTTCCCATTCAGGACTGAGGTGCGTCCTTTGCTTCAATCATAACACTTCTGACCAAAGCAAAGGACACACCTCAGTCCTGAATGGGAATGGCTTGGCACCGGGCAATGGAATGGGGCTATTTTGAGAACACTTTGAGGTGTGGTAAAATGCGTTTTTTTCACGGACCCGCGCAGCCCCAAGCATCCCCTTCCCGTGCCCATAATGGGGGGGATGGGTCCAATAATGTCTTGAGTCATGCAAAGCCAATGCTGCTGCTTTCAGTAGCCCATAGAGCTACTACGTAACAGAACCATATTTTTCCATCAGTACATGTGAGTTAGACCAACATGAAGTATGTAATATAGCTGACCTACCTGATTTTTTTACTCTAAAAGTAAGCACATGGGGGGCCACTCCAAACTGAACCTGGCATTCTCTCTGAAGGGAAGTTTGAACAGGTGGATACCTTCATATTTTATTTATTTTATTGGATTTATTTAATTTAAATCCCACCTTTCTCCCAGCATGGGATTCATGGATTCATCAGTTTGTTGTTGGTTGTGGTGGTGGTGAAGAAACCTCAATTAGTATAAAAAAGGGAGAGCTATTTGAGGAAGCAAAAGCCTGAGGAAGAACATTTTAATATCCTCTCTTCATGTATGGCAGTTCTAGTCCAGATTTGGGACACAATATGTTTACTTGTGAGTTACAGCAACATGTGATCCATCTGCAAGGCACTTCATCTGAACATGGATCAATCTGTCTTAAGCATCCTGTTTGTGCAGCTAATTCCATGATTGTCTATTTTCCTCCCCACTCCAAATATCTTAAGACTGATTATTCAATGCACATGTTATTGTTAGGGTTAAGTATTTACTCTAGGGATAGCTGGTGCAAAGAGCAGAACAGCCATATGTCAGTCACATTCTTCCAAGACAGTTCCTCAAAGAAGCCAGCTTTGTTTATTTGCTTTCCAAGAGCCCACTGAGGTTTTACTTGATATGCTGAAGAATGAGATCCCTTTGTTTTTGTTTTTAATAATACTCCAGAATGAAAATTTCCATAAAGCAGGGAAGCCAATAAAAGTACGCCAGGAGCATGATGCAGGGTGGTGTTTGTTCACAGATGGAATGTGAATGTTTCACGGAGATTTTTTGTGTTGGTATTTGTTTTAGTTGAGCCAGATTTACCCCATGGGCAGACTACCTTGCTGCAAAGCCCAAGACTTATTATGGGACGCATACCATTATTGTAGACTGGTGATTTTTCTTTTGGCTTCCAAGTAAACAGAATGCTAAAGAGTTGTTGCAGGGGCTTGCATTAAAATACAACACCCCCTTGATGTACAAACCACAAGGCAGCCTTTCATTTCCTTAAAAAGAAAAAAAAAAGTTCCTGGAGTTTTAAAAATTTACTGATCAGACCAGCAGCTGGTAACTTATTACATATTTCAAGAAATGTTAAAACACAGTTATGCCTTAATAATAAATAGCTCTCCTTTCCAAATCAACTTTTATAATAATGCCACCTACACTTACAATATATCAATTTTCAAGCTCTTCAATTGTCACATGTTCCCTCCAAGAATGTGTGCAATGATAAGGAGTAGGTAATTATATTCTGTCTCTGGCCACCCATTACAAAACGCATGTTCCTTGGAGATGGTGAATACCTGTGCATGCACATGGCCGTCCCGCTATAAGGGACAACAAGACTTCAGTTGCATCATGTACATATGGCCATGCTGACATTAGAGACAGCCCCATAGTCCCCAGTGGTGGTACATGCACGCGGCCATGCCGCCACTGGGGACAACGGAACTTGCATCATCCCTAATGGCGGCATGGTGGCATCCACTGCAAACAATGAGTGCTGTCCCTAATAGTGGCACCGCCATCTGCATGCACCACCATTGGGGACAAAGCGGGCTTGCTATCCACGGATGCTTGAATCTGTGGGTGGAAAGTTTATGGATACTGAGGGCTGACTGTATTTCACTTTCCTCATTGTCTAGGTTGATTTTTTTTTTTTTTTGTAGTTTCTCTGTGGCCATTATTTTTGTTTTCTTTATGTTCAGCATTAAGTCTGCCTTTGCATTTTCTTCTTTGACCTTCCTTAGTAATTGTTCCAAGTCTGTGATGTTTTTCACTAGTAGTATGGTGTCATCTGCATAGATTGTTGATATTTCTTCCTCCTATCTTTACTCCTCCTTTTTCTGAGTCTAAGCCTGCTCTTCATATGATGTTTTCGCCATATAGATTGAACAGATAGGGTGATAGGATGCAGCCTTGCCTCCTGACATTTTATTTAATGGCCCATTTAATTTTAATAGACTTTAAAATATAATTAATTTACATTAATATTAGAAGAATTATTTTGCATTCATTGTTATTTACATTTAAAATTAATGCCTGCACTAAAAGCTCTACCAAGGAGAACTTCAAAAATGGCACCAATGATTTTCCTCCCCCATCCCTATAGGGATGAGCTATAGTGAAAAGTAAAGAGCTACATGAATTTTTGAAAATACTACTTTTCATTCACCAATCAAAACCATGCTCTTAATTCCTTATATAATCTCATCTTGTTACCTCACCCTCTGTGCTTTAATTTACAGATTCCTATGCAAATCACAGAAAAAGCTTTCAAATTAAAAGCATCAAATTTAGTTTCCTGGGACAGATGAGGAACCTCTATAGGAAATTAAGTGAATTATCACAAGATAAACATTCATTAAAATGTGATTTGGATTTTATGACCTAAACTTTGTAATTTCCCAAACCTAAAGGACTAAGAAAAAGCAAGAAATAGGGTTTGTTTGTTTTTTTAAATAGCTATGGGTAAACAGCCAGCTGGGAAATCAGCATTTGGTTAGTTCTTTATCACTGTCTCTTACGAATTTATTTTTAATTTGATTCTGGAATTAAGTGTATAATAAAATTCCAACATAAATCAATCACTTTAGGAATGAAAAATAAATTTGATTAAATGGCTCATTTAAATTTGGGAATGTCAAAATTGATTGTTTTCAATTAATTAAACCCTCTTCCTGGTTCCAACAAAATCCCTTTTGTAAGTAGACCTCAAAAATGGGATATAAATTGGTGTGTTAATTCTCTGCTTGAGGTGGTCTGATCCATGGGGTAATTTTAAAGTGGGATTCGCTATAGGTGTAGTCCGCACTGGCCAAATAAGCAGCTTTTAACCAATTTGAAGCCTGGCTGTTTAGATGACACATGACGTGAAACTAGGTGGAAAGTGAAATGAAGCCATGCTCTGGGGCTAAAAATCAGAGCAAAAAGAAACTGGGCTACTCTGACTCAAGGCAAAAAATGTGCATCATTGTACCTGCTTACAAAAAGCCTGATGCCAGTTCAGGACTGTGGCAAAGCAAAAATATGATAGCCAATAATGCAATGGATATAATTACAACATATGAAGGGGGATGAAGGGGCCATATGGCGGGGTCCATTATTGTGCTTTGCCAATGTATCACTGGACACACCAATGCATTGATGCACTGTACAGGCAGTGCATCACATGTGTGACTATGGTCAGTCATATCGGTGGGTGTCCAATGAAATAGCATCTAGTTGGGAAGAGGGAGGTAATTGGAGATTGCAGGTGGTGTGTCTGTGCCATGATGCACATGCATGGTGGGAAGATGACCAAAAAATAATCATACAGTGCAGCTTGATGCCACATGGTGCAGACAGGCCATGAGTATTTGGCCTACCTTGGGAGTGCGGACAGCAGGGTTTCAACCCACTTTCAGAAAAGCCAGGATTGAGCCAGTTATTCCAGCCCTTTAGCTCCAGCCCATGTCCATGAAAGATAAAACTATCAATTCCCATTAGCCATCACGGCTAAGTGATATCACCTCCCCACTCTGGCTTTATATACTCATCACTGTAGATGAGTGGGAGGGTGCTCTTGTATTCATGTCCTGCTTGTCGGTTTCTCACAAGCATCTGGTTAGCCACTATGCAAACAGATTTATGGGACTGGTGGAACTGTAGAACTATAATCTGATCCAGAATGCTCTTTTTGTATTCTTATGTGGGGGAGAGTCTGAGAAAGAGTACTTTAAGGGAACAGAGATGGCACACCAGCTCCTAAATAGCTAACCATAGATGAGTTTCAACTGACTATAGCAACAACATACACATCTGTTCTTTGATAATAGGTTACTGACTAGTTCTTGTGTGAAAGTAGGCAAATGTGGTCCTTTTCATATTGTAACATTTCATTATCCATCAGTCCTATCCTGAATAGCCAATGATGAAGGATTTTGGGAGATGCATTTAAATGGCTGCCACTACCCAGACTTGTTCTAATAGGATCCTGTATCTTCATAGCATTAACAGAAGGTTGGAGCACCACAGCCGATTACAGGTTGAGTATTTTTTATCCAGAATTCCAAAATCTGAAATACTCCAAAATCCAAAATTGTCTGTATGTGTTATTGAGATAGTGACACTTTGGCTTTCTGATGTTTCCATGTTCACAAACTTTGTTTCATGCATACAATTATTACAATTATGTTGTATAAAACACCTTCAGGCTATGTTAATAAGGTGTATAAAAAACCATTAGTTATGGTAATGTGATACCAGTATCATCTGTATTTGCTCCTCAGATTCTGGTGTGCTCAGTTTTAAGAAAATGACCCCTGTCATGGACTTCGTGAGCACAGCTAGAGTGTGGGATCCAAATTAAGGCTGCTGCCATACTGTAGAATTAATGCAGTTTCACACCGCTTCAACTACCATGGCCCCATATTATGGAATCCTGGCATTTGTAGTTTGTTGTGGCACCGGTGTCCTCTGACAGAGAAGACTAAATAGCTCACAAAACTACCAATATCATTGAGCTGTGGCAGTTAATATGGACCCTAACAGTATTAATTCTACAGAGGAGCAGCAGCCAGTTAGTCATGCTTTACTGACACTGAAATATACTGGACATGTTTCTTATAATGAATAAGATAAGTACTGTTAATTTACTGGGTTTGTATCAAATCCATATGAAGCAACTTATAAACCGAAGGAAAGTACCCAATAGTTTGTCTAAAACAGTAAATGTATCATTTTTTTGGAGGCATATAATTTCAAAACAACTATCTTGTTACAGATGGCTTGCTAGCATGAACAGAAATAATATTTAATGTCATTTTAATAGCAACACCTGTAGGATATAGAACAAAAGAATTATCCATTTGTTGTGGTCCCATGGGAATAGTTGGCTGGAACTTGCAACTACAGGAAAGAAATCAGAAATGTACGAAGATAATGCCTTAGGCTCTGTTTACTCAGCACAGAGTGGATAAAACCTGGTTGACGCTTTATGTATTAGATCTTACCATACTGTGTGTACTTTTAATTATTTTTGGTTGTTTACCACAGCTGCCATCTGAATTAGCCATTAGTATAACATGATGCTAGGTTTTGTTTTGTTTTGTTTGCCTTGGGGGAATGCCTTCCTAAATATACTTATTCATTGACACAGGTCTGAAACAGATGGGCCAAACAGAGTGGTTTCTGGCCACTTCAGGGGCGTGGCATTTAAATGATGCATGCCCCTGAAGCAGTCAGAAGCTGATCCGGGGCTGCCTAAGGTAGCCCATATCTGGCAGCAAAAGGCGCAGATTTAATCCACTTCTGCCAGTAGCCCATTTGGGACTGAGATGGTGGCCCACTTCAGGAGCAGGCTGTCCAGTCATCACAGTTTCAAAGCGATCATGGCCGGATCAGCTGGAGATTGCTCCCTCTGGGCTGTCTGTTTTGGCCCTCAATTAAGGTTTTGTTGTTGTTGTTAACTGGCATCAGGTTGACCTTGACTTATGGTGAACCCCCCTCCCCCATGAATGACAGATGTCCAATTACCCCTATCATCAGTGGACTCAGGGTCATGGCATCCTTGATTGAGTCTATCCATCTGGAATGCAATCTTCCGGTTTTCTTCCTCCCATCTACCTTACCAAGAATTGTTGTCTTTTTCTAGAATCATAGAATCATAGAATCATAGAATCATAGAATCGTAGAGTTGGAAGAGACCACTAGGGCCATCCAGTCCAACCCCCTGCCATGCAGGAAATCCAAATCAAAGCATCCCTGACAGATGGCCATCCAGCCTCTGTTTAAAGACCTCCAAGGAAGGAGACTCTATCACCCTCCGAGGGAGTGCATTCCATTGTCGAACAGCCCTAACTGTCAGGAAGTTCCTCCTAATGTTCAAGTGGAATCTCTTTTCCTGGAGCTTGCATCCATTGTTCCAGGTTCTGTTCTCTGGAGCAGAAGAAAACAAGCTTGCTCCCTCTTCAACATGACATCCTTTCAAATATTTAAACAGGGCTATCATATCACCTCTTAACCTTCTTTTCTCCAGGCTAAACATCCCCAGCTCCCTAAGTCGTTCCTCATAGGACATGGTTTCACCCTTCACCATTTTTGTCGCCCTCCTTTGGACACGCTCCAGTTTCTCAATGTCCTTTCTGAATTGTGGCACCCAGAACTGGACACAATATTCTAGGTGGGGCCTGACCAGAGCAGAATATAGTGGCACTATTACTTCTCTTGATCTAGACACTATACTTTTATTGATGCAGCCTAAAATTGCATTGGCCTTTTTAGCTGCCGCATCACACTGTTGACTCATGTTCAACTTGTGGTCTAATTGGACTCCTAGATCCCTTTCACATGTAGTTTCATTCAGCCAGGTGAATAATGTCTCCTCATGACATGACCAAAGTACAACAGTCTCAGTTTTATTCATCTTGGCATCTAGGGAGGGTTTAGGCCTGGTTTGCTCTAGGATTCATTTAGAGTGGGCCCTTGTTATCCATTGAGGTTTGGTTCCAGGATCCCCTGTGAATAACAAAATCAGCAGATGCTCAAGTCCCATTGAATACAATGGCATAGTAAAATGGTGCCCCTTATATAAAATGGAAAATCAGGGTTTGCTATTTGGAATTTACACTTTTTTGTAATATTTTCAAACCATGGATGCTTGAATCCATGAATAAAAAATCAGTGGATAAGGAGGGTCGACTGTATTTGTCTTTTTAGCAGTCCACAGTATCTACAAAACACATCTCCATTACCACATTTCAAATGACTTGATTTTCTTTCTATCAACTTTGTTCACTGTCCAGCTTTCACAACCATGGATAGGAATGGGAAATACAATGACATGGACAATCCTAACTTTAGCATACAATGAGCTATCTTTGTGTTTTTGGTGGGGTTTTTTGCCTTTTCAAAGTCGTTTATTTTGAAACATTAAAACCCAAGCTTCAGGATCTTGTCTAGTTCTTTCACTGCTGCCCTTCCTAGTGCTAGTCTTCTGATTTCTTGACTTCAGTTTTCGTTCTGATTATTGACTGACCCAATTCCAATGTCTTCATCATCTACTTTAAAGTTATGCAAATAATCTGTTGTCACCATTTTTTTTAAGGAGCTGCTTGTAAAGAGTTGCTTGGCTGGTGAGGCCACAGTGGTGAGGCCAGTTGGAATGATGTGATGTTGCTTGGCAGTCCATCTGGACATGTTTGGGTTTCACTGTGTCAACCGTGGGAAGCTGTGGAGCATAATAATTGAAATTAAGGGGAGCAGTGTAAACATGCCCTTAATAACCTCAGATGATGCTCAATTGATCAGATTACCTTGGGAAACTGTAAAAAGTATTGTCACTGGGAATTTTTAAGGCTCTTCCTGGTACATTGCAGGCAAAGCCTGTGTGTATGTTGGGGTTGGGTGGTGGGGCTAAAACCAGAGGTGAGGGATGTGGAGAGCTCTAGATTTATTGGACTTCAGTTTCCATCAGCATAACCAGGCCCCAAAACAGATGGGCCAAAACTGCACCTTTGGGTTGATCCAGGGGTGAGGCATTCAAATGATGCATGCCCGTGAATCTTGCCAAACCCAGCCACAAAAGGAGTGCAAAAAAAGGTGCTCCTTGTGGGTGATCTGTTGCAGACCACGGCGGTGACCAGCCTCAGGACTGTGTGGTGTCTGGTCGCTGCAGTCTCACAATGTTCAGAATGCACTTGCAGTTAGAGTGGCTAGAGGCTTTAGAACAACTATAGTTATGTTCATTTGCTCATCACAAGAAACAGAAACATGTCCTTGGCTTCTCAGCCTTTACTTTTGAGTAGAGCTCAAGCTCCTGAGGTGAAAAGGAGAGTGATTCTTTCCCCCTCCTCCTCCTCAACTTCCGAGCTTTTACTTTTCAGTAGAGCCCAGGATGCTGGGTTGAAAAAGAGGGAGTGATCCTTCCAAGGCAGTGTGGGGCAGCAGTTTGAATGTTGGACTGGGACTCTGGAGACTAGTGTTTGAATCCCAGATCGGCTATATAAACTAGTCACACTCTCTCAGCCTCAGAGGATGGCAATGGGAGAGTCCTTCATGACACCCATGGACACATGAATCCCAGAAGAGAATCCTCCATGACACCCATGGAAGCATGCATCCCAGAGAATAGTCCTCCATGACACCCATGGATGCATCCCAGGGGAGAGTCCTCCATGACATTCATGAGTCCATGCATCCCTGGGGAGAGTCCTCCATGACACCCATGCACATTCCCAGAAAGCATCTGGAAATCATAATGGATTGAAAATTGGCATTCTAAGCTCTTCCTTTCTGAATTTTTTAAACTAGTTAAAATTCTTTGTCTTGCTCATGGGATTATATATATTATAAAAATCAAAATTGTTTGTTTCTTCTACAGACTGCTTTATATTTTCTCTCTTTTTTCATACTTCCTGCTGCTTTTATGTTTATGGAGGATATAGACTGGGAATGTCGGTTAACCACAAGAGTAAAGAGAATATTCATGTTCAGATACCTTATTTTGGAATACCAAATTCAGGGAACCAAGAGGAATGGATCTCTATCAAAATAGGGTCTGTTGGTTAGAAATGTTTATGGAGAATATGGATTAGGAATGCCTGTTAGTCATGAGAGTAAAGGGAATATTCATATTCAGAGACTGTATCTCTGAATATCAAAATGAAGGTACAAAGGGGAATGGATCACTAACACAATCAGGTTTGCTGTCAATAGATGGAATGCTAAACTGGATGAGTCTAGGTATAATAAATCAAGAAAGTTATTTTGTTGCCATATTCTTATGACTCTGAGCCCACTTGATTTATATACTACCTTCTTTTTTTTTTAATTTAATATGCTGCCTTTCTCCTTAATTGGGCCCAAGGCAGCTCACAAAAAATACTCTAAAAACTACAATTTTGTAAAGTTCTTTTAAATTGTGAGTTCCAATTTTTGTGGAAAGTAGGATGCAGTGGCTTAGTGATTAAGAGGCCACTCCTGATGACTGGAAGGCCAGAAGGTTGGTAGTTCAAGGCCCAACCTCCACGTGACAGAGAGAGCTCTTGTCACTAGTCCCAGCTTCTGCCAAACTAGCAGTGTGAAAGCATGCAAATGCAAGTAGATAAATAGGTACCACTTTGGTAGGAAGGTAATAGCATTCAGTGCAATCATATTGGCCACATGACCACCGAGGTCATCTTCGGACAATGCTGGCTTCCTCGGCTTGCTAATGGAGATGGGTACTACTCCCTACAGTAGGTTACGACTAGTCATTCAGGTCAAGGGGATAAATTTTAACTTTACCTTTAGAAAATAATAATAATAATAATAATAATAATAATAATAATAATAATAATAGAACACAATTCTATAAACAGAATAAAAAGCATCACATTAATAGTTAAAATATAAAATCATTACAAATATACTAAGTTAAAAAGGTAAAAACATTTTTAAAAAATACAAAAGAAAATGCCCGAATAGGAAGCCTGCCTGGATGCAGCCGCATATTAAAAGTATACTTGAACAATTTTTACCAGCCAGCAAAAGGAAAGCAGGAAGGGGGGCAGCCTAGTCTTTCATGGGAGGGATTTCAGAAGGATAGGAGCAGCCACTGAGAAGGCTCTCTTTCATGTACACACCAAGCTTTCTAGGAAGTCATAATTCCCAGATATCTGTATTCCAGATAGGCTAATGGAGGGAGACTCCCCTCTTCCTTCCCAAAATATCATCTCTAGACTCAGAAAGTTCTACACAGAGGTCAAGAAGTTTTCCTGAAGGGAAGTGAGCTATGATCCAGGGCCTAAGCAGTAAGGAGAGATCCTCCAGAGACATGCAGAAGCACCTCTGAGTTGAGTAGGGACATAATCCTTCACTTACTTTTTACTTGCATTCAAGAATGAAAGATTTCTTCCTGGGTGTGTTTTCTCACTTCTGAATGTGCTTATTGGGGGGGGGGGGGGGGTGTTGCAAACTTTTAATTATTTTTCATTTTAAGGGACTTCTTTGTGAAAAAAAATATTTGCTCAAATAATGTGGTTGTCCAGAAAGTAGTATTTTGTGAATAATACAGTCTTCTGTGTAATTTTTTTTATTGTTTCTTGCATAAAATATGCTTTTCGGCATGTGTGCATATGATTTCCTCCCGCTTAAAAGATGTCCCAACATGTGAGTGCTGACCAGTTTTTCCATAGGGTGTCTCGGTACATCAAGCAGGGATGTAAATTATTCTGCATACATTTAACACCTGCTCTTCTTCTTCTTCTTCTTCTTCATCATCATCATCATCTTCTTCTTCACAGGAAAAAAATCCACTTCATGTGCAGCTCATAATATCCCTATGGAGAAATATTATTTTTTGTGTGTTGAGAATGTTCTTTCCTACATAAAATGCTGTTTTCTGTGCAAAACAACCATGCATAATTTTTAGAATAGAATAAGCCCCCAACTACATCAGTTTCTGTATAAGAAACAGCAGTTTCTGCACCCTTTTTTCTGCTCAATATTTTTTTCTGTACATAAATTGCTGTTTTCTAGACAGAATATGTGCAAAAACAAACCCACATGAGAATTTTGCACAGAATAAATCCTGAACTACAAAGATTCCCGTCAGCTCAGGATTCTTCTCCTTAGGGATATTCAATACCTGTGTAACATTTTTTCAGCCATTTTAAAATATTTTCAAATATTCTTCAGTATGTACAACACACTTTCCCATCAAGAATGATAATATTTCCAAGTACTGTAGACATAGTCTTTCCAGCCTTTGTATGTAGTATTCTTTATTTGTGTTACTATTCACTGAAGGAAAATCTTTATCCAATTTTTTTTTTAAATCTCATATTTCTTACAAGGTTTAATGCTCATGTTTATTTTATTTAATACACAAAAGCTGCAGACCAAAGGGATGTATGCATCCATTTTTCCCACCTCAAAGACCTTATGAGATTGAGAAGTTGTAGTTTTAAAGTCTGCTGTGAAGAAAATCAAGAAGAAATAGTGGTTTAATTCTATGTTTGAGAAATTTTTAGTCAGCCAGACAACTACAATGGTGTATGATGTTGATAGTTTAAGGAATCCTGGGATACTGGAAACTATGAGAGAAAAAAGATTTTGTAGGACTGGTTAAATATGCAGGCCATGTCTTTGTAATGAAATGGAAGGCAAGTGACTGAAACTTGAGAAATATTTCAATTGTGAGCTAATGCAGTAATCATAAGGAGCCAAATGAGACTAATGTGATCTGGATGAAATAAAGGTAGCTCTTGGTACAACACACTAAACAACAGTAACTGCAAGATATCAAAGATGTTTTGGGGTCCACCATGGACCACGGTGTTCATTTAGTATGAATACACAGTGTTCCGTCTTTATAGGGTTTAGCCATATATGTTTAACAGTTAATCCTATACATGTTTACTCTGAAGACAATCCAGCTGAGTTCAGTGAGCCTGACTTTCAATAAGTGGGTATAGAATTTCTGCAACAGAGAAAATTCAAGCTTTATAGGTCCCAGCCATGAAGCCCAAATATAGTATATGACTATTGTTGTGATTAACAGCGAATGAATCTTGTTCTTTATAAGGAGTAGAATTATTCATTCCATTAAAACAGCCATAGTCTATCCAGAGAGCAGAAGTATTTCAAATGCTGAATAACTCAGGGATATGTGCCACTCAGAAACCACATTCCACTAACAATTTATATGTATTCTACATAAGCTCCAATCACTGTGAGTTTCTCTTCCTTTGAAATGTACATTAGGGCTTCTAAAGCTATGTAGAGAAACCCGTTATTTCATTCATCCATGATTAGTTTATGAATTTTATATGCCTATAGTACTATTACATAAATCACAAGAAAAGATATGGAAAGGTCCTTTTTGGTATATAATATAATGACAACTGATTCAGCATGGTTTATATAATAAATCACTGATGTATTCATCAGAACATGCATTATTTCTTCATCAATATAGTTAATGAAGTCAGGCCATAGTCAGCAATGATAACAAGAAATATTTCAAATGAGTGATCTTAACAACAAATGGTCTGCCATGGCTATGTTTTTATTAGAAACTCATACAGAGAATAAAAATAACTGAATGCTCCAGTCAAATTTATGGATCTAAGTGAGTGCATGTGAAAGAAGAGATATGAAAATAGAGTGCATTTTAGATAAACTTGCCATTGTAAGAGATTGCCATCTTTTCTAGAAGTAAAAGTTGGGAAGGTAGATAATGTTCTAAGAACAGAATTCATTATTGTTATTGGAAGTCAGAATATCCCCTCAAGCTATGAAAAGTTATTAGTCTGACAAACGGCAAGCACTAATCTCAAACTAATAGGATTTAATTTTATGAATTGTTTTCATAAATATTCCAGTATGTCTTCAGAGAGATATTTCATATGTGTGTACATTTCTATTTCTGAAGAGGAAGGAAAGTGCAGTAGAGGAACAAGATGAATAATTCATTGTGATAATGTTATTTACATAGTGAAATGATATTTGATTTGTTTAGCATATCTTGAAACACAAGTATACAGAACTGCCTGTCACAATTATAACAATAATACGTAAACATGTGGGAGTCATCTTGAGAAAGAGCAGTCAAAACACTGGCCCATAATACACCTTTGCCATCTAAAACAATAGACACATCTGTTGTACTGGCATTATTTCAAATTTCCCTCAGTCCTCCACCTAGGAACATCATTTCCAAAAAGACAGATGTTCATGACTGTTTTCAAACCTCTCTGTGGCTTAGCCAGGAGAAATGGCAGAAATTCAAGCCCATGAAAAACTATTTCCTATGCTTGGAAACAGAAGGTGGGGAAACTGACTGACAGCACTGGACAGGGCTATATGAATATTAAAGAAAAGCTGCATGTAGAAGTAATACCAGAGAGTAGGCTGAGTCACTGCTTGGGATAAAAGTCATAAATGTCAAATGTTACATCCTTAACAGAAATGCAAAGGTTGCAGAGGGAGATTCCCTTTTTTATTGCTGGGGCAGGGAGCAGAGACATGCCCAGACAGACAGACAGACATAACTTTTTTGAGGGTGCATATACACTGGGGCCATTCACACTATGTTATAAATCAGTTTGCAAATCAATTTAAAAAGGGGTCATTCACACTTGCGCTGGTTTTTCCCAACCTGAATTCAGGGGGCTTGGCACAAATCCCCCTTAACCTGCTTTTTCCAAGATTAAGTTTTTCCCCATTTCTTTTCCAAAACACCGAGTTCGACCAGGGTGCCACCAATGGGAACTTGCCTCCTATCCCATTTTGGGAATCCAGGAAGAAGGGGTTAATGTGCAGGGAGTGGCTCAAGCCCACCCCTTTGGCCTCTCCTGGCCAGCCAAGCTCCATTGTTTTTCCCACTCAGCACTCAGTTGAAGGAGTGAAAAAAGTAGCTCCAGAAATGCAGTGGATTCAAACTTCCTGTGCTTTGGAAGGTGATCTGTTTAAAGCACAGCCCAGCTTTTTTCCCTTCTGCCAGTGATTTAGTTCCCTTGTCTACACTGTTGTCTAATTCCCTGAGCTCACCAAGGTCATTTCCCCCCTCTTTCCCAAGAAATAAAACCACAACAGACTTCTCCCAAGCTGGTGTGAACTAAAGCTCTCACACACATATTATATTGCTGATAGATTATGGCAGGGTACAAACCACCAGAAAGAGGAGCGTTCTCGGTGCCTTTCTTTCCTCCGCAGGAGTGCCGCAGCAACCAAATTGTACGGCGCTCCTGCGGAGCAAAAAAAGAGCACCGGGAAGCATCTCCTTTTTTGTGGCTCACTTCCACGCCCTAAAGCGCCAGCGATCCCACGGTGACGTCGCAACTGCGGCGCCCCGTTTGGAGGCGGCGCAGCTGTGATGTCACCAGTATGTGCCGCGTCTGGTGGGCGTGCTGCAGCTGCGGTGCCCTCATCACATGCGAGGGCTGCTGGTCATGTGGGCGCTCTGCCCACCAGGCAGCCCTCGCACGTGACGAGGGCACCTCAAAGGCCCGTCTGTTCTGGGCCTATATTATTATATGGCTGAGAGAGTGTGACTCCCCCCCAAGTCTAACGTATCCAGGGTTTCTTGCTATGGGTTGTTCTGAAGGGCTTGCCAATGCCGTCCTCCAAGGCTGACCAGGGGAGGGTGGCCAAACAGTGTGACGTAGATGCACATCATTTGATTGACAGTTTAAAAAAAAAAACCTGAGACTGATCAAAATGACAGCTGCATTTTAAATTGATACAAATGGTAATGTGGACCTCATCAGGGTTAAATTGTCACAGAGAGATTCAATTGGGGTAAACATAGTGGGAACTTTGATTCGATATTGCATCATCAACTCTCCCAGATCTACTCGTCACAAAAACACCAGTGTGAATGAGACAACTGTAGAAATAATGCAGTTTGACACCACTTCATATGCCATCACTCCATCTAACAGAATCCTGAGATTTATAGCTTTCTGAGGTACCCAATCTCTTTGGCAGAGTAGGCTAAAGACCTTGTAAAGCTGCAAATCCCACGATTCCTTCAGATGGAACTACAAAACTTAATGTGTTGTCAAATAGTATTATTTCTACAGTGCAGAAGCATCCTAACACATTAAGGATGGAAATCTTGAAAACATGTCGGCAATGTTGACTCTTTTAGGTTGAGCCAATTTTTTACTTACTCAAATGGGTTCTGCTGTTTATTTATTTATTTTAATTTCTATAGACTTTTGCTTTTAATACCCTCTTTCTTCATCTTCCTAGTTGTTGTGTTTTTTAATGTTATTTCCAACTTATGGGTACCCTAAGGTAAACCTATCACAGGTTTTTCTTGATAAGATTTGTTCAGAGGTCATTTGCCAGTTATAGTGTGCCCGCGTTATACGCGGCTTTGAGCGCTCAAGCACAGGGTGAATGGGGTGCACACCGCCACGCCGCCGCACACACAAGCCCCATTCCAATGCTCTAGCAGAGGCGGAAGTTGCCTTATGCAGGGGGGGTCCGGAATGGATCCCCCGTGTAAGGTGAGTTTCCACTGTACTTCCTCTGACACTGAGAGAGCGTGACTTGCCCAAGGTTGCCCAGTGGGTTACCAGAGCTGAGCATAGATTTCCTGGTCTCCCTCATCTGCCTTAGAGACATTTTAAATATCCAGGCCCTATATTGTACTAAACAGTGGTTCCTCCACATTCGCTGGGGTTAGAGGTGAAGGACCCCTGTGAATGTGAAAAAATCACAAATAAAAAACCACTATTCACATCTCTCTAGGAATCTGCAGGTCTATGGTCAACATCTGCCAGAAATTGATCATACAATCATGCTGGAGGGCCTACAAATGCCTAGAAAAATGTTTCTCTAGAAACTTATAGGTTCTTCAGCACAACTCTATGGTCAATGTCTGGCAGAGTTGCGCTGGATGACCTAGAGATTCCTAGAGAGAACATATTAATCAAAACTGCAAATATTCAAATCTAGAAAAGACAAAGCTGCAAATGGGGGGGGGAACTGTATCGATCCTGTATTATACCTGCTGGTTCATTTAGATATATATATATATTTATATTTCAGTCAAATGGATCTTTTCTTAGTTGAGTTTTGGAGGTGGTGCTAGTAACAGTGGTTGTGTGTGTGTAAAAATGCTAGTATTTGGATGCTGTGTTGCACTCACTTAAGCCCTAAATAGATTGTGATTTATATAAGAGAAGAAGAGCAATTTTTTCACAAACCATGGCTTAAACTGTATGATGCCAATTAAGGTTGAAAAAATTCAGCAATGATGGTAGAGTGGGTTTACCTTGTGCACTTTATAGAAGCCAGTCCCCTGTTTAAGGGACAGACATCATTTTTGTCTCTGATGGCTGTGTGTGTTAATGGGTGGTAAATCTTATGTGCACACATGTGTGCATCTGTTCATTAGAGATGTGTAAGAATTTCAATTTAGTTTGTTTTCCTGAGAACCATTTGTATAAGAATTTATCAGAATGTGAACATTTCTTCAAATCTGGAAAGAAGGGACTTTAGCCAATGTGAATCTGCTCATCAGCTGTGCTGTGAAATTCTTGTGTTGAATGGAAGTTTTTCACAAATGAAACAAGGTACCAAATGTGCAACTGAAGAAACAAACTGATGTGCCTGCATATATATTCACAATGTGTACCAATGTGCTGTGTGCTTCTGTGTGTCCATTGGCACTGGATGCACAGTTCAATCTTGAACTGACCATTGATGTTCCACACTGAGCAAAAATATGCAACTATTTGGAAGTTATGCAAGTGTAAAACACCAACAGCCTTTGTGACCTTAATAATTCAGTTCAAAATATTCTCATTTTTCCTGAGTATTTATGAAATTGATAGTATTGTTAGTTTGTTCTATAACACCGCACACACGGACACACACACACACACACACACAAAAATCTGCTATGTTTTTTTCTTTTGTTGTAGAAAAGCTGTTTCCTTGGAAGGTGTTAACTTTATAGAAAGTTAAATGGTTGAATAATCCTGAAGTATAAATTCTTGCTGGAGATATTACTTCTGTCTATCATAGATGCAACCCATCCAATGGAATTTCTTATCTGTCATACAGATGCAAGTTGAAGCTTATCCAGAATGCACTGGTTATCTAACTCACAGTTAAAGGGTGAATGATTACACTAGAAAATGATTCAAGTAGATTGCTAGGTTATAATGTAAAACATGAAGAACAGTGCATCTCAAGGAGTATCGCAAGCCACAAAAAAAGTCAAGAGTTTAATACAATCTCTATAGAAAGCAATTTGTACTGTAATTGTATAATGCCACTAGGCATGTTACAAGATGTAGTGGATTTCTGAGGTTTACCTGACATGGTGAACATGGAAGATATCATGCAATATGGCAAACTGCAGTATGCATAATGTACAAAAAAATCTGTTTGGTTTTGTGAGGGTGCTTTTCTGGGTCTTGATGCAAATCCTCCCCCCCCCCATGAGATATATAATTATTGCCCACATATAATAGCAGATATTATTTCAGAAATTGCATTTTTAATTGGCATATAAATGACACTGATAGCCTACAATTAGTGGTGATGATGAATACTATTTGTCCTCAGTTTCTAGCAAAGCCAAGTCAGCTGTGGCATAATTTGGGACATGCCCTAAGGAAACCTGTAGGATAGAGTGTAATCCTATGCCTAAAAGCAGACACAGGAAGTGTGTACCTAGTAACCTAGAAGGTTTGGAGCTAATTTTCAGCCTGTGAGGCCCTCTCAAGACATTAGGCTGCAATTTTTTTAAAAAAAAAATGCATAAATAATTTTTTTTAAAAAAGAACATCTGAGATGGCTGGATGTCCACTTTCAGCTGTGTTTTTGTTTCAGAGTGTTAGGGTGTTGATCCCTCGAATCACAAAACCCTAATTTCTACAAGCCTCGTAAGATAGAAAAAGAGGGTTTTCTCACCTTTTTCAATGAAGCAGGGATTCTAGTGTTCAGAGTGGTCAATAAAAATGTATGCCTTTCCCTGCTCTGAAGTCTAGATTATTGAAAAAGTACAGAGGTCTGTTCAGCAGTACTTAGGCTTATGGGTTGCCTTAATTGAGTTTGATCGAAATCAACAAAGAACATAGGAGTTTATCGCACAGCCCCTTGGGACATGATCGGGGCGTGATGAAAGGGAACGGGATGGGAACAGAATGAGGACTATCACACATTTATTGCACACCAGAATGCTGCTATCACTGCCGACGCCACCGGAAGTTCCCATTCCATTCCTGATCTGTCCCAGAGGAGGCAATTTTCAGGAATGCTTCTGAACAGTTCCTGAAAATTGCCTCCTGTGGGACATACTGGGAACACAATGGGAACTTCCGGAGGCATTCTGGTGTGCAATAAAATGCATGATAGCCTCCATTCTGTTCCCATCCCGCTCACTTTCGTTCTGTGCCAGGAGCATCCCAAGGGGCTGTGTGATAAACTCCATGGACACACTTTTTGCTATGATACCAGTTTTAGTAGTAAGTGTAGCCTAAAGACAAAATAATGACTGAATGGGGAGCCCTATGACACTAAATTTCCAATTGTACCCAATAGCTGTGACTCGTGGAAACATGTATCCCATCCATGAACCAGATTGCATTTATAGCTCTCAATTAATTTAGTCCATAAACAACATGGTCATACATCACAGCAAACTAGAGAGCAAAGATTTAATGTTTTTGTTTCCAGGATATTTCAGAAAAGTACATGCTTTCTAACCTGCACTTCTCAACTACAACCAATTATTGTTGCTTAAGGATACAAATTGTGCCTCAATACAGATCAGGGTTTTTTTTTTTTTTTTTAAAAAAAAAAAAATTTTTTTTGTCAGAATGATGGATTCTTTTGGCAAAACCAGGCAATTTATAATCTAGTTAATATAACTTCTGTTCAGCCATCAGTTTCATCAGGTCACTGCCAGCTGCCATGTAACACGATAGCTCTTCATTTTATTTCATTTTGTTCTAAATACTTATGCCATATATAGAATTCATATTTATTTATTTTAAACACATAAATTATAGTTGATCTTTCAGCCTGTTTCTGAATGCCAACATCCTACCAATAAGAGGTACTCATGCCACCCCCCCCCCAAGTCACTAAAATAAAATCTTCCATTAGAAATAAGAGTGGGGAGGAAATACATATATCTGCAGAACTGCACCCAACAACAGCTTGTTCACATTGCAAGGGAGCTGTTCACACCTAATGATGCTCACATGATTGAATATAGTATTTCCTTGCACCAACACTCATGACAAGAGGTTCATAGAATCATAGTATCATAGCTGGAAGAGTCTGTAAGGGCTATCCAGTCCAACCTCCTTGCCATGCAGAAACTCACAATCAAAGCACCCCTAACAGATGGCCATTCAGCCTTTGTTTAAAGACCTCCAAAGGAGGAGACCTCATCACTTTCCAAGGGAGTGTATTCCACTATCAAAGCTCTTACTGTCAGGAAGTTCCTCTTAATGTTGAAGTGGAATCCCTTCATCCATTGTTCCATGTCCTGTTCTCTGGAGCAGCAGAAAACATTCTTCCTCCATCCTCAATATGACAAACATACTCAGCTCCCTAAGTCTCTCCTCATAGGGCATGGTTTCCAGAACTTTCAACATTTTGGTTACCCTACTCTGAACATGCTCCAACTTGTCAACATCCTTTTTGAATTGTGGTGCCCGGAACTGGACAGAGTATTCCAGGTGAAGCCTGACCAAAGCAGAACAGAGTGGCACTATAACTTCCCTCACTCTAGACAGTATATTTCTATTGATGCGGCCTAGAATTACATTGACCTTTTTAGCTGCCACATCACAGTGTTGACTCATGTTCATACCAACTCATGGATGTGTTTATTTGGGTAATTGCTCTGCAATGGAACAATCTGTTGTCACAGTCCCTGTGCAAACTGGCCTTAAAAGCTGGCTTGGGGGAAGAATCAGGTCGTAGCGTCCACATGATGAATGCCCCAACTCCGCCCCCAGGGTGGTATGATACCGTGCACCATTCCACATGGTGTGCAGCATCACTGCACTCCTCTGGCAGTGCATCCACATGACGCAGAGCCGAAGGAGCACAGTAAAGCTGCAGCACCACAGCTATCGCACCCCTTTGCAGGGCACAAAAATAAGTCGCTTTTTGCAGCTCCTTTTTGCACTCTGCAAAAGCCAGATTGTGACCATGGCGTGCGGCTGCCATGGCCCTGAATTTATATGGACATCACACCTCAACTCTGCCCCCAGGCTGTGCACAGCCTCTAAGTTCCTCTGAATTTGATCTCCTTCTGAAACTTACTCACAGAATATGTACATTGAAAATTAGGGCTGGCATCCTGCATTCAAGTTACAAACCTTGACTTAGATTTATAGAAGCCTAATCACTCTGCAGACACCTATGCTGGATATTCACAATTGTGGAACATTGCCGCAGTCATAAACACTCCCCCATTCCCACCTTAATCTCCATAAAACTGTTTCATGGAACAGAGACCTGTGATGCAGTCATAGAATCATAGAGTTGGAAGAGACTTCAAGGGCCATCCAGTCCAGCTCCCTGCCATGAAGGAATACACAATGAAAGCATCCCTGAAAGATGGCCATCCAGCCTCTGTTTAAAAACCTCCAAAGAAGGAGATTCCAACACTCTCTGAGGGAGTGCATTCCACTGTCAAACAGCTCTTATTATGGGGAAGCTCTTCCTAATGTTTAAGCTCTTTCCCTGTAGCCTGAATCTATTGTTCCATGTCCTAGTATCTGGAGCAGCAGAAAACAAGCTTAAAATGGTACTATTACTTCCCTTGATCTAGACTCTATACTTGTATTGATGCAGCCTCAAATTGCATTGGCTTTCTTAGATGTCAAGTAGGGTGCCTCAGAATGACACAGACAGCCCCTCCACCCAAAAACACATTGTTTTCTCTTTTGTAGCTCAGAGGTAGGAAGGGTCTGGCCCCATCAGTCTGAAGCACCCCACTCATCTGTATGTAGACCCATGTCACACACAGCAGTTCCCCAAATTTGAGGTCTGATTTGGGTATCAGGTCCTTAGGCCATTCATACCTATGTTTACATAGTTATGAATGTAATCAAGGATCTCAGTCTCTTGCAATAATATATAGCAACTGGATGACCTTGGTCTGAACTGCACTGTAGAAATAATGCAGTTTGACACTCCTTTAATTGCCATGACTCCATGCTATGGAATTCTGGGATCTTTTGTTTATTGTGGGACCAGAGTCCTCTGACAAAGAAGGCTAAATAGCTCACCAAACTAAAAATTCTGAAATTTCATAGCAGCAAGCCATGACAGTTAAAGCAGTGTTAAACTGCATTATTTCTGCTGTGCAGCCAGAGAGTTAATCTGAATTTCATTCACATGATATCCTTTTTTGTAATGTGTTTTTCCCAAGGTCAGAAAAGAAGTCATAGAGTAATGCTCCTGATAAAATCCATTCTCAGCATGTTTTGAAAATGCAGGCTAATTGGGAAAGTCACTTATGAATCTTCAGTGACATTATTAATGGAAGCCACACTCAGATGATTTGCCATATGGCTGGTCTTCATGGTTTCTTTCATGTTCTAAAACTTTCTTTGAAAACTGTCAAACTACTGCTATAAGAGCATAGAAAGCTAAGGCAAAAATGGAACATCAACTGTAGAATTTAAAAATATTCCTGAACTCTCCTTTTTTACTTGATCTGTCTTGTTGACTCCTGTGACTGAATGTGGAAAAAGGACTGCCAATATGAAAACCATGCACACATAAAGTTAAAATCTGATTTTCAGGTTCTAGTTTATATCATTATGGAAGTACTGTTATTAGTCTGAATCCTGTTGTTAGTCCTAATTAGAGTAGACCTCCTGCATCAGTAGAATTTACTTACGTGTTGACTCACTACTCAATAATTGATTGAATGGGTCTATTCTAATTGATTCTATAATTCAGATCAATAGAGGCTAAAGACTGAGATGAGGGTCTTCCCCATAACACTCTCTCCTCACTTCCACACTTCCCCTATTTATGGTTTTTTGTGGGTTTTTCAGGCTATGTGGCCATGTTCTAGATTTTCTTCCTGACGTGTCGCCAGCATCAGTGGCTGGCATCTTCTGAAACCTTCGACTTCCTCTATTTATGTTTCCCCTTCAAGTTCCTGAAAGAAGATAGTGACTGCCAATAATTTAGGAGCCACTTCAGATATTTGAAATAATGTTATATGTCTATTTATATCTACACATATAAATCTGGAATCTGAGCTTCTAATTCTTGTTCATGTGCTGCAGAAATATGTTAGAAATAGTAAAACAGTAAGCATATGCTAAAGATTTATATCCATGTGCGGTGGACGTCTCCCCAGCATCTCTTTCTTTTGCCTCCGCATGATCCCCTTTGCTCTTGACTCTTATGGATGCTTCCCCAAGAAACCCATAAAAGAAATTTGTAACTTTCACTAGTTTAGGAGCACCTGCAAATATTTCAAAATGACTTAAGAATTCAAAAAGGCATTTAAAGACAGTTAATTATGTTTTCCAATGTGTTTATGCATTGAAAGAGAAGATGTTTGTATAATTTTTGAGATACTGTAAGTTATGAGACCTCTGCCTTTGCTCCCACCCCACACTACTAGCACTTTGCTTTTCCTTCCTTCCTTCTTTCCTTCCTTCTTTTCTTTCTTTAAAAAATTGTGTAGTAAAAATGTAAACAATAGGCATAAGCTAGATCTAATTTCAATATGTTAATATCAATATTGATATTGATATTAGATATATGTCTAACATCAGCTAAATAATTTACCAAAAACATTGCCATAATTATACATAAATAAACAACTTGTTCCCTCTTTCCATAACTATTGAACTAACGTTTTGTGGGGGAAAGATGTGCAGAGAACAATTTGTTCCCTCTATCCATAACAATTGAACTAACTTTTGGTGGGGAAAAGATGTGCAGATTGTGGAGTGTCTTGAGAGTGGCTGTCATGAGCTAGGTGCCATTTAGCTTCTTAATGCCACCTGGGATGGAAATTTCCATCAAATGCTTCCCTTCTGAGACACAGCTTTGACAATTTCGAATGCAAGGAGAATCTGTCTTCCCACAAATTGAAACCAGGTTCAGTTATCCAAAGACCAGACCTGCGGTTGTTGCTTTCTCTTTCTTGAGCAGATAAATGGTCAGACAAATGTGTACAGCTTAGTTGAGTTGTATGATATCATGAAGGTACTCAATAAAATTTAAATCCAAATGTTGGTCTTATTTATATTTAGTTATTTTTACTTTTGAAAATTCCTTTTTTTTTTTCTATCATGAAACATAACTGTGAAAGGATGGTTGTTGGTTGTTGATGGTTGTTGACTCCCATATGACTGGGGCAGTGAAACTATTTTAGGTTTTTGATAGCTCTAAATGAACTACCCTTTGGATTAACAGACTGGCTGCTTTCCATTTTGACAAGAACTGATGCTGCTGGGACTCAACACAGTGGTTGTGCCATGTGCTCCCAGTCTATCCCCTAATGCCTTGTCTTTTATTCCAAGGGATGTGTGTGGGGTGGATCAGGTATAGTTCTGCAGCCATGCAATCCTGCATATGTCTACATAGGATAAGGTTCTGTAATTTCTGTAGGGAGTATTCCTAAATAGGTGGGAATAAATAACCCATGAGTGAATAAGATAAGACAGGTGTTAATTGAAGCTGAAATTTACTTGTGCTATCATGTTTATAGTAAGTATTTTTTTTAATCCCAGGCATATATATAATTGACGTGATCTTAAATGAAAGAACCCATCTATCTTCATTAACAGGCAGCTCACCATGCAAGACTTTTAGTCTGAACAATGAATTTTATTAATTTAAAACTGAAATAAACAAAGTCCTATCAAGACAATGCAATAAGAAATCATTAGGAGGCCATTAGATAATTGGGGAGATAGCTGCATGAACTAATTCTGGCTGTAGCTGTAGCTCTATGAAAAGCTATTTAAAAAATCTCTGAGAAATGCTTTCTCCCCCAGTCACACTGGGAGTGCATTGCTAGGTAATGACTTTCAGAGTAGGTCAACTGAAAAGTGTTTTCTTTCACATTTATACATGCAGAGGTATACTCATTTTGTCAGTTGTTACTGCAAGACTGCAGCTGTTTCAGATATGACCTTTGATTTATCCAAAAATAAATCAACCATAATTATTTACTGCACATAACAGAACAGATTTTGAAATGTTGTTTTTATTTATTAATAGACACTGTCATATTTTCAATATAACACCCTCTTAAGATGCATTTTTACCTGACTATTTTTATTTTTAATTAATTAAATATATTTAGGATAAGGAAGAATAATACAAATCACAGATACAGAATTCCAAGTATAAATAAAGTCCTTCGAATATGACTAGCTTCAGCAAAATGTAGTTACCAGATAGAATACAAAGACAGACTTTCAGATACGATTGATCCAAGCTATTTATAAAGAAAAACTACAACTCGAATTGGACCCAGGATCTAGAATTGACAGAGGAAGTACAGAATCAGTGTGTGAAAAACATGAAAAATTACCTGACCCAAACTTGCCTCTTGTAGTCTAAAGC
Source organism: Sceloporus undulatus (assembly GCF_019175285.1). Classification (NCBI taxonomy): domain Eukaryota; kingdom Metazoa; phylum Chordata; class Lepidosauria; order Squamata; family Phrynosomatidae; genus Sceloporus; species Sceloporus undulatus. The sequence goes on from NC_056524.1 coordinate 186,772,961, forward strand.
AGGGTAGGAGAAGCTGGCCAGGTTTTCTTGGGCCTTAGCTGTCAACACCATAGTCATTGTTTGGGGAAGACAGAAGTTATAGTCCAACAACATCTGTAGTCCCAGGTTCCCACACTCCTTTTGGTAAAGAAATCACAATACTGAAACATTAGTGAGTCCACATCCTATCATCCAATGAAATGTCATCCATTAAAAATGTTAGATTATTAATAGCAGTCATAAATGATCTTTCTCACTTTGTCCCCCTTTAACTGGATTTTTGAAATATTCATGGTTTTACTTATTGGTCTTAGTGGTTACAAAATTAGTCAAGCTTGCTGATTTAAACAAGGAGTCAGGCACTATGTGCACTTACTGTGAATATTAGAACATATTAAGAAGAAATGCTGTGAAAAAAATGAACAATATGTATTTGTAAGGTGTCATGCTTGTAAACAGCCATTCCCATTGTAAATTGCCATGGTTCTGACTCAAAATGGCTTTAAAGTTCAAAAGTCTTATAAAATTACTTGTAACTATTCAGTTACACTTGCAACTATGAGATTTAGCTTATGTGTAACTAAACCATTCCATTAAATTTGATTTTGTTTGTTTGTTTAAATTTGTTATTAATTAACATTTACATTGTAGGGACCCTAAAAGCACCAGATCCTGTCTGATCTTGGATGCTAAGTAGGGTCAGCCCTGGTTAGTACTTGAATGAGAGACTGCCAATGAATTCAAGGTAATGTAGACTATATTGACAGAGACTAGAAGGTGTGTGTGTGTGTGCGCGCGCACACACACACAAACATATACATTAAACCATTCAACTAATTTTAATACAGAAGAGAAAAATAAAGGTTTGCCTATATATCAAGAATAAGAATCATGTGACTATCCAGATATTGTTAAACAGCAGTTCACTGTATCCCTCACTATTTAGAGGGCCCTCCTATTCCCATCCCTGCAGCACATGATAATAATGATTCTGGGTTGTTGTTGTTTTTCTAATCCTACCATAAAAAAGAAAGGACTGTTTTAACTCAACAGAGGGTGTCCATGCATGAATGGAGTACACACATGCCATACCCAGATATCAATGCTTAGCCCACCTCTGTAGCCTCCCTTCTTCATGTTCACTTACTTCTGTTCAACCTTTCTTCATATCTTAGCCCCACCTCCTTTTTCTCTGTGTATGACAATTTCATATTTAAACATAGGAAAACTGGTAGTGTGTCTAGTTTGGCCAAAACTTTAACTGTATCGGAGTCATGCTCATTAGTATGCACGTTGCTTCTTAAAAGCCATGTGAAGATAGTATTTTGGCTCAGATAACTCTTAGTAACTGCAGGGCAAAGTAAAGTTAGCATTTAACAGCTTCATAGTCTATTTTGGCTTGAGTCATTTGCCTCTTTCCCCATCAGTATAACATGTTTTTTTAGGAACTGGCCATGTTCAATCCAGTGCCAAAATGCTGGGAAACCTCAGCTGTTAAGTGCTATATCTTTAAAAGAAAAAGAAAAATGAAAGAGAAATGAAAAAACCAAAATAGTTTGATTCATCCCTAATATTAAGACATGCATATCCTGACCCTTGATTACCTGGATACCTGTTGTGTATTCACAGATCCCATGGGTCCTCAACATGAAAACCACACCATTTTTAATGGTTACATGTTATCTCTGCTTGCAGTAGAGGATGCATGCACAGAATTGCCTGCCTCATTGGAATAATTACACCGGTAGTTCATAAAATAAAATTAAAAGGAATATGGATAAGGAGCTAGCCATGTGGACGCAGTTCTGGAAAACAGTGGGTTAACTTACCACATTAAAAAACAGGCTGAGTAGTGTTCTTTTAGTTTCCCAACCATTAATTCTGTAATCAGAGCTTCACTATCTCATGAATATTAGACCAATATGACAGTGATAGATATTGCTGTTGAAAGAATATTAATTAAGGTTCATTTCACATCCCATGGTTCGCTGTAATACAATCAGAGTATGAGATGTTATTATATCACGAGTGGAAGACAAGCTTCATGATGCTCTGTGTTAGCTTTCTCAGCTGATTCAAAGTTATTAATCTGAACACAGGGGATGTGTAGAACAGTTGGAAAACTAGCATTCCTCATTGTTTCAGATGTTAAGAGAAAGCTGTTTCTCACTTAGCCCATCTTAGGCATGTTTTTACTAGATTAATCTTTGCAGGCAAGACGATCTGTGGCTTCTGCCTGATTATAATTTTCCTCTTACCAAATAAATGTGAAGTGTGAGCAATATAAATTATGCAGGGAACAACCACTGTATATGAATGGATGACAAACAACCAGTTTAATTTATTCTTTTGCTGATTTTCTGAGATTTCTCATTTCAGGGGATCAACTTTACTTATGCCTAGTAAATATATAACAGTATGTAAATGTAAGCAATGCAATGCGCGACTGAACATTCTAAAGAAAGTATTCCAATTGAATTTCTTTGTGATAGTACACATATTGTCAATATCAATACTTTATGGAGCAGCAAATCAAAATATATTATGGATTGTAAAAGCAAATGGTTCCATTTCCATTCTGATCCCATTTGTGTTGTAGGTTAAATCAATGTCACATAAATGAATGGCAGAGTGCTATGAGAGCTACTCAGTCAGTGCATCATCCCACATATTTGAATGGAAGAAGCAAAGGACTACTAGTAGTCAAGGCAACTCAGGCCACAAAAACTGTCTCCATAGCAATTGCTTGGGATAGGAGTGGTGGGGAAATTCTTTGGCAGGAACCAGATGCTATCAGCTCTTCTCTAGTGTGAGATCCTTCTAAACATTATGTGCATTAGCACCTTGTAAGAGACTTGATGGGTTAAAGCTCTACACATCTTTGGGGGGGAAAATAGAAAATTAGTATTAGCCCTGTGGTTGCTTAGGCAATGCATTATTAATACTAAAACAATTGGGTGCCATAAGATCTCATTTGAAAGATTAGATTATTTGCTAAAATGGCAGTTGAGAGCAATGTGTTATTAACTGTGTCTTTGTTGTTTTCTTAAAGGAAAAGCTGCATCTGAAAAGTACAAAATACTATTTCTTTTTTGCATGATGATTTCTTCTTTATGTCCAATGTCAGTGCAGGTTGATCAATGGTTTTCTCTCTTTTATGTATCACGTTTACCACTTCCAGTTTTAACCTGCAAATCCAGCAGGTTCCTACAAGAAATGCATAAAATGATTACTTCACAAAATTATCCTAATATTTCAAAGAGACAGTCTGGTATAGTGGTTAAGAATTCTTTGGCAATTTTCAGCAATCTACTTTTTAAAAAAGACCTGTTCTGTCACAATTTAAATAACAAAAAAATCAGGTTATTATGGAGTAACATTTGTACTAATGGCTGACAATCAGCATAGACAAAGGAGATTATCACACATAAAATCAGCACTGGGATAGACGTGAGTTGTAACCATCTGAAACAGATCTTATCGCACAGCCAGGAGCCTAGGCAGTAAGCAGCCCATATCCAACCCAGACATCTCCAGCAGCTTTAATGAGTGGGATTTTCTCATTCTTGAAAATTTGCCAGAGAAGCCCAGGTTGGATACAAGCTGCCTACTGCCCAGGCTCCCAGCCATGTGATAAGATCCATTCCAGATGGTTACAACCCACATCTATCCCAGTACAGATTTCCTGTGTGATAATATCCAAAAACTTTCTACACAGAATCCAAGACTCACCTGCAATTTCATTCAGCTTATTTTCTGGATGCACTCATTAATGGTTATTATGAAATGAATAAATATGATGTGACATGCTTTCATACTGATGAATGGCAAAAATTGACATAACATTATAATTTGAATTTTAATGGATCGTACTGCATGTTGACAGAGTTCAGCTAGTATCACTTGTTATTTTCTAAATTGATCACTCCTTCTTTGGGTAAAGTGGGTTTACAAAATGGAGTCATAATGGATGCCAAGTAGGGTTGCCAATTCAGGATCATCCAAGAGCCTGAGTTTTCAGGCAACCACATGACTGCAAAAAAAGGAGGGAGTAAATACAAATCAATTAAATCTTACAGAAAAGAGCAACTCTACTAGCTGAGCTGGAAATCTGCACACAGTTCTTTCCTTTTGCCAAGATGCCTCACCTCCTGCCTAGAAATGACCCAAGCAAACTGGAATCTCAGGGACAGGCCTTGATATCTGGCAACTTTAACACCAACATGGTTTAAGCAGAAAACACAAATGGGTCCTTCACTGCTTATAATGGGGAAACATGGAGGTTTTCAAGAAAATTTGATATGTGAGTTTTTGGTGGTCCAGATTATCTACCATGCCTGTATTTACCACTCTTGATCCCTTGAAAAATTGCATCATTATTACATAGTTTTCTTTTCTTTTCCAGTGGTCCTCTTTTCACTTCATTTAACATTTATGTTTGTCTGTAAATATGTTTTAGCCAAGGGGAAAACAAATAAAATTAGATAGAATTGGAATGGGCTAGGTAGTTAATATTAGTCAGATACTAAAACTGAAGAAGTGAAAAAAAAATGAATCTGAATGAAAACCCAGAAATGCTGGAATGTGAGCTCTTTACAGCAATGTAGATTTATCAGGAAAAAAGGCAACAATTGAGAAATGTAATACAATATACTCAGTTAAATTGGAAAATGGTATACAAAAATGAGGACAAATAAATGCACAGTCACAAAAATCCAGTGAGGGGGAGACAAGTGTTCAGAGCAATAGATAGTTTTCAACAAAATAAATGTGGCAGAGAATGGATTACATAAGTAAGAAAATGGTAGGAAAACAGAAGTACTTTTAAAAAAAAAGAAAGCATAAGGGTTTCTGTCACATATCTACTTCTAAAGGTAAAGATATGTATCTCTAAATACACTACAGCTGTAACCCTGTACAAGCTTACCAAAGGTCTGTGCCATGATACCAGCAGAATCTAGCAAAGACTTAAAATTACTATTAAAAATTAAGGAAAAAGTGTGAACTGAATATTAAGAAAACAAAAAAAGTTTGCAGACAATTTATCCACATTAAAGTGGATAATGAAAACCAGTTGTTAATTAAAATGGAGACTAGTCAAGAAATCGCAAGGTTTAGGAGCTGGAAAGACAGCTACAAAACCTAAGATCCTCAAGTGCAAAGATACATAATTAAATATCAAAATCAAAATCAACCATACTATTTTTGATTTTCATGTATGGTTGTGAAAGGTGGACAGTGAAGAAAACTAAAAGGAAGAAAACCAACTTATCGCAAGGGAGAGGGGTTCAGCAGTTCTCATGAACTGCCACAAAGATCAATGAATGGATCCTAGAGAAAATCAGGCATGAACTCTCACTAGAAGCCAAGAATATTATACTTAAGTTAACATCCTTTGGACATAACATAAGACCACATGACTCACTGGAAATGATAATGCTCAGTAAAAAGTGGGAGGCAGTAGAAAAAGAGAAAGGCCACAGATTAATTAATTCAAGAAAGGAAGCCATTGTCCTATGTTTGAAAGACCTGGGCAGGATTGTTGATGACCAGCAATCATCGGGATCGTTCATTCATAAGGCTGACATATGTTGAAGCCAAACCAATGACAAATAACAGCAACAATAAATGTGTCATATAGTAGTAAAATGAGACAGATCATGATATTCAACAAGACTGAAAATGCTGTATTTGACATAGTACTTTCAATGTACACAGTGTGTACATTGACAAGAAAATTTGATATTTCCTGAATCAATACAATCTCAAAGATGATGCAGAGGAACATATGGATAAAGGGAAAGAAATAGATGTAGAAGTAAAAAGAGGGAGTCTATGGCCCAGTACAGACTGGCGCTTTGTGCCAGTCTGGGGCCAGTCTTAGGGTTTTGCATGCACCCAGCCCTACAATTGTCGCATGAGCACCATTGTTGCACACCCCCGTCCATACGGGGCATGCAATGATGATGTCCGTGCGGCATGGCACCCAAACAGTGGAATATCACATGGATGTCATCAGCGCATGTGAGTGTGCCAATGGCACCCCGCACATACCCTAAAAACAACCCGCCAGGAGCGGGTTCTTTTTAGGCCTCCCTGAGGCCGCGCCATTTGGACACCACCCCTTTCTCCCTGTCTGTCTAGGCCAGGGGTTGGCAACCTCCGGCCCGCGGGCCGGATGCGGCCCGCGAAGGCCTGGCCGCCGGCCCCCAGCAGCTCTTGCTGCTGCCGCCGCCGCGGCAACCGCCCGTCGCGGCTTTTCGCCGCTCTGGGTGCCGCCATTTTGGGTGGCAAAATGGCAGAGAGGCACCGCTGGGGCGATGGGCCACCGCCATTTGCCGCCCAAAATGGTGGCGCCCAGAGTGGCCGCTGCGGCACGCGCGGCAACGGCGGCGGGCCTCTAGGACGCCCCATTTTGGGCAAAAAAATGGCGGCGCCCATAGCGGCCTGGGGCTATGCGGAGGGCTCCCAGGGCAGCAGGGGGCCTTTGCGCGGGGCCCGCTGCCATCCCGGGGCCCTCCAGGCGGCTCCCAGGGCGGCAGGGGGCCTCTGCAGGGCCCGCTGCCGTCCCTGGGGCCCGGCAGGAGGGCTCCCGGGGCGGCAGTGGGCCTCTGCGGGGCCGGCCTGCTGGTCTCTGGGGCCCTGCAGGGTTTCCCATGGCAGCTGGGGGGCCTCGGACGGCCCAGTGCCGTCACGGGGGCCTACAGGAGGGCTCCCAGGGCGGCAGTGGGCCTCTGCGGGGCCCGCGCTGTCTCTGGGGCCCTCCAGGCGGGCTCCCAGGGTGGCAGGGGGCCTCTGCGGGGCAGCTGCCGTCTCTGGGGCCCTGCAGGAGGGTTCCCATGGCGGCTGGGGGCCCTCTGGAAGGCCCAGTGCCGTCACTGGGGCCCTGCAGGGGGCTCCCAGGCGGGCAGTGGGCCGCTGCGGGCACGCTGCCGTCTCTGGGGCCTCCAGACGGGCTCCCATGGGCGGCTGGGGGCCTCTGGAAGGCCCGGTGCCGTCACTGGGGCCCTCCAAGGGGTCCTCCAGCACTGGCAGGCCCCCCCCAGCTTTTTTGCTGGTCTTGACGGGGCCTAGGGCCCCGTCGGGGCCAGCAAAAATGGGGAGGCCTGGCCCCCCGGAGGTGGAAGCTCCGCCCCTGGCATGTGGCCCCGCCCACAGAAGGGTGGAAGCTCCACCCCTGGGACGTGGCCCCACCCCGGAGGGTCGAAGCTCCACCCCCCCAGCTTCGGCCCCCCCAGTCGCCTGAGGGACAGCAACCCGGCCCCCGGCTCAAAAAGGTTGCCTACCCCTGGTCTAGGCCCTATGTTACTACTTCAGTGTGAATTACTGATAAAATTACATTGGGATATTCTGTTCCAAAGGCTTCTCAGAAAAAGTGAGTTCTCATAACATGTTGGCAAATATAAACTGAAGATGTGATAATGGAGAAGAGTTTTACTGTTGACTTGTGATAACTGTGGGAATTAAGAGAGCTAAGGTGCTTTACAGAGCGCCCAAAAAGGGCGCTCTGCCGGCGCCCATGATTGCTGCGTGAAGGAGCTTCAGCAAACAAACCACGCAGCTCCTTCGTGTAGCAAAAAGAAATCGCAAAAAGCAGCTTCTTTTTGCGATGCGGAAATGGTGCCACAAAGTGCCAATGGTGCACTCGCAGCATCATTTATGCCGCGTGACGTGCGGACACTAGGCGTCCGGGATGTCAAAATGGCATCGCCCATGTAGAATGGGTGCCACCATTTTGTACACGCTCAGCACGTGCTAGGGTTCTAACCCTAGTACGTGCCGTGCACGTACTTTCCGCCCGTGCGGAACGGGCCTATGATATGTATAATGCAGCTACTGAAATATAAGAGGAAATATTAAACGCAGACAAGTGACTATATCACTTTGGAATGTAAAGGAGGTATGATAACACAGAATGCTCCCCTATGCTTCTTTAAAAAAAAGGTCTACTGAAAAGACAGAAGTAGTTTATCAAAGAGAAACCTTCTGGCCTATCCTCTCTGCAAGTCATCTTGTTTTTTTTCTATGTTGTAGTTTGAATATAAAAGAGTATCTGGAAATGCAGTTCCTCCTTTGCAGACCAATTTGGTGCTGGCCTTTGTACAACCTCAGGATTTTACCACCCCATTCCACTGCTTGTGTAGAACAAGGAAAAGAGATGAAGTCCCAGCTGTGTACACATACATATGTCAACAGGCAGAGTAAACTAAAGCAGCATTGTAAAAGAAATCGGCTTTACCACAGAAAAGAAAAACAAGAAAGAAAAAGTGTGCTGAACAAATCCCTGTTCACTGACTGGAAATAAGAAAGAAAAATGTATAAAACTACAGCGTGACAGATTTTATTAAGAGTGTACCTGGAGTGCACAATATGCCTTTATATGCTAAAAAAGCTAGATGCCAAACACATCCTACATTTTGATACAGGGAATTTAATACATGTGTCAAGACTGTTTGGCCTAACATTTCAGGTGTGTGAAATGTGTTCTTTTTATAACATGCTGCCACTATGGAAAGGTCATTGTCCCCATGCTTTTACAAAATCTGTTAAAACAAAAGACAACATTTTCTCACACAGCATTTCGTAGGCACGTTACAGACCATCATTAAAGGACGGTCTGGCGATGGTACCATTTGTGCCGCCGGCAAGCTGCAGCGCATATACCACGCGGCTTGGCAGCAGCAAGAAAAAGAAGCCGCAATAAGTGGCTTCTTTTTTCCGGTGTGCCAGTGACACCGTAGTGTACCACTGGCGCACTCACAACGTCACCTGGGCACCGTGACTTGTAGACGCTAGGCGTCCATCACGTCAAAATGGCAGCGCCCATGTGTATAGGGTGCTGCCATTTTTACGCCCCCATCACGTGTGAGGGGCGAGGGGCGTTTGAAAGTGCTGCCTCTCGCACGTGACGGGGGTGCCTCATAGCGGGCCTTAGATATTACTGCCCAGTATAATAGTGCAGTTTCTTTTCTTTCTACATTGTTTGATATGAAGAATACTGTTTTGAAATACAGAGCGCAGCTACAGAATGTCCATCATACTATAGCCACAAACACATAGATACTTATTGTTGTTAATGGCCCTGGAGTTGACTTTAACTCACAATGTTGTCATGATGTGACCAAACTACAACAGTCTCAATTTAGTCATCCTTGCTTCCAGGGAGAATTCAGGCTTGATCTTTTCTAGAACCCAATTGTTTGTCTTTTTTGGCTATCATGGTATCCTCAGCACTCTTCTCCAGCACCACATCTGAAATTACGTTTTTTCCCTATCAACTTTCTTCACTATCCAATTCTCACATCTGTACATTGTGATGGGGAATACAATGGCTTGGACTATCTGACTTTGAGAAAGTGCTGGCGGAACGTGGCTGGGACCAGGCTTGGACCCAGGCTGATGGTGGGCAGCAATTAGGTGGCAATTTAGCATGCAATAATCCCCACCTCCATCTTGCATCCCAACTGCAGCCCTGGAGGCTTGAGATACTTCTAAAGTCCAGGTGATAAGCTCCACAGTCTGAGTCCATATTCCCTATCCAACTCTTTGTCTGACTGGGAGCACCTCTGTGCTGTCTGGATTAAGTTTCAATTTATTCTTCCTCATCCAGTACATTTCTGACAACAAACTGAATTGGTTTCCTTGGGGTTAGAAGGAAAAGAGATACAAAGTTTGGGGTCATCAGCATATTAGTGAAGACAGGTATGGCAATGTTGACTACTCTCATTTTTACAGTGTATTTCCCAGTTTATAATACAGTCTGGGAACAGTGTATGACCAGGAGGACCTCATGTTCTCTCATGAAGCCACATTTAAGTAACACTGTACATGCACTGTGTGTGAAGAAAGGTGGCAGCCTTCAGTGGCTTTTGATACAGCTGAGCAATGCTTTGTAATGAGTAAAGAGTTTTTAAGATACTTGTGCAGAATTACCCCATTTTACAGAGGCTTTTGGCTGAAGCTCAAAAAAAAAACACACAACACAAACAAACAAACAAAAAAACAAACCCAATAAACAACTTCACTAATAAGCCCTTCTTTCTCCTTAGTATCTAAATTCTTTCATGGCTTTTGTCTTCCACATAAGGATTATTTCTTCTTCTTCCACTGTCAGGCCCAGTGCATGCTCACCAAAATCACCAAAAAGGTTAAGATGAAGGGTTTAGATCAATACCATGAAGAATGTTTCAGTTCCACTTACTTTATTGTTAAGAGTCCTATATGTGCAGTCCGATATGTGTCCATATAGAAACATGCCTTGTTTATTGTTGGTAGGCTTGGATTGCAGCTTTACACAAATGTACAGAATAGCAAGCAGGCTTTGTACTGAATTAACCAGATTAAAGAGTAAAAGATAACCCTGCTTGTAGAAATCATGCAGTATTAACCAAGTAGCATGATGGATTTCTCTGATGCACTTTATTTTGTTTAACCAATACCCTCATCCTAGATGTGGATTTTTTAAAAAGAGTAACAAAAAAACCTACCATATATACTCGAATATAAGTTGACCTCATTTATAAGTCACAGGCAAGTTTTGGGGCAAAAATTATGGATTTTGCTATGACCCGTGGATAAGTCAAGGGCAAAACTTAGGGGCATATAGCAAAGGATCTAAAGGATGAAGCAAAGCAATACAATGGTGTTTATCACATTACTTAACTTCCACTCTGCTCCCATCACCCCAGCATCATCGATCTGCGACGGGAGCTTCCTGGCGGGATTGCAGATGGCACTATTAAAGGGGAACGCTTCCATTTTCATAACAGATTAAATTGTTATTCAAAAAGGGCTCTTTTTAAAACAATTATGAGAATGCTTTCATGATGAAATCGGAAGCGTTCCCCTTTAATAGCGCCATCTGCGATCCCACCAGGTGGCTCTCGTCACAGATCAATGATGCTGGGGCGACGGGAGCAGAGTGGAAGGTAAGTAATGTGATAAACTCCAATGTCAAAGAACTTACAAAATTCCAGCAGACATAACTCTTTGTGCTCACTTTTAAGGCTGGATGGATGAGTGAGTAGAGGGGATCAGTGCATCCAGGACAGATTAGACTCTTGCTTTTCACCAGGGGATGGTTCCTTCCATTAAATAAGAGTTCAGATCCAGTACTCACATTGACCCGTGGATACGCTGATCCAAGTTTTTTGGGTCAATTTTTTTTACCTAAATTTCTAGACTTATACATAAGTATATACAATACTTGCCTCCTTAAATCCCGAAGAATATTCTTAAATCTCTAGGGACTTAAATTCACCTTCTATTAATAGTTGCTTTCTAGATAGGATGCAGCCAATCTCTCTGAGTATACAGTATTTAATATGTATAACTGTATCATGAAGATGCTAAATTTGGGTGAAAATAATAAATGTTGCACAGTGAACAGAAGATCTACAAACTGTTTTTTGGGTTTTTTTGCCAAGCCATTTCACAAATATTCAGTTTAGCAGCACATACGTCTTGTTTTGACACTTCTGAAGAAAACTGATTTCAGAGAGGGGAAAGCAAGGCTCAATCTAGTACAGCAAAGGAAAAAATCATTGTTTCTGAAAACATGGACAGTGGCTTTTCATCACTACAGAGTAAGCAGAACAAGGCCATGTGCCAGGAGACTATGGAGATCTAAAGTTTAGATGCTACAGTAAAGCATGATTTTTCTTTTTGTTTTTCTTTCTAGTTTCCTTCTCCCCCTTTAACGCTAAAATCAGGCTGTGCGCTAGATCACACAGAGGCTATAGTAGCATGGCAGCATATGCTCAGCACCCTGGGTTATTTTGCAGCTCAAAACCAGTCCTCTCCCCTCCCTCCTCAATACTGTTTATCTTTTCTTTTTCTCAGCTACTGGGAAAATTCCACTCACATCTTCCCCCCTCATTCTCTCTCTCTCTCTCTCTCTCTCTCTCTCTCACACACACACACACACACACACGCCAAAAGGTAGCTAAACTAAAAACTCACCAAAACAAAAGGGCTTCTGTGGCCTGTCTTCTTCCCAGCCTTATCCTTAATTCCAACCATGAGCACACATTTCTAACTTCTTTATTCCCTCTTTTATTTCCATATCAGATACATGCTCAATTCTGTTGGCTTTTTTGTTTTCCTTTTCATGGGATGGGAATGCTCTCTGTTTTGCTTATTTTGCACATGTTTGTGAAGATGCTTTATACTATAAATCCAGTTTGAACTTATTCCTCCCATTAACTTGACATGTATTTAAGTAGCCTTTCTTTTGTAGACACTTGAAATGTGCATTTTTTAAAGGCACACTATTCACAGCTACACATTTCTGGAAACACAGTCACAGCTGTCTATCAACATGAAGAATCCAGTGCACCAAAGTGCAGCCAGCCCTCAGAGATTTTGAAAAACATAGACCAAGCAAAGCCTGTCAATCCTCAGACACACATTCTTAATCCCAACCCACCTCAGAGGCTGTTTGGATGATTTTGGCTTCTGGAAAACAGGAAACATCATTAGAACATAAATCGGAGCTATGTCGTTTCCTGGAAAATTTGTCCAGGAACTTTTAGAAATTCCAATTAATTTTTACTGCTTCAAACATATTCCTATCTTGAACTGAAGCTTATAACAGAGATCTTTAAGAAAACAAATAATATGAGAGAAAGACAGAAAGAGAAGTGTAGGCGAAAAGAAAGAAAGCTAAAAGAAAGTAGAGGAAGGAAATCAAAGCTAATAGTTCAGAAAACGTATTCACTCTCACACATTCAGGAAAGTTCAAATATGAAGCATAAAGGCCATAAAGATAGAAAGGCAGACATTACTTCCCAAGGCAGGCATTGCATTTAGAGCAAAGAGGACTTCATAGACAGTAGACTAAGTGGCTGAATTGTCTCAGGGTTTGCATTGCCACTCCTTTCAATAAGTGGGCAGATTGAAGAAACAGAAAGGTCAGGAAAAAATCTCCTGGGGCCATTAAAGGAATATCCACATAATAGTCCAGAGTGTTTGTCTAAAGTTTTGATGGGCAGCTCACATGGATCCAGTTGTTCACCCAGCCCAAGAATAGAAAAATGATGCGCCAAAGTGATGAGATGTCCTTGAATTTCCATGTAAGTTTATTGATTAGCTTTACTTTGAGCAAGGGATGCTTGAAGAATTCCATCTTTGTGCATTTTTATATGAATTTACTTCACCCACTTTTCCTGAACAAATGTACATTTGGAAAGCTACTCTTTCCTTTTATTTATTTGATTTTGGTGATGCATTTCCTGCCTCAGAAAGCAAATCAACATACATTTTAAAATATATTCAAAATGCCAAATATAGGAGGGAAAAAAATCAATAATATATACATATTTAAAAGTGAATTTTTGTGGAGCTATTTATTTTAAAATGTACTTTAAGGTAGAAATGGAACAAGACCTCAGAAGAAAGACATACAAAAGGGACAGAGAACAAAATCAGCATGATCTGGCTGTTCCTATGCTGAACCAGGAAGCCACATGTACAAAATGTTCTCACAAAGAAAAAAGGAAAGTGCTGATGCAGAGCCAATACCTACACATTAACCAAAACATTGCATCAACCCTGAATCCTTACTTTGAGGAGCAGCTCAGTTCATAGCAGCTAGGGAACTGTTACAAACTTGAAACTGCAGCCTTTTTTTCCTCTGTCACTTTTATCTTTGTATATGCCTTACATTTACAGATATTACATCAATTATATGACTAGTGCATATTTGAACTTAAGAGTTTTAAGTACATGACATTATATGTCTTTTATAATAATCCAGGTTCCCACTGCTTCTGTTTTGATCAGCAATCCCTTTTATACAAAGAAATATATTCATGAAATGTCGCTATTTGGAATGTTGCAAAAGGTGTTAAAAATAAACACAAAGAGCTAATATAACAGGGCTTGAATTAGATGTTTGTTGTTGTTTTAGATACCCTGGAGTTGACTTTGACTCATGACAACCCTGTGGATGAGACATCACCAGGACTTCCTGTCCTCCCTTGATTGAGTCCATTTAGTCTTCCATGCAGTCTTCCCCTCTTTCTTCTACCCTCCACCTTTTCTAGCACTGTTTTTTTCTAGTGACCAATGCTTTCTCATTATGTGGCCAAAGAACGCCAGGCTCAATTTGATCATCTCGGCTTCCAAGGAGATTTCTGGTTTGATTTGTTCAAGGATCCATTTGCTTGTCTTTTTGGATGTCTACAGTATCCTAAGCACTCTTCTCCCGCACCACATCTCAAATGATTTTCTTTATGTCTGCTGTCTTTACTGTCCAGCTCTCACATTCCTATATGGTGATGGGGGAATATAATGGCCTGGACAATTCTGACTTTAGTTCTCAGTTGGATATCTTTCCTCTTCAGGATCTTTTCAGTTCATAGCTGCCCTACCCACTCCTAGTCTTCTTCTTATTCCTTGACTAGAGTCACCACTTTGACCAATGTTTGATCCTAGGTAGGGGTATTCTTTGGCTACTGTACATACTCATGTATAAGTCTAGAAATTTCACTCAAAAAATTGACCCAAAAATTTGAGTTGATTTATTCACGAGTCAATGTATGCACTATACTTGAACTCTTATTTAAAAAGGAACCATTCCCTGTTGAAATTCAAGAGTGTATTATTATTATTATTATTATTATTATGCTTCTGTTCTGGAAGCCATGACCTCCCTCTACTCTCTCATCCATCCAGCCTTTAGTATGAGCACAAATAGTTATTCCTTCTGGAATTTTGTAGGTTCTTTGGCATCATTTTCTTCATCCCTTAGAATCTTAGATCCTTTGTTACATGGCCCTAGGTTTTACCCTCAACTTATCCACAGGTCATATAAAAATCCATAATTTTTGCCCCAAAACCTGCCTTCAACTTATACATGAGGTTGACTTATAGTTGAGTATTTTCATTTCCTCATTGTCTAGATTGAATTTATATATTTCTTGGGCTCATTCACGCTTACTTTTTTGTATTGTGGAGATCCAGATCTCCCCTCTGATGCAATCCCGGGTTGATATACTCACTACGTATCTTTACCCCAATTGAATCTCTCCAAGGCATTTAAATCCAGTCAGGCATTCACACTTGTGACTGTAAGAATTCTTTGCCTTGAAGCAGGACTTGAAGTCACTGTCTCTGCTCTCACACATAGATGGCTCTGTCCAAGTCACCTTAGGGAATCCTAGAATTGGAAGAGACCCCCAAGGGCCACCCAGCCCAACCCCCTCCTATACAGGAAGACACAATCAATAGCAATAGCAATAGCAAGTACATTTCTATACTGCTTATCAGTGCACTTAAGCACTCCCTAAGTGGTTTAGAAATTGTAAGCGAATTTCCCCCAACAATTTGGGTACTCATTTTAGCGACCTTGGAAGGATGCAAGCCTGAGTCAAGCTTGAGCCCTTTAGCTGGTATTGAACTCACAAGCTTATGTTTTTGAGTGAGTGGCCGCAGTACAGGCATTTAACTACTGCACCATCAGGGCACAGCACTCCCTCCAGATGGCCATTCAGCCTTGGTGAAAAAACCTTTACCCTCTTCCTCAATACTTTGAGTATGCTGCTGCAGAAAACGAGGAAGGGTGGGGGGATGGGAGAGGACATAGTGGCTGGTGGGTCCTTGGCTCTTGGGCTGACTGCATTGAGATGTTGAGGATATAAACCAGCACCTCTGTACCTGGAGGTCTAGAGAACCATTCATGCAGCCACTATAATTTGTGTTGACAGTGGTGTTCAAGAAAAATAAGTGCTTTTAAACTCCTTATGTCTCCTTCTAAAATCAGCCAATTTGTGAGAGCAATGATGTACTCTCAGTAGCAATTATGCAGGAGCCACTAGCAGTGTGGACTGGCCCAACAATGGCATGCTATGTCTTAGTATTCTAATCAAAGTATTAAGTCCATTCTACCTTCCTCAGCTGTCATTTGTTACTTTCAGTAAAAGTTCTTCTCAGATAGAAACATTAATTTATCTAGTTACTTGTCCAAGGAACACTCTCCTTTCACAAGAAAACTAGTGTTGCAGAATCATTAATCTCTGCTATATTCCTGGTGTTATTGCAGTGCTCAGTTTCTCAGAGCAGTTTCTCAGAAGGAAACCAATCATACTGACAATTTCATCCATCAGATTACAATACTTTTAATTCTTCGTCTTCTTGAAGCAGTGATTAAATCTTCTTGACTTTCTATCTTGCTTACCTACACATTTTATCCCTTCAATCAATTATCACTTGCACTGTGTTGGGTCATCAATAGTCTATCATCATCTAAGATGAACCATCTGTTGTATATAACTTGAAATCCAACATAGCAATTAAGTTTGTGAAACTAGAGAAGTTCTCTAGTAATCTGTCAAATGAAATGCCACCTCACACACATATGCAGAAGTGAAATAATTATTGCTTTTTAAAATAGGCAGTCCATAATAATAATGTCCAATAAAAGGAAAAGGGGAAAAAAACTTAAATTCAAATTAAGTCTGATAAAAGAAACATTGAAAATTGCTATACTTATTACAGCTGCCAATTTGAAGATACATAAAATACGGAAGAATTAAATTGGGAGAGGATAAAAGTTAATAACAATGTTGCCTTTCACTTAGGAAGGCTAGCAATGTGCAATTTCCTCATGGAAATGAAAGAAAAGCCAAGGGGAAGAAGAAGAAGAGATCACAGCAAATAGTTTGCTATATAAAGAAAAACAGTTTATGCTCATCTGCAATGGAATTACTCGAGCATTCCAGAATCTTGGAATCTTGGTTTTAGTCAAATGGGTGAATGCAGAAATAAAAGCTGAGTGTGGTTGTCTTCTTCCTTAAGGTCATTATTATTATTATTATTATTATTATTATTATTAACCTTTATTTATGAAGCGCTGTAAATTTACACAGCGCTGTACATGCAATCTTTTTAGTTACACGGTTCCTTGCCCTCAGGCTTACAATCTAAAAAGA
Source organism: Sceloporus undulatus (assembly GCF_019175285.1). NCBI lineage: Eukaryota > Metazoa > Chordata > Lepidosauria > Squamata > Phrynosomatidae > Sceloporus > Sceloporus undulatus. The sequence continues at coordinate 186,789,871 of NC_056524.1, forward strand.
CATGACACAGAAGGAGAAGGGAGTGGTGGAGGGAGAGGGTAAGAGGTCCAGCAGTTCCTCTCTACCTCCAAAGCCTGGACCAAGGCAGATGGACTGGAGGGAGGGCTTGGCTTCAAAATGGAAGGTTAATCATTATCCAGGGAAAATACATACTCACAAGTAGGATAATACATATACAGAACATAGCAATACAGGAAATGGATCGATAAACAGCCAACAACAGAACATCAGATAGTAAGCGACAATTATGCGATGCCTGGGAAGGCTTCTCTGAATAGGATGGTTTTCAACTCAGTTTTGAAGCTGGTTAAAGAAGTGATGGCTCTTGCTTGTGGAGGAAGAAGGTTCCAGGAGTGAGGGGCAGCAAGTGAAAAGGGGCGAATCCGGGATGGGGCAGAGGAAAGCCTGGGCTGGGACAGGAACCCTTGACTACCAGAACGGAGGGCCCTGGTGGGAAGGTGAGGAGAAAGAAGGTCTGATAAGTAAGGAGGGGCCAGTCCATGGAGGGCTTTGAATGTCGACAGCAGGAGCTTATACTGAATGCAGAAAGGGAGAGGGAGCCAGTGAAGGGATGCCAACACAGGAGAGATGTGGTCAGAGCGGTGGGTGGAAGTGATAATGCATGCAGCTGGATGGAGGTGAGAAAAAGGAAACCCAGCCAGGAGGACATTACAGTAATCAAGTCGTGAGATCACTAGGGCATGGACCAGGATCTTGGCAGTAGAGGCAGAGAGATATGGTCGGATTTTGGCAATATTGTACAAAAAGAATCTACAAGCCTTGGCTGTGGTCTGGATCTGAGGGATACACGACAGAGAAGAGTCAAAGATAAAGCCAAGACTGCGGGCTTGCTGGACTGGTTGAATGGAAATGTTGTCCACAGAGACAGAAAAGGAGTGTTGAAGGTTGGGCTTAGGAGGAAAGACAAGAAGCTCCGTCTTGGACATGTTGAGCTTCAAACGCCGATGGCGCATCCACTGTGAGACAGCTGTAAGGCAAGATGAGACTTGCTGTTCAAGCCTTGGAGAAAGGTCAGGGGCAGAAAGATACAGCTGGGTGTCATCGGCATACAGATGGTAGGAAAAACCAAAAGAGCTGATGAGTTTTCCTAAGGACAGTGTGTAGAGAGAAAACAGAAGGGGACCCAGAACAGAGCCCTGGGGAACTCCAACAGATAAGGGAACAGGAGAAGAAGTCAGACCCCCTGCAACTACTGCAAAAGATCTGCCAGACAAGTAAGATCTAAACCAGTCGAGAACAGAGTCTGAGAACCCAAGGTCAGAGAGTATGTCAATTAGGAGACAATGATCAACAGTGTCAAAGGCTGCAGACAAATCGAGAAGAATGAGAACAGAGTAAAGGCCATTAGCCTTGGCCTGTAAAAGGTCATTCGAGATCTTAGTGAGAGCTGTCTCTGTAGAATGCCTTGGGCGGAAACCAGACTGAAAGGGATCGAGAATGGAGTTGGCTTCAAGAAACTCAAGACAGCGCGAATAAACAACCCGTTCCAAAACCTTAGAAAGAAAGGGGAGAAGAGAAATCGGACGATAGCTAGACAAAGAGGAGGGGTCAAGAGAAGGTTTTTTCAGAATTGGGGAAATGAGAGCATGTTTGAAGTCCGACAGGAAGGAGCCTGTAGAGAGAGAGAGATTGAGGATATGGAGAAGCGAGGGCAGAAAGGAGGGAGCTATAGAGATTAGAAGACGAGTAGGAATAGGATCAAGAGGACAGGTAGCAGGTTTGGAAGAGTTCAGAAGTGTATCACAAACACTGTTGTGCCAGGTTATATCTTTTGAAAACTGCTTCAGATGCACTCACAATATGTATTAATATGTATTATGTTTAATTATTTTTGTAGAATGTACGCCATGGGCAGGTTTATTTTATTTTATTTTTTAACTGATTGTATGTACAGTACTGTGTAAATTTACAGTGCTTTATAAATAAAACTTGATGATGATGATGATGATGATGATGATGATGATAATAAATTTCAGGAAGAGTCTGGATGCAACTCATGAATATGCTGGTAGAATCGAAACAAAAAGAATGGGAGAGCCTTGGTACTTCCAGAGCACTTTCCCCACTTCTGGAGTCACTCTTTGTTTTGTATTTTCAGTCCTCTTAATCAAAGATTCAAATAACGCATATGTCCCAGGGTATGTATGTCACAATATTTAATTTATGGGCTCTGATTGTCCCAAGTGTTTCTAATGCCAGTCAGTACACACTGTTGCTTATGTTTAAAAGAATGGGACCCATCCCACAAAAAGGAAATTAGCAGGCAGCTTGGAGGACCTTCAGGTCTGAACCCAACTGTTAGTCTCTACTTACCTGGATAGGGAGAGACCTTGAAGTGATTCTCTTTCCATTAGGGAATGATTCAGATCCACTGAATCAATAGCAACTTGGTAAGTCAACACTTAGATACATAACATTGATTCAGTGAGTCTACTCTAAGTAGAACAACTGGCTTTAGGAAACAGTGCAGAAATGCCAACAATAATCCAGCACCCAAAGATTTGCTATACATCTTGGTGCATTCGTATATAACTCCTTCATGCAATTAGGGACCCTGATTAAATCATCTTTATGTGTGCAGATCACTAGGAGTCCAAACACAGGGAGACAGTGAAGTGTTTCCATCATTGGTGAAGCTAGCTGAGGTCATGGCTAAAACACATAATTGTGGGATGAGGGAAGCCTAGAGTTTCCTATAGCTCTTCCCAAGCTTCCTTTCAGCACATTGGGGGCAGGATTTGTGTATTGCCCCTTCACTGTTGAAAGTTCCATTGTTGGATTATTGATAAAAAATGTTTCTATCATAGCCTGTGTAACACTTGCTTAAAAACAAAACCTTATGTCTCTGTGTGCTTAATAAACTATAGTCTTCATAGACCTGAGAGAATCTGGGACTTGTAGTCCAAAAAGTAAAATTCTCAAGCTCTGGTTCTTCAGTGATAATGTGGAACACAGCTTTGAAAAGTAGTTTCCACAAAGAAGAGCTAAATGTTCGAAAAACAATAACATCTGTTGTTTCAAACAAAGGAGCAAAGGGCAACTGAGCAGTCAGCTTGGACCAATCAGCTAAAATAACATGACAAGCCCCCAAGATTAAAAGACTCATTACGGCTGGTGTCTCTTCGATTTCCCTTATCATTACACTTGATGCTTTTGAAACTTAGCCTTCATATTGTCTTATTAGGTAGAAACAGAGGAATGGGCTGATGAAACCTCAGAGAAACACTAATATACATACAAAGGACTGAAACACTGGAGTTACAAGGTTATATTGCAAGCTGATTATAGGAATAAAATTAGTTAGCTTCTGGGCTGATTGCACTATATGGGATTTGCTTGTCTTGCAATTGAATAGAATTGGCACAATATGTGTTCCAGACCATCACTTATTTGAGCTGTTCTCCCTTTTTAAAATGCCTTTTATTTCTGTTTCTTCTGTACTGTGGGATAGATACTGACTCTGGAGAATTGCTGCAGCATGTTGTAAATGATGTATGAAATGGGAAAGAACCCTCTTCTCTTACTGTAGAGAAACGATGAAGGCTGGGGCTTTCCTCTGACTTATTTCTCAAAGTTATCTGAAATTTCCCATTAAGCAACTGTATTTATATTGATAAAAGACATCTTTCTCTCTCTATGTTTCTCTCTGTGTGTGTTTTGGTATGTGGTTGGTAAATGTTGGTATGAATTCATCATAAACTTCTGCCTAGTGAAAATGTTTTGAATATATTTTTCTGCAAGGAACCCACACACAAACCACTTTGGAGTCGACTTTGCATAATTACAGCATAAGCATATATGATATTACACTTCTCAAATTACTTCCTCTGGAGTCCTGTCAAATGTTAATGAGACTAATCTATTGGAAGTAGATTCTTTGCCTGCTGAAGGAAGGAAGGAGCGAAGGAAGGAGTGGTGGGAAGAAAAAATGCCATTCACATTGCACAGCATTCTAAGGATGAGATCCTCTATGAAGCTGGTGGAATGTAAAGCTCCACCTGTGTACTTATGTGGAGCTTTGTTTGTCACAAAGAAAAGATGAAAGTGCTCAGCATAGTGATGGCATTAGGATGCTTTCCTAGTTTACCCCCAGTCAAAGCCTGGAGTAGAGCTGTGTACAGACCACATCCAGCAGCATTCGAATTACTGGACAACGCCTTATGCAATCCTGGAAGAAGTAGATCTGCTTGTGTAACTCCCAGTAATGCTGTTGTAGAGCCCAACAAAAATTCTGGCCTAAGACATGTTTTAACATACCTTGCCAAATCTGAGGCCCATTCACAGTGCACAATTATAGTGTTATTGCTCTACTTGAATGGCCATGGTTCCATCCTATGGAATCCTGAAATTTGTAATTCGGTGAGGCACTGGAACACTGTGGCTGAGAATGCCCTCCTCTAAACTGCCAATCCCAGGTACCAAGGTAGGTAAAGTGGAATAAAAGCACTATAATTCTGCAGTGTGAATGGGACTTAGGTTGGCTTCCCCACCCTCCTCATCCATATCAGTGAACGAGAGGACAAACCCGAAGGAAAAGGTCAGTTATGGATGCTTGCTCATTTTTACTAATTGCCTCATTGAAGAACTTAAAAGAAACATTAGGACACAAAACAGATGGGCCAAGAAACACAGAGTGCAGCCACTCTGGCACCTATTGTGCTAGGGCAGTGGCAACTGCACAGCCTCAGCCCCAAACCGGACTGCCACTGCAGTCCAGCACCAAGCCAGGAAAAGGAGTAGCTCTTGTCTGCTCCTTTTTGGCCTGATTCTTCCACAGAAATGCAACCTCAGCACATTTTCTAGCCACATTTGGGGCATGCCTCATTTAAATGCTACATCCTAGCCACATTTGGGGCATGCCTCATTTAAATGCTACATCCTGAACGCAGCTGGAAACCATATCATTTCATCCATCTGTTTTCTGCAGCAAAAAAGAAAAGAAAAAAGTCCAGCTCTTCTGCAGGAAAGACTAGGACTAGATTCCTGTTCAATTAGGAATGTGTACCCTAGAGTTATATACTTGGACCAGCTTATTTGCAAACCCTATGTAACCTTAGTTTAGGGGAGATATGTTGCTGTGTCCTTTCTAACTTATGGGGACCCCAAAATGAACATGTCATGGAGTTTTCTTGGCAGAATTTGTTCAGAAGAGGTTTGCCTGAGGATACATAGGGATCATGAAAGTTCTCCAATCTCCATTAATTCTGCAGCAGCCACTGTAATCCATTGGGGGGTTTGTCTATTTCCCTGTGGATTGAGAAGCAGTTGGCTAACATTCCCAACCACCTCGCATGAGCAATCGCCAGCACATGGGAGAATTGTGATGGGGTACTACTTCTACCTGCCACACTAGAGATCACTCATGGAAGGGGGTGGGACTGTCAGCTCTTTCCTGATTGATAAGGGAACAGACACCTATGAATCACTGCTGTCCCATAAGTGTGGATTGGGGGGATCAGATAGGGGGTCACTGTGTTGCACCATAACTATAGTGTTTACACATTTCTAATTCCCCAACAGAATTCTAAACTAGGTTACTACTGTAGACAGTGCAGTAGTATACATCTTATGTAGCTTACCAAGTAACATAATTAATGCAAGCTTGGAAAACTTCTTCTAGACATCAGTGAGACATGAAGTTTGGGAAACAGTTTCAGATTCATGAAGGAAAAGTGCAACCTTATTAGTGTTGCAATTATTCACTCCCCTGGGGGAAAATTACACAGCCACTATTATTTGTATAATCTGAATTGTATTCAATTGGCATCTGATCCTTCAACATATCTAGTGAGTAAATTCTAATATCTCAGATTATTTTTCAACTTCAATAAACATCACAGTGAATCTTCTGCAATGAAAAAGCAAAAAGATAAATGACAGTTTCCAATATTACCTGCTCACATTATGAATTCTTATTTTATTCTCCAAATGAGAAACCTCATTCTTTTCTGTTGTTACTGAAGACAGATGGCAAACAATTAATAATGTTACATCTTTCATAGTATTTAATTTCCTCTTGTTTTTCTTCATCTGTAATTAAGTCCATATGAGAAGAACCTGATCATTCATAAGAAAGTGGTGTATGTATGTATGTGTGTATGCATTTGTGTGTGTGTGTGTGCATGTGCATTTGTGTATATATGTGAAATTATGTTAATTCATTGTTTAAATATGTAGTGTATACATTTAAAGTTTTTAAATATCTGCTTCAGTTGTATCTGTATAGATATCTAGTGGTATAATATTATGCAATTAAATGCATAAATATAGTACAAATACCATATTTGTCTTTCTTCAGCAGTCATTAAGTATATTGATTAATTAATTAACAATTAACAATTAATTAATTAACAAGTGTGTGTGTTTGTGTGTGTGAAGACACGAAACAAATGTATTTGATATTATTGAATTGATTAAGTATGTACTATATACATATAAGGTTTTCAACATATCTGCTTCAATTATGCACACAGCTATACTAACAGTATAGTACTACGTAGTTAAAAGCAGAAATATGGTACAAATACCTCCCATTTCATGTAATATGGTGCTAAAACTGCTTTATAAATGAATCCAGGTGAATTTGTTAGGAAGAGATGAAATGGAATTGTCTGTTTTTTGTCTCTGGGAGGCAGAATGAGGACATAGACTTAAAATTTCACATGCCATAAAAGACCATACTTTTAATGAAACATCATTCAGGATATGTGCCTTCTGGCAGATCCACCAGTACTGTTTTCTTTGAAATTACTTAAGGAAATATTAAATAACTGGAATTCTTAAAGTCTCTTGTCTATCTAGTTTTCAGTGTGACTTGCCTTTCCTGTTTTGTCTTTTTTGGCGTCAGGCCAAATGTCTTTAAAAATAAATAAAATAAAACATCAAATATCCCCCTAATAGGCACAGAAGTGCCATAAGTCCCAGAATCACAATGAAGTAGCAACTATATACACAAACGTACCTTTCTCCTGTTTCACCCATCCCTTCAGGGACTTTGGTGAATTGCTTCAAAAATGAATCAAGCTTTAAACTATAGTTTACAGTTATCCTATAAATTGTAATATGTTTTAAGAAATAGTTTCAAGATAGTTAGTATTTTACATGTAATGAGAAAATGCATTAGTGATTTATTGATTTACTCACTTACCAGAGGCATTTTTTTCATTAATGGCAAGAAGCACATTTTGCATTACATTCAACACAAGCACAGTGTTCAGATATGGGAAACAAAATGATGGACAACAGATTGGAATCAATTAATATACATCCCTATCCACAAAAAAGGAGACACAAAAGACTGCTGTAGCTATAGGACCATAGCACTAATTGTGCTCAAAATTTAGCAACATAGACTCCAACCATACATGGAGAATTAAATCCCAGGGATCCAGGTGGGGTTCAGAAAAGGAAGAGGTACTAGAGACTATACTGCAAACATATGATGGCTAATGGAGTGCATCAGGGAGTACCAAAAGAAAATCAGCATGTGCTTTATAGACTGTAGCAAAGCCTTTGACTGCATAGATGCCCTTAAATGCCCTTAAAGACATGGGAGTGCCAACACATCTGATCTGGAAGTCTTGATGAGGAATCTGTACTCAGGACAAGAGGCTACTGTCAGAACAGAACATGAAGAAACAGAATGGTTCCCAATTGTCAAAGGTGTCAGACAAGGCTGCATCTTATTACCCTACACATCCAACTTATATGGCAGAACATATTGTAAGAAAAGCAGGATTGGACATAGAAGAAGGAGGAGCGAAAATAAGAGGAAGGAATATCAGCAAGATATGCAGATAACATGATAATACAAGCAGAACCCCCCCCCCCCCAGATGCAGAACAACTACTAAGGAAGACCAAAGAAGAAAGTGCAAAAGCAACTTTACTGTTGAACACAAAGAAAAGAAAAATAATGAGAAATGAGAAAATAGAAATAATAAAAGAATTCTCATACCTGGGATCAAATATTTATAGAAATGGGGACTGCAGCCAGGAAATCAGAAGAAGATTAAGAATGGGAAGGGTGGCTATGAAAGAACTAGAAAACATCCTAAAATGCAAAGATATACACATGAGCACAACATTTAGACTTATACAAGCCATTGCATCCTCTATTACAGGGGTAGGCAACCTGCGGCCCGCGGGCCGGATGTGGCCCGGCAAGGCCTTGGGACCGGCCCCAGCCCAGTCCTGCCACCGATTGCCGCCGGGGCCTTTGGGGGGGGGCAATTGTCTATAGAAGCCTCAGAAACATGCATTTTAAAAAAAAAATCAGCAATTTTTTTTGTGTGTCCTCCATTTTTTTAAAAAAAGTGTCTTCCATTTGAAAATTTTGTCCTACATTTGTCCTAGTTTATTTATATATTTATTTTTTCAGAAAAATATTTAATTATTTATTTTTTGGCTTCGGCCCCCCAGTTGTCTGAGGGACAGCAACCCGGCCCCTGGGTCAAAAAGGTTGCCTACCCCTGCTCTATTACCATGTATGGATATGAGAGCTGGACAGTTAAGAAAGAAAATCTATCCATTTGAGATGTGGTGCTGGAGAAGAGTGCTGAGGATGCCATGGACAGCCAAAAAGACAAATAAATGGGTCCTAGAGCAGAAAAAGCAAGAGATCTCCCTGGAAGCCAAGATGACAAAACTTAGTCATGGCTGTGTGCATGGGCCACCATTAGGGAGAATGGGGTGGGGCCATCCATGGATGCTGCAATCCACAGATAGCAAGCCTGTGGAAGAGGAGCACTGCTTGTAACACACACTGTGTGCCATGCAATCAATATACCTTTGCATAAATGAGATGTACAAGTGCAGTTTTTTTCAAGGCCAGACTGTTCATTCATTCATTCATTCATTGCATTTAGCTATCACCTCTCAATGGACTAGGAAAGACTAATGTAGTCTTCAGGAGGCAGCACTCCCTAAGCTAGACTGTTCCCTTCACCTGAATTCAATGGCACAGTCCCATTGCCAGTGATGCAGAAAAATTCAACTTGTGGTCCAATATATTCTTATTACAGGGAATGGGAGGGGATGTCATCCTGTTCTACATGTCAGTCAAGAAAGGTCAAGGGCCAACCTTCACTTCACTAAAATTATGTAGGGCAATATCAAAATAAACAAGGGCTATCTTGGGTTTATATTAATGTTTACTTATCTTTCACTTTTCATTTGATTTCTTTGGTATGATTCTATTTTGAGAACCAAATGTTCCACAAGTGGCATTTTCTTCTTGAAAAAGGCATTCATTTTATCATGTCATGGTTATTTCATCCCATATGCAGTAAAGCTTTAATCTGAATGCCTTCTGACATTCATTCAACTGGAACGCTATTGTAATATGGAAATCTAACACATGCAGGAAAGATCAGAAGTGACTGGTGAAACGTTACCAGATTACAGTTCAGCAAAAAAGAATCTCCTCCTCCTTCCATCTTCACTTCAGTTCAAAGGAATCACAGCAGGTAACTACAGTCTTGTACAGCAATTATTATTTTTTACTTTAATGATAAGCACTGAGATGAGGAGGCTGGCAGTATAGAAAAAGAATCTTAACCACAGGGTTGAAAAAAGACATTATATAGCAAAGCAGTCACAAATTGGTCCTAATTTGTGGGTCATTTAAAGCCAAATCCTTACTATTTCTCCTTAGTTCCCAGTTTCACTTCAGCATTTTCATTCAGTATGTATGTTAAGGTTGAGTCACCCTTATCTAAAATGCTTGAAACCAGAAATGTTTTGGATTTTTTTTTTTTACTTTGAAATACCTCTATTTTTATTTGTATATACACACATAATATGATATCCTGGAGATGGGACCCAAGATTAAACACAACATTAATTTATGTTTCATGTAAACCTTGTACACATAACCTAAAAGTAGTTTTACAGAATTTTTTTTTATCATTTCATGCATGAAACGAAGTTTGTGGGCATTTAAACATCATAAAGCAAAGGTGTCACTATCACAGCATTGATGAAAAAGGTTTTGGTTTTTGGAATATTTTGGATTCCAAAATTCTAGATAAGGCATACCCAACCTGAAATGCAACTTTTAAATGTTGGCATACAGCAGTTGTCTTGTATCCACATTAAGACGATGCAAAATAATAACATAGGGCTAGAGCAGACAGGAAGGAAAAAATGGCTAGATAAAATGGGTCAAAACCCCATGTTCCACATGGCCTGCTCTCAAGGCACACTGTGCATTTTTTTTCTGGCTGCCAACCATGCATGTGCACCATCACACATGCACACCACTAGCAACCGCCAATTACCTACCTCTTCCCACCCAGATGCCATTCCATTTGACACCTGCCTTGATTGATTGACCACACAGTCACAAATGTAATGCACCACCTGTACAGTGCATCGGTGTATCAGTGTGCCCAGTGGCAAAGCTCAATCATGGAGGCCTCCCATACATGCCCCTTTCACCCTCTTTCGCCATATGCCCTCCTGTTGGATGGTCTGGTTTGTGTATGTTGTAATTACATCCATTGCATTATTGGTGATCGTCTTTTTGCTTTGCAGCAATCCTGCACTCGCATCAGTCTGTTTATATTCCAGCATGAAGATGTGCATTTTCCGCCATGAGTTGGAGTATCCCAGCTTCTTTCTGCTCCAGTTTTTAGCCTTGGAATGCTACCTCATTTCATTTCTCAACTGCTTTCGCTTCATGTGTCATCTATACACCCCACCTTCAAAGCAGCTGGAAGCCACTTTATTTTGCCCATGTGTTTCACCCCATAGATGATTTGAACAGCCTCTTTGAATGTTTATGATGTGTCATGTGCAAATAGTGATTTTGTACATTACCAGTACTGGGAGGTAGATGAGCAGCAATGCTAGTCTTCAGGAGTACATGGTTCTCCCACAAGGATAAGATGCAGAGGCCCCCATTTCACATGAGAACTTGCTTCTTTCACATAGCAGCCTAAGAAGACAAGAGTTTGGTCTTCATTTTTGCTTGTGTCACATGACTATTTATGATTAACCAATTGCCAAATAATAGTCTTGGCTGTGCAAACATTTTAAGTATTAGAATAAAAATGACTGCTTTTATTACAAAATGATAATAATTGAAAAATACCTCTCCCAAAGCATTTCTCTTTGATTCTGACCACTCTGATTTGCCTTATATTTTTTGACAAATAATAATCTGTCATCATCTGACCTAGTAAATTATCAACTCAACAGAGCAGGGTTTTTCCTATCTATATGCTTTCATTTTAAACTAACAAATCATTGACTGTATTAATTTGTCCTGTGCAACTGGAAACTATGAAAGGATTTTCATAATTCTAATTACATTTTTTTAAAATCCTCCCTATAGTGTATATGATCCTCTCTGACACCAAAGACAGCACAGACCTCATCCTAATGTTTCTCATACATACACAAGAATTCACCTAAGTGCCAGATCTGCAGCCCTCTAGCCACTGAAGAGCAAAAGGGAAAGGAATGAGAAATGTGTTAAGTTCAGATTTCATTCATGAAAAATTGCCTTCTTATTAGGCAAAATTACGTGCAGAAATATGTATAGTAAGAGAAATGCACATGAAAATCCACACAAATCTGCATGCAGATATTTTACCAACATCCACAAATTATTGTCACAATAGAAGGAATTAATTTAAGATCTGAATTTTAAAAAAAAATCCCAAGAATTCCAAATTAATTAATTAAGGCAAAAAATCCTACAAACACAGAGAGAACTCGATGTGTACTTTAGAGCAGCTATACCACTAGAATTCAGTTGGTAGCTGTCCATATAAAATGAGTTAGTCTTCCTGCTTTACAAAATAATGTTTGTGTTAATGTTTTTTTATGTGCAGATGTATGAAAATCATAGACACAAATATTATTTGTGTAACCTAACACAAATGTGATATAATACTGTACAAATTCACACATACAGGAGACGTTTGGGCCTAAGAGCTAATTTAATCCTTCTGGTTAACAAATATCAGTTGCTTAAGCTTTCTTGTGGTGAAGATCATGTTGATTCTAAAACCCTTGCCCTGCACTTAAAGATTACATAAAATCAATTGCACTCCTACTGTGCTTCACTGTACAGTTAATTCTGCATCACAATGTGAAGTGTGGCAGATGTTTCAGTCCAAGCTTGAAGAGGCTGTAAAATGTAGGCTTAGTATATGTTCAACTATGTGGTAGAAAATACAAAGTAGGTAATATTTAAAAATACAGTCGCCCCTCCATTTTCACAGGGGATCCGTTCTGGACACACACACACACACACACACACACACACACACACAAATGGAAATGCCCATGTATTCAAGACCTATTGGCTTGAATGCGGGTGCACTCCCGTGGGTGGCTGCGGGCATGTGACACAAGCGCGGACCCCATTGTTCCTCCTCCATTTTCCGCTTGCATATATGTGAGGGATGTGGATCTCAAGTCTGAGAAAAGAGGGGTGACTTTATTACCATTTTCAAAGAGGATTCAAATTCCATTTTATTTCACTCTCTAATAAAATAGAAATTCAGGTGAGGACTCTGAGCTGATGAGTGGCCTGAACTATGTTAAACACTGTCAGTTTATTTAAATAATTTTAGTTAAATTGCATTGTTTTATGAATACAGAAATATATTATATTTCTTTTCTCTTTTCTTCTCATTTTTTGTTATAGTTTCCCCTCTCTGTTTTCATTCAATTGTTTACTACCAAAAGGTTACAGATGTAAAAACTACTGAAAGGCAACATCTATAAAGGGAGAGAGGGCCTGAAATCTCTGCATCACCCTGTTGCATTAATTGTTGTGTATTTAAAATATTTTAAAAAAAATAAAATGACATCATAAATTGGCGGATAAACCAGCCTTACATAACTCAATATCCATTGAGCCAAGCAGAGCTCCTAAGCACATAATGAGGATTTCTAGGTACTTTTTATCCTATAAAAGTGATAAAAATAGTTGGACACCTGTAGACATCCATACTCAGGCAGGCCTCATCTGCACTGCAGGAAATAATGTAGTTTGACACCTCTTTAACTGTCATGGTTCCATCCTCTGGATCCCTGGGATTTGAAGTTTGTTGTGACACCAGAGCTCTCTGAGAGAGAAGGCTAAATATCTCACAAAACTACAATTCCCAGAATTCCACAGCATTGAGCACTGGCAGTTAAAGCAATGTCAAACTGGATTATTTCTGCAGTGCAGATGAGGCCATAGTTGGCCTTATTCCATAGGACAGAAACATGTCAGTGTACTGTGTTTGGGGACATACCTTAAAAAGAGGTCAATAACATACTCCAACTAAATTTAAGCAGTTTGAACTCACACTGATTCCAGTCAAGGAATTACTGTATGTAGATCTTCCCACTGAATTTTTTGTAGTTAACTTCAGCTGGTTCATTGTCCATACACCTAAAATAGTTCTTTTCACTTCTATTGTGTGTGTGTGTGTGTGTGTGTGTGTGTGTGTGTACCAAACAAATACTCAGCTAAATTATTAGCTGAGTCAGGCAATGCATAACATTTATTGTTTTAAAACACATTTCATGTAAATTATTCATAGGTAATTAATTGCTCATGACTCATTAATAGACTTCAGAATAGCAATCAGCTGATTTGCAGGCTCTGACTCAGTTTTTACTATTGCTCCACAGAGTCACAGAGTCATATTAGACTCAGTAACACTGGGTTATTAAATGTAAATAATTACATTTAATAACTAGTAAAAAAAAATCCAGCCAAGAGTAAAATAATGTACCTTATAATACCTTTACTGCCAGAAAGCGAACACTTTGGTATAATGCCTTCATTATATAAATAATTCTCAAAATCAATAATTCCCAATAACCAATTTGGGGGGTGGGAAAAAATAATAATTATCTCTTCTTTTCTTTCTTTCTTTCTTTCTTTCTTTCTTTCTTCAAACTGGAACACTAAACCTGGCATGCCTGGGTTCACTATAGTTATGCAAACCAGAACACGAATCCTTAGGATACCTGGGTTCTCCATAGTAAATGAGCCATAGAGGCTCATTTACACTGAGAAGTATACTCCAGGCTGCTCTCACAGTATTCTATCCCTGGAATTACCCCAAATTTCCCCTATTATCCCTGCACTCCATCATCTGGCACCAGTGCCAATACTGTGAGTTGCTCTCCCTGAGGTCACAGTGAGGCATCCAACCATATGAATGAACCTCAGAGGCATCAACTTGCACCAGTAGTAGCAGCGCCAGGCATCACAGTGGGGATGCACATGTAGACAGCCACATGGGGTTGCTACAAAGCACTCTACATTTTGCTGCAAAATTTGGAGCAAATAAGTAAGTTTTTAAAAACTGGTTTAAGGGAGGGAAAGGGTGGATTCAGTATGGAACTGGCCTTACATCATGAAGATAGTCCTAAATTGAATTGGGGATTTGATCCTGCTTCCTGAAGACAGGTCACCATGAAGATGGGGGGAAACTGCTTCATTTGGCCCATGTAGATATTTCCCAGCATGCTTATCCCTCACATTCTCATGAATCAGTCCCTTCCCAAAATTGTGTCCACATTCTCTGCATCAGTGCATCAGTGTGTATGTCATAACAACTTTGGTCAAATGCACTCACCCGTATGTTTTATTTGTTTCAAGAGATCCCTGTAAGGTAAAGAGATAGTTTCCAATAACTCTAACCAAATAAACAGCTGTGGTAAATCCAAATGTAATTCTCTGTCTGTGAAGCTATAAAGACTATAGACACAGTAGAAGTAGCATGACAAGGGAACAGAGTACCTAATCAATCAAGATGGTCACTATGTCTAGAACAGCCTTCTATCAGTTACATATAATCTAACAATGCTGTCTAATGTTGGCGCTCCAGGACCTTACCACAGTCAGTCATCCATTTATATTCTCTAGGATTAATTGTTGCAATGCTCTCCAAAGTGGACTGTCCTCAGAGACAGTCCATAAGCTCCATCTAGTGCCACAGTATGTCTCCTCTCAAAGGCTGAAAGGACTTCCAACCATTTCTATAGCACCTGAAGAAGTTATAAGTCTGTGTTATAAGTCTAGGTGTTGGTTTTGATTTTGAATGCCAAAAGCTCACAGTCCTTAATTCCTCCAAAACCGTGTCACTTAATAACTTGCAAGTCCTTTTATTTCTGCCATTTTAAAGGAGAAGCTAAATCAGTCACACACAAACACACATATCTTCTTTCCATGTCATCATATATACATATTGCACATGATACAAACAAGACCAAAAAAAATGGTACTTTTAGGAAAGAATGTTTTTCACTCCAAAAACACCTGAAGTATCATAGCAAAGCTTAGGTAGATCTTTCTGGTCAAATTAAAACTTCAGTCCTAAAAATAGACTAGAATTAATGAGTGAAGATCCAAGGAAAATATATGTTGGCTAAACAAAAGGAGAAACCTCCTGAACTAGTAGGCATTTGATGGTGAAACAGATTGCTTTAGATCATGGTAACCTCTCCTTTTTGGCAACAATTTGAGTAAAGGTTAGCTGCACTAACACCTCACAGTCTCTAAGCAGTGGGGTAAGTCATTACTTCCACTGTACAGTAAGACATTAACACACACACACACACACACACACACACACGGGCCACTGACAACTAGTAGTTAGCTATCTATAAGAGATACTGTAAGTGCATCCTGCATTACAGATGATCTATTGAAAAGAGGGCTGAACTTTATGGTCCTTTATGATTTTATGATTCTAACATTTTAAAAAGGCAGCATTATCACTTTGGGGAAGGCAATAAAACAATAGTAGGGGAAAATAGCACCATCAATGCCTTTGATTTTAAAAGCCAGTTATACTCAAAGTGAGGACGTCTGTGGAGCAGTACCAGTTTGTGAGGCACTGGCTGTTGGTCTGTGATGACTTTCCAGGAAACTATGCTATGATAACAATATGCCACAAATATAATACCTGGTCCAGGTATACTGGGGAGGGTTCTAATAGATCACATCAGACAGCTTTGGAAGCACTGACATAACAGATATCTAAAGACTGGGTCTTACTAGTATGTAGAGAGATCCTGTACCACCTTTGAGACTAACTGAAAGAAAGAAGTTGGCAGCATGAGCTTTTGTAGACTTAAGTCTACTTCCTCAGATGCAGCTGGATCTTACTAGTTGAACCCAACTAAAGTAAACTCATTCAATCAACTACTGTGTCATAAGTCAACATGTAGGCAAATTCCATGGATTCAGTTGTTCTCCACAATTTGAGATTAACAACAGAATTCAAACTTCAACCATACTATTTCCTTAGCAGTCTAGGTAATTGTCCTGAGTCTCAAGTTGCCTTGTATCCACTCAAGTTAATTGAATGATATTTCAGCCTGATCTGAAATTTCAAGCCTGATCTTGAATATGCTTATTTGCTAAATTAACTTCAATGTGACTTTATGCTCAGAAAAAATCCAGATATCAATTCATAGATTTGTTAACTGGTTTGGATTATTGCCTTACACAAGGCCAACTGTAAATATGTGAAATTTGTAATATTGAGGATTGCATTTTTATCTCACTTTGTTTCATTACATTTCTATGATAAACTCCTAGTGCTGTGTGCACAGTTTAACAGACCATTTTACAGGCAGCCCATGACTTTTGTTGGTTTAATTTCAACAGATTCAATTATTAGCAAGTTTGACACCAATAATTAAAAAGGAATTTTATCCCTATTTTCCCTTCCACCCTGGAGCTTTGCCCAGCACTGGTCACCCCTCCACAGCCACTTTCCCCTTCAGAGAAATGGGAACATGAAGAATGCTCACCTGGGCAGATGAGCCTTACCTCCGCCACCCTTCCTCCTAACCCTTGAGGCTGCTGTGTGAAATAGCCTATTCACACAACAGCCTCAAGCTTCAGAAAGGGTGTGGTGCAATGGCATGAATGTGTTCTGCCTTTGGAAAAAATGTGGAGAACTGCCTTTGTGCAGATACCACCACCTCTCCTTTGGAAGAAACAAGCAGAGGCGCTGCTGCCACCTCCACTCCTGAAACTTGAGGCTGTTGTGTTAAAGTGCTCCATAACACAACAGCCTCAAACTTCAGGAGAGGTGGCAAGATCTGGTCAGCAGGCATGCATTCTTCATGCACCTCCATCTCTGGAGAGGTCACTAGCCATTTTTTTTCCCTATTATATTAGTTTAGAAAGAATCAAGAATGTATTTCCTTAATAAATGTTCCTGCTGTTGAGGATTCTAAACTTCTTTTTCTGCCTGTATTTTGGTTCTTTCAAACTCATCATCTTAAGATGGGCACTTCTCCTGTGAATGGAATAAAGGCTCTAACAGGCCTTACATTCTCACAATAACCTTGCAAAATCCTTCCCTTATAACATTTCTCACTAATCTCTACCTTAGTTATGTGGTAAACATCTAATTTTGAAATGATATCAACCCCCCTCCCCCCAAAAAAGGACTAATATGTAGCTCAGATTTAAATTAACATGATAAAGAAAGCAATCTCTGAGTAGAGCATAAATTGCCATTTTTCTGATACAGCAAAAGAAAATCAGTAGGATATAGCTAAGACTAGGGGGAATGCCAGTAAATAAATAAAATGCTTATAGTAAATAAGTAATAATTTAACACTTTAGGTACATCTATATGTTTGTAGTAAAGTATTAATACAGAATTAGAGCACAGCAAAGCATAAAAATATGTCAGAATAGTTATACTGGCACATGTTTGTTAGCTGAAAAATCCACAGGATTAGTTTAATTGGGTTCATGTAAGAAAAAATAGTGTTGCAAGTACATTGGTAACTACAAAGCAGCTTTACAAAAATGACTGCATGTTCTATAATGTCCTCCAAGAAGAGTGGGGGGAGAAAACAAACAAACAAACAAACAAAAGGGACCATTCTTAGCTAAGCCCTTAAGTATGGTGAATCTGGAATCTAGTGTACATTTTCTAACATTAGCTACTTATCTGCTTGTAGTCCAACTTCCCCCAAACTGAACAAGTACAATTCCAAAACCAACATTAAATTCTGTTTTATAGAAAGCTATCATTTCCCACTCACCACAGACCACAGGAATTCTTTAATGGCTTCCTAGCTGTGTTAAACCTGACAGTTCAATGCAAGTAGTAAATTGCATTTCAGATAACAGCAGCTGATGTAAACCCACCTTCTGCCAGCCTACTATTTTGCCCATGATCCCCAAGACACTGCTTGTTCTGAAATGTATCTCTAGAAACCCTTTTTAAACTTTAATAGGGATTGCAGCATCTTCCTAAATACAAATCTACAACTTATTCCCTGGCTCCTTTCTTAAAGTCTTTATATTGCTGTTGACAGTAGATAGACATCCACTGTCAGTATATATAGTAGTCCCTGACAAATTACCATTTCTTTCTAGTAGTTTGAAATTGATTTTGCCACTTAGATGTGTTTAGTTGAACACAGTATTCTGTTCACAGAGTTCTACCTCTTCTAATATCTTCATTCTCTGTAAGTCATCATCCCCACTCACTGTTTGGCAGTCCAGTCCTCCAAATGGGAATGAAAGTAAAAGGGGATTTCTCATAAATCCTCCTCACTACTTACCTTAGTGTAACACAGTGATCCTTCTGATAACTTGGAAAAAATAGGGATTCGGTATGAGACTTGCTCCTTTGTAAGTGGACCTATGCTTGCAGGAAATGGAATTTAGCAGTTTTGCAATGTCTATGCTCATCAAGGGGCTGCCATGGCATTACTAAACATTGGCATCCGCTGCACAGTAGTGACAACTGTACCATGACCAATGCACAATGGACACCAAATCTAATTAGGCAGTGCTACAGCAAGAAAGAAGTTTCCAGTGCCCAGTGTTGTGCACCACATTGTGGACCAAAAGAGCCTAATACACAGCAGAAGTGCCCAATGTGCTTCATAAGCGTTCAGTGCATATCAGAAGTGCCCAATGCACATCAGATCTGCTCCATGGGCATCCACAACCTGGAGCACTCTTGTTGGTGCCCTGATATGCATTGGTTGGTGCCCTCATACCCATTGAGCCTCAGACATGCCCAATGTGCATTAGAGCACTCTTGCTGGTGCCTTAATATACATTTTTACAGTTTGCTAACAGGGTTTCGTGGGGCGTCTGCAACATAGCTAAGCATTTGTAAAGTTATGCAACACAGGCTGCAGAAAACCCAGAGTGAATCTGACCAAAAACAGGATAAAATCTACCTGAACACATGTGGTGGTGCAATAGAGGCAGCAAAAAAAGGCTTTTTTGACCAAAATTATTGGGGCTGCACAGAATCATTCAGCTGAGCTGTTTTGCGTGGTCAGGGATCTCTTACGATCTGTTCCTGAGGAGAATTTAAGACACTCAACAGCTGATAAAATCGCTCAGATTCTCTCTGACTTAGATATCAGAGTTATTATAATTTTGTTGGATATAACTTTGGCTCCTGTTTGTCCAGTATTGATGATACTTTTCAATTCGTGCAGCCTCATGATGTGGACAGGATCCTTGGTGAGGTGAGAGCCACTACATGCATATTAGACTCTTGCCCTTCCTGGCTTATTAAACAGGCCAGAGGAGGACTGGTAGAGTGGGTAAGGGAAGTGGTCAATGCCTTTTTACAGCAAGGCAGGGTTCCAATGTGCCTAAAAGAGCCTGTTGTAAGACTTCTTTTGAAAAAAAAAGTCCCTGAATCCTACTGTACTAGATAATTATAGACCAGTCTCCAACAGAAATCTCTTTGGTAGCCTTGGTGGATGACCTATGCAGGGAATTGGACAAGGGAAATTTGTCCCTGTTGGTTCTACTGGACCTCTTAGCAGCTTTCAATACTACAGTCTCCTTCTGAGTTGGCTCTCTGGCATGGGGCTTGGAAGCACTGTTCTACAGTGGCTCCATTCTTTCTTGGAGGGATGTTCTCAGAAGGTGATGCTGGGGGATTCCTGTTTGACTCCTTGGGGGATTGTGCTAGCTGGATATTCTGGGAGGAGTAATCCAACATGAAACTTTGTTCAAAGTCTGATGTTTGCCATTTCCTATGTGGTGTAAAAATCACTGACTGGAGTCAACCAGATTTTACTGTACTATTAAGATCTTCCCTACATTTCCCCTCAAGAAACATGCCGTTGTTTCACTTTTCAAAGAAACCGGCATACTTGATACCTTATGTTTAATATCATTCTGGAGGCTTGAAGTAGAGCACTACTGTTATTATTATGTAAAATATTTTCCATTGCTACCAGACAGCATCACATTTTTAGGTCTGTCTGTGGAGAAGTGACATGGGAGTGAAGCAGATGGGGCAGGAGCGGCTAGAGGTTGCTCCTGCCCCAATCACTCTAGGACCCCTGCAGGATCATGGCAACCAGACACTGCAGTCCCAAGGGTGCCTGCTTCCATGGTGCTGAAGGGACCTCAAAAAGGTGTGGTAATAAACCTCCCCCTTTGCTGCCAATTTTGGACCACTTTTGGTGGCCCCAGTGCAGCCTCTGAGTGTTCTGGGAGCATGTGTCATGTGCATGTCCTGTCCCCAGACTGGCCCAATGGCAGC
This sequence comes from Sceloporus undulatus, assembly GCF_019175285.1. NCBI lineage: Eukaryota > Metazoa > Chordata > Lepidosauria > Squamata > Phrynosomatidae > Sceloporus > Sceloporus undulatus. Next base: position 186,810,413 of record NC_056524.1, read on the forward strand.
CCTTTTGGGCCATCTGTTTGAGGCCTTGATGTGGTAAAATCATGGCCCAGGGAACAAAATGACTTCTGTGAATAAGGAACTTCATTTACTCCCTTTCCTTCTGCTCATTTAAACCTGATTACCAATTCAGTCCTCATATTTTAATTTGAGTTCAGGCATTTTTTTCTTTTGTTTTTACTAAACTGATGCTAATATCAACGAAAGGAGGCTGTGATAAAAAGAGACCTCTCCAGTCTTGGAAAAATCCACACAGGCATGTACACACACACACACACACACACACCCCTTCTTCCTGGAACCAGAAGAAGTGGAAGTGGAAGAAGATCTGTATGTAAGTAAGTCTCAAATGGGCTGGTGCCTTGAAAATGATCAAGGCATCCCTTGCTGTTCGCCAGACATCTGTTGATCACATTATTATCCAAGCTTGAGCTGCGGAGTACAGAATTTCAATAACAGAAGATTATGTTTTAAGTAGCAAGGCTGATATTTTATCACAGCAAAATACTAATGAGAGACTGCAGACAAGAGTAAATGCCTTAGAAGTTCATTCTGGAGGTTGGTGAGAAAGTACAAACAGTCCATCCTTACAGTTTTATGACAAACTTATTGTTGGAGCTCCTACACCTCCCAGATATTTGCCAGCTTGACTTAGAAAATTGCTACTGGGTTGCAGTTTTCTACATCTTGCTCATTATAGAAACAATCTCCTGCCCATTTGTTGTCCAACTTTTCAAGGCTTCAGCTAAGAAAAATCCGGTGTGGTGTGTAAGAGAACTCAGTGTTTTAAAATGGAACTCAGTGCATGCATCATGCTATTTCCCCATTTGTCGAAAGAAATTCCTGATAAAAAAATTCTTTTCTAAATTCTATAAAATAGAAAATGGGGTGTGTAGGAGACCCTTGACTTTGATGAATTTTCTTCCTGCCTTCACTGGTTTAATCATCTTCCTCTGTTTAAAACCCTGGGGAGTGTTATTTAGATACAGTGGTCAAAATTACCCCACTGGCCAGCCAAGATACAAGAAAAAAATGGAATGACAAAATAAAGGAATACTACTGGTTCTCATTAAGCTTTTAAGTGCTTAGCTCCCCATTCTCAGATTTCCCCTAATTTTTAGTTCATTTGCTTTCTTTTGTGGTTAAGTTGTGACCTAAACTACAAACTTCTTAGCATGCAACTTTTGTTTTACTTTTATTGCAAAAATAATCCCAATAACACCACTTTAACTGCCATGGCTTTATCCTATAGAATTCTGGGTAACCATAGTTTGTTGTGGCACCAGAGCTCTCTGACAGGGAAGGCTAAATGTCTCACAAAACTACAATTCCCAGAATTCCATAGTATTGACCCATGGTAGTTAAAGTGGGGCCAAACTGGATTATTTCTGCAGTGTGGATGCAGCCTAATGCAGTAATGGCATTCCATTACTGAACTGGTATCTTTATTTCTTTCCTTTGGATACTACCAATTTAAGAAGGTGCCTTGCAATGGGGAGGGGGAAGAGAACAAATAGGGGCCTTTTACCAATCGGTATTGATTCTGATGAATAGCAAGTTGTCTAGGAGGCATGTGCACTTTAGTATTGGGAGGATGAATCTGAGATTAATAAGATGTCCTGGAGGGGATAATAAGATTTCCTGGTGGGAGAACAAGTATGGATAGGTTTCTCCATAGTTCACCAGTAATTGAGATGCTGAAGGAACTGGGACGCTTTGTTGCTTTTTCACTGAAGAGGAATAAAATGAACAGAAAATCAAATATATTTACTACATTTTAACCCAATAGATCATTTCTTCCCTGTGGTGTGTTTGGTGCAAATGCCTGAGAGATACTTCATGTTTTATGATCCATGTAAATGCTATAAAAAAAAATTGATGCTGCTATCCAAATGTGACTGAGACTTTTTTAAAATTCTGAAATGTTGATTGATCCTTGGGACCAAGAGCATACTCCAAACAACTCCAATGCTTGAGGACTTTATGAGTAGTGTTTGAACAACGCCCCCGAAAAGACAACTCAAAATCTTAAGGGGCTACTCAGAGTGATATTCTATTAGCTGTCAATAGCATCAGAAGAAAAACCCAGCAACCATTTCCCACCCAATCCTCTCCTACAGGCAACGTCTTTCTGGACGTGGCCTCTTCTTGCCCCCACCCCCACCCCCACCCCAAGTAAGAAACATGACTAGAAATAATATATTTCCTGAGTGTCAGGAAACCTTGCTGAAGATGCCTGCAGAGAGAGAGAGAGAGAGAGATTGAATCTACACTGTAGAATTAATGCAGTTTGATACTGCTTTAACTGCCATGACTCAACACTATGGAGTTATGGGATTTGTCATACTATGAAATTATGGAATTATGGGTTTTATAGTTTTGTGAGATAATTAGTTTTCTTTGTCAGAGAATTCTGGTGCCACAGGCTACAAATCACGGATTTCCATAGCACTGAGCCATGCCAGTTAAAGTGGTTTCAAACTAGAGAGAGAGAGAGATAGTGATGGTGTCTTTCTCTGTTGGTTAGCAATACACACTGTAATACATTTATGTTAGATTACAAGGAAAAGGCAGAGAAGAGAGGCAATGATCCTTCTAGATACCCTGCATCAGCCACAGAGAGATCATTTCCTTATTATTGTTGTTATTATTATTATTAACAAAAATCCATGCAAAAATCTCACAAATGCAGCAGACATGGATGTGAGCAGTATTTACAAAAGATTAATAGCAATAGCAAGTACATTTACATAAATATGCCACATTCCTCAACACGTTTTCTGAGATATTGGCCTCATTTAGATGATAATCCATAGTTTCATAAACTGGACACACATTGTATTATCTCCCATCCCCACCTTCTATGGCTCCAAATGTTCCCTGCGAAACCCCTCGCTTGCATTGTGGTATATAAATCAGGGATTTCTGGCTTAATGTCAGTTAACAAACTAGGGTGATAAGCTGAGTGAAAGTGAGATGCAAATGGGAATGGATAGTCACTGCACTCATCCATGGCTTTATAAACCATGGTTTATGGAGCCATGGATAATCATACAGATGCACTCATTACCACTATCATTGCTGTGTGCCAAAAACATTTTCAAGCAGTGTGATCAATAGTGCTATCATTATTGCAGATGTGAATTCAGGCATTCCTTTTACCAAGATGCCCACTGCAACTCTAGATAGGGCTTCCAACATTTATGCTCTAGTTATACCCAACGAGCATTTTTGAGTAATGACCCTGTATATGTTATTGCATGTGAAAAAAATTGAGTAATCTGAACCTGCTCTTAATAGACTTTCCATGGTTTGTCACCAAGTACTTTTAAAAGCAGACAAACATGCAGTAAAAATTACTTTTATAACCCTACATATATTTTAATAGTTGTAAAAACAGGCTTGAAGCCAACAGTTTCAATGAGGTCTGAAAACCTGCTTCTACAAAAACTGTAAAATAATTATATAAAGATCTCCCTGCTGGAAGAGTTCTGTTGCTTCAGCACAGTCCAGAAAATACTTAGCATACTGTCACACATGAGCACAGCCTTCAGACACTTTATCCAAAGTTTATGTTAGCTCCTAACAGCCCAAAATATAAAACTCATACTGAGATGCATACTGAACTCTCATTCATTTTTAACCAGAGCCTTTTATCTTTGATAAACCATAAAAAAAGAGGGAGGGGAAGTTCTTTCCTAGATTTATTTTCTAACTTTCTGTGATATAACTAGGTGTCAAAGATGCTGATGGTTTATAAAATTATTTGAATTTGTCATTTGGGGCACATTGTACTATAAAAGATATGCACATCTTTTCAGCTACAGTCAGTGACTGAGATACCAATGCATTTTTGTCTGTTACATGTACTTGGTGGCAAACCACTGAGAGTCCATTAAGAGCCCATTTAAAGATCCTAGCTTTTGCTTGACAAGTATAGAACTATTAGAAGAGGGTTAGAGAATTGAAGGACTTTCACTGACACCCTAGAAAATGAGCAAGGGAGGCTTGTGGATTTTAAATGACAACAACCTGCCTTTTATTTATAGTTCAGGTATGACCTTAATGCATGTGTGTGTGTGGGGGGGGGATTCCTTAGCTTTCTAAGGATGTATGAATGTATGGCAGCATGGGAGATTTCTCTAAGTATGAATTGAGACTAATGCAAGAACTGAATCAATGGGATTCTTTTTCAAGATTCTCAATTTTATTCTTACCTGAAGTAAAAATAAATCACCACCGTGTTCTGAAAAGGCTGTAGCATACAAAAGGCTAAATGCCACATCACACCTACCTAGATCAGAGCCTTAGGAACTTGTGTAAGTTGTGATTAACAAACTCAGTTTATTACACTGGGTCAACTCTAGGTAGGACAAATTTTTGGACTTATCCCATGAATTCATAGAAACTTGACCACTTGAGAAGACTTAGCATCCATGTAGATAGCTTATATTTCTCATGTTGGCTGTCAAATAGAATGTTTAAACTCTTGTGACTGGCAGTTGTGTAGGGATAAGCAATTATTGTTAACTGCCCATGAGTCGACCTCAACTCATGAGGACCATGTGGATGAGACTTCTCCATGACCCCCTATTCTCCACTGCTCTGTGCAGGTCCTGCAGGGTCAGGCCCATGGCCTCTCTAACTGAGTCCATCCATTTGGCATGTGGCCTCCCTTTCTTTCTCCCACCTTTCCTGGCATCGTTGATCTTTCTAATGATTCATGCCTTCTCGTGATGTTGACACTGTAGTCATCCTGGCTTCCAGGGAGAATTCAGGCTTAATCTGTACAAGGCCCCATTTGTTTGTCTTTTTGGCCATCTAAAATATGCTCAGCACTTTTCTCCAACACCACATCTGAAAAGAGTTTATTTTCTTTTTTGTCAGCTTTCTTCACTGTCCTGCTCTCAAATTCGTACATGGGGAATACATTGGCTTGGACAATGCTTACTAATAGGGTTCAGAGTTATATCTTTGTACTTTAGGATCTTGTCCAGTTCCTTCATAGCTGCCTTTCTATATCCTAGAAGATCTTGGATGGATGGATGGATGCTGTATTCACATGTTCACAAAGCATACTGAATCAATATGTGGAGAATAGGCTAAACACATGCTGTATCTCCAGGTCTCTCACATCTAGACTGATGAGAGTGAAAAACATTGCTTTCCCTATCATATGCAAACTATCCACCCACATACAGAGTCAGTTGTACCATCTTAACTGATAACAGAAATGACATCTGAGACAAAATACAGACCTGTGACTCTAAAAGCTGATTTTCTTCTCCTGTATGATTTTTAACATCTTTGCCTTACAAAGAAACCACTGAAGTTTCAAAAGCTCCCATAGGTCACACCACATACACAAAGATAGTGCTCGGGGGGGGGGGGGGGTTGATGGATCTACCAAAAACTGAGGAGAGATAGTAAACTTCCCTCTGCCATTAGTCCCTCTTCTCTAGAATGATGTGATTCAGACCTGTCATTCCCACTTATTGAACACACTTTGGAATAATTTTTTTTCTAAAGAATTGCCAAAGAACTAGAGTCAGGAAAGAGCAGGTTTTTTTGCATTTGCATCACAACTGAAAACGATCACAGTAGGATCAGATCCAGTTTCAAATGGGTACAACGGTCATATAACCCGATCAACAATTTCCTTAAATCATAGTGGGAACATGGCCTTAGTTTGCAGCAACTGAAGTAAGCCAAGGACAAAAGAGGAAAGTGGGAAGGTGGGAAGAAACCAGGATGATTTACAAGGAGCTGAGAAAATTAGATGGGAGAGAGTTAGCTAGAATCTCCCCTGCCAAACAGGCACATTTGGAAAGTATGTAGTCAATGGACAACAATGAAGCTCTGCATTTTCCAAACACGTCCTGATTCAGATATGAGTTATTATTATTTTTATTATTTATAAAGCGCTGTAAATTTACACAGTGCTGTACATAAATTTTTTAGTCAGACGGTTCCCTGCCCTCAGGCTTACAATCTAAAAGACACGACACAAAAGGATAAGGGAGTGGTGGTGGGGAATAGGATCAGGTCCAGCAGATCTTCTCCACCTCTGAGGCCTGGACCAAGGCAGATGGACTGGAGGAAGGGCTTGGCTTCTTGATGGATGGTTAAAAGGAGGCTTCCTGGGTCAGAGAGGTTCTGAATGAATCAGTACCAAACTGAGTTGCTTTCATATCATGAAACTAGGTTCTAAACCAAGTTCCATGTCATTTAAAACCCATTTCCACTACAACTGTTTTTTTTAAAGTGTATGTTAGCCAAGAATCCCACAACAAAAGAAAACAGTGATTATTCACTACATCAAAAGTTGCTATGTGTTTCAGCATCTGAAAAGACATCTACTTAGATTAGGAAGGGGTCTAAAGTAAAGCCATAAATAAATTCTTAAAAGAATTCACCGTGTAAAACAGAAATTTGTCTTTGATCTGTATTTTTCCTCCTTTTAGAAAGTGGTTGTATCCTCTGAAACATTTCTCTCTATCAAGAGTTTTGTAAGACTCAGCAATTGCCAATGAAATATATTGTGTTACTGAGAAGAAACTACCACAGATTTAAGATTGATCAAACCACAGACACATTTTTCTAAGATACATCTGACTCACAATTGATGAAATTACAAAATATACTTTCTGAAATATCCAGCAAAGAACAAGAGTGATTAGAGTCATTAGTCCCAAATGACAGGTGATGTATATAATGTTTATAAGAAAACTGCACATTGCTTTATACACTGTGCCTGAGAGTTTGTACATGTGTACAATATGCTACATTTTTTTAAAAAAAAGAATCAAGTAAATCTTTTCTATAAGGGCCTAAACCCCACATTTGTTTTATCGGGACAATACCAGACACGAGTGGGAAATCTTTAATTCTTCTCAGTGGTGGGCAGGGGAGAAACCAGCACTTTGCATGGCTAGAGCCAAAAATAGCAACTCTTCCCTTCCACACACATCATTCTTTTTTTCTCTCTCTCTGTCTCCTTCTATCCTTTCTCCTTTTCCTCCTCACCTAGCAGGGTGCAGGGTAAGTGACAGATCACTTTTGCAGACGCCTGAAAAGATCACTTTCATAGGTTTCTTGAGATGAGTGTGAGCAGCTGATATGGTAGGCCAAGTGGCAGAGATTTTAGAATAACAAATTTATAACAATATAATAAAATAATTACAAAATAATAATAAATTAGTGCTCTACATCAAGCTACAAAAACAGAGCTGTATGCCACAACCTCTCTTCATTCCACAAGCTACAAAACAGAAATGTTTGGGGGTAGGGGCTGTAGCAGTTAACAATTGGGATTGGGGAATGAGACATGCCACAGCTCCTGACAGAACTTGATGTGATCCAGGATCTATATGTGATCCAGGATCTGCTGCGGTTAGTGCGATGCAGCAGCTAACAAGGCCAATGCAATTTTAGGCTGCATCAATAGAAGTATAGTGTCTAGATCAAGGGAAGTAATAGTATCACTCTATTCTGCTTTGGTCAGGCCTCACCTGGAATACCGTGTCCAGTTCTGGGCACCACAATTCAAAAAGGATGTGGAGAAACTGGAGCGTGTCCAAAGGAGAGCAACTAAAATGGTGAAGGGTCTGGAAAACATGTCCTATGAGGAACGACTTAGGGAGCTGGGTATGTTTAGCCTGGAGAAGAGAAGGTTAAGAGGTGATATCATAGCCCTGTTTAAATATTTGAAGGAATGTCATATTGAGGAGGGACCAAGCTTGTTTTCTGGTGCTCCAGAGACTAGGACCCGAAGCAATGGATGCAAACTGCAGGAAAAGAGATTCCACCTCAACATTAGTAGGAACTTCCTGACAGTAAGGGCTGTTTGACAGTGGAACAAACTCTCGCAGAGTGTGGTGGAGTCTCCTACCTTAGAGGTCTTCAAACAGAGGCTGGATGACCATCTGTCAGGGATGCTTTGATTGTGATTTCCTGCATGGCATGGGGTTGGACTGGATGGCCCTTGTGGTTTCTTTCAACTCTATGATTCTATGATCCAAGAGCTGTTAAATATTAAAGCTATTGGAGTCTCAGCTTGTATTAACTCTGGCAACCTTTGGCTGAATAGAAGCAGCTGGAGGTCACAAGTCGACTTGATGGCAATTAACAGAACAAAATGTAAACTTAAGCACCATTACTTGTGCTTACACATGTAAACCATTTGCAACAGGAGATAATCATGCAATATTCTACAAAACTGAGTATAAAGCTTTGGTATAAATCTATTATAGCCATATACGTATGACATAACTGTGTAGAATTTCTGAGAATTTGTGCAACTACAGTTTATCTAAAAGCTACAATTGTGAGAGGGCACAAAGCTCCAAGGTTCTCCTAAGCTATCCTGTCTGGAATCACTGAAAATATTCTTGAACAGAATGTATGCTTTTCCAGAGAAACTGCCTGGTGGCTTGTGCCCAAATAGTTTTGCATTATGTATGTCATTATTAAATTTTTGAAGAACAAAGAAAACACATTCACTGAGGACCAATATTAAAGCTCAGAAGTGGCAATGAGATGTCCTTTTTCCCCCCTTACCCCAGCTGTTGCCTAGAATTTATACGTTTATACTGATATATGAAATTCAGATACCAGGAGAACAGCTCAGCATGGAACAGCTTCCAGTGATCTTCAATTTTCACATTCGCGTTCTGCATTGCTGATTCTTATTACATGGTATACTTTAGTAAAAAACGAAAAGTAATACATTTGAAAAATCATAATCTCCTTGTATTGTAAGATCTGAGTTAAAAACTTAGGAGACTTTAAAAATTTGTGTATAAAACATAAGCTATAAAACAGAAAATGTTATATATCATTTCTAGTCCTGTGGCACATCAGTTATGTAGTAAAATCACAACCAAATTTCTTTAGGTTTTAGAGCAGGTGTAAGATTGTTTCCATCCCAGCCTTTTACACTTTAATTGTTATTCCCCCACACAACTTTTAATTTTAAAAAATTCATACAACTCATTAAGAAATAGAGGGGGGAGACTGTTGCAGGTTTTTCTTCTTCTCAGAATTGATTTCCATTCTTCTTACATTCATTCTTACTTTTATTTGCATACTCTCCAATATTTTCCAGATGAAAACTAGAACAGATGTGGGTAAGCAACATGACAATGTAGTCAAATGGTAAAAAATGCTCATAAGGAGTAACACATAATCTAGTAGAAGCTGCAGCAGTCTGCTTTTGCCTGAGCCTACTGGGAAGACAAGATTCTTCCCCCTCCTCTGCTCTCCCCACTGCTGAGTTAACTGACTGCTAACTACATTTGCATTTTAAACTCTTTCTGCAGCAACTGAAGTAAGCTGAGGACAAATGGGAAAAGTGGGAGGATGAGGGAGAAACTGGGACATTTTAAAAGCATATGTAAAGTGGGATGAAAGAGGATTAATTGGGACTGCCTCAGAAAAATTAGGTCTTTTGGAGGTTATGCATTTGACAGTGTAACTTAATTGCAGTACAGATCTGTTTAGTATGAAAGGGCAAAACTATATCAAACAATCCTAATTGAAAAGCTTCCTGTTTGCATGTTCATTCCTTTCATTGCTTCCTGTGGAATGTGGCTGAAAGCATAGTAAAAATTGCCTCTTACCTAGTCAGCATATGTATCCTCCAGTGTTTGCTTGTAGCTGTGATTTAATTACTGTTGTCTCTTATTCCAGCTTTTTCCTCATTTACAGCAAAATATCATTGTTTGACTATAAAAGGTAGAAAAGGGAATCAGAACACACAAAGCCTTCAGGAAACCTGAAGCAAAAACTGACAGCTTGCAGGTTAAGTCAATTTAAGGGTAATTTATCAACCTCACTAAATTGTCTGTACTATGCCGGACAAATTATGAAGGAATTCCAGAAGAACAGCTATCACTTAAATATGCCTCCTGTCTATTGAGCCTATAATAACTGGCCAAAAAAGAAAATATGCATAACATGGTCTCTGCCACAAGCCTATCAGGAAGGTTGTGCTTAGGCCTAACATTACAGCCTTGGCTGTATCCAGGATTTGTAGTAACTCAGGGCACTGCTTGCCTTAGGATAAAGGAAAGCAAAAAGGAGATTAATCACAGTTATAAGCAACTATTACATAGCTTTGTTTTTCAGGTTAGCCCATAAGAACTGCTGTGATGAGGTACAGCAATGATGACGTGACATCTTTAATCAACAAGTAAATTACTAGCAGTATGGTGAGACTTCAAGTATAATGTATCTCCAATACGTCCGTGAAAGAACAACTTCCAAGTAACATTTTTTTCAGTGTCTAGTATTGCACTTTGAAGTGGTTTCCTCCTTGACATTTAAGATTCAGCATAGCTTGGCATTTTCTTGCTCCACTAAGCAACACAGACTGATTGTCTGCAGCATAACTGCATAATGTGATTCCAGGAAGTCACCAATCCAATGGTGCTTTTAAAACACCACACTTGTAAGTGCTTGCTCCCCCACCATCATGCTTAACTGCCCTTTGGAAGGAGAGTACAGTAAAGCTGATGCTGCAGTGCAGATGCAGCCAAGAGGAGGTAAACCATCCTCAGTGTGTACACAGAAGTGCTTTCTTCTCACACATGGGAATCTCCAGGATGTTGTCATTGTGCTTGATAACCTAAGTACTTTGTAACAAAATGCCATTCTGTAAGATAGAGGTGAGCAAAAAGTAGACTAATGGTTACTGCTAGATCTGCTGATGCTCTGAGGGTTGCAGCAAGGAATTTTTGCTCCCAAATGTCCATCAGTAGTAACTATTACCCAAATAAAGCTGTTGGAATGTGGAGGGAGGGAGCGATGAGGAGGGGGGAAAAGGCATGTACAGTATTTTTGTGTGTAAAGGAATTCAGAGTTCAGTACTGGAGTAAGAACATATTTCTGGAGTGAGATAGATACTGATGTGCCCTCTTCAATTCGTAACTACTGTTTGACCCCTTTTCTATGCCAGTATTTCATATATGGTTCCCATTCTGTATCTTTTGTTTCTGGGGAGCAGGGGGAGGACAAACTTACCCCATAAGTTTAAAGTCTGTCTTTTCCACCTCTAATGCAAACGACAGAAGGTAATAGTCAGTAAAAAGTTTTAATGAAGTCTTGAAATTTGTGCAGGTTCATACTTGTAGCAACTAGACGGGTTGACTGAGTACATAGGTAAAGGCTAGCATTAATTGTTACACAGTGCAAATATACCAAAGGTGAATATACGCAGAGTTTAATGGCTATTGATGCAAGTAATAGATAAGTTTTTAAAAAAATATGAGGTCATTATAACAAGTTCTACATGTTTACAAGGCTGTCAGAGTGCTAAGATATTATGCTATGAGCTCTTCACTACGCCATATCATGAGCTCTATATATCTATTAATGCAGATCTAATACTGTAATTCTTTTGTTGTTTACATAACCTTCCTGTCTTGCCCAGGCAACAGTGATTCTTTACTGGCTTACTTCCTCACATCAATATCTGACTCTTACTAGAAAATATAAAGCAATTTGAGCCTTGTTCTAATGACCACTATTATAAATAATCTAAAGAGGTCCCAGAAATAAGAATCAAGACTGCTTCAAGTTGAAAGATTTATATGATTTGAAAAGAAACCAGAGTCAGAGAAGAAGCCGAGATTTAAATGAAGATAATATAAGATTATGTTAACAGAGGAGGAATGGTATTATTAAATCTAAAATTATATTGCTACTCATGTTGTTTACATTGGATGTCTGATTGGTTCAAATTGAAAAAGAGAAGAATGTTACAAGGAAGGTATGGATGATGGATTTGGTTGGCATGTGTATTTATTCTATGATAAATTAAAGGCAAATAGAGATTTTGAAATTCATTGTGTTAGGAGATCCTTATTAAGAGGATGGATAAAAGTTAAAGCAAAATTATGTATATGCATCCTAAAATGGGTCTCAATCAGCAAATCATTTTTTAAAAGAGAAGCGATGCTGAGTGAAAAATGAATAATGTATGAAGACATAATCAATTGAAAATAAAATTGGAAGGAGAGATGGTCTCAGAAGGATGTAATTGGTTCTTTTACCATCAGTTAAGAGAAAGATTTTTGGATGATATGAAAATAACTGGGATAGAAGAGGCTGAGCCAGAATTTGAAAAAAATAATAAAATCAGAAAATAATCATCAGATTTCTCAATTTTATAAACTTTTTTTTATAATTTGAAATAGAAGATGAAACAGTAATATAATGTATGGCGTTGTGAGTCAAGATTTAGGTCAATATATCCATTTAGAACAATGAGAAAAAACATGAACTAAAAGAATAAAGTACACTTTGAATTATGACTTGGCAAAAAAAAACTTGTATAAGATGCAATATAGGTGGATACCCATATAAATTGGCCAAAATGATTAAAATACCAAACATTTATGCTGGAAATGTAACAATGAATTATGTATTTTTATTTACTATATATATGGCGATCTTGCAAGTGGCCTAAATGATATTAAAAGCTAATTCACAGTGAAGTTATAAAATATTTTTATAAAATATTATAATTATATATATATATTATAAAAAGTTATAAAAATTCTGAATATTAAAGAGAATGATGATACCAAAATGCTGAGCATGGTCCCAAATGAGAATTTGGAAAGAAAATATTATAAGTGTATATTCTACATAATCCGCCCCACACTCTCAGAACATCTGGGAAGTTCTTACTAGAATATTATAATACCAGGTTAATGACAACTTCACATAAGGCATTCACTGCCGCGGCCCCAAGATTATGGAATGACCTACCGGAAGAGATCCAGCTCATTACTACCTTAGAGGCCTTTAAGAAGGCACTCAAAACGGATCTCTTCCGGTGGGCTTATCCACTGAATTCCATATAAAAGGTTATGAAGAGTGCTCTTTCTTGACTCTGATTGTTGGCTTATGGATAAATTGTAATTTTTAGAGAATAGGAATTCTTGGTAAATTCAGTGTTAGTATTTTATTGTTGTATCGTTTGTAAATTGTACTAAGTGTCTTTTAAGGTTGTAATCCCACCTTGATTCATGGGAGAGGCGGGAGGTATAAATAAACTATATTATACATGATAACTGCCACTCGAATGCTGTATGCAAGTAAATGGAAAAAGAATGAATGAAGTCATATGTTTATACAACACAACTGACACAAATGTTAAAAGATAAATGGTCAGATGAGTTTAAATTAGAATGGCAACCACTGATAAACTACTTGGGAAAAAATGAGCTAATGAATCTGTAATTGGCTTGAATAGCAAATGTTTAAGATGTCCAAAATATATAACAATTGGGGGATAAAGTGGAGATATGAAGTAAATTGTATGATTTGCAGAAGTAATCAGTTCAACAGATAAAGACGCAAAAAAGAGTTTAGGACGTTTTTTCAAGTGTGATTTTTTTTAGTTTTGTTGTTTTTGTTGATATTTGTTGATATGAATATTTTTATGAACAGCTGGAGTGCTATTAGTTTGTAATTATTAATTTTCTAAGTTTCTAAGTTTTGTTTTAATGAAGTTAAATAACTTTTAAAACTAGAATATTGCTCAAGTAGTACTGAAAGCAAAATTTGGTCCTCCTTTTATACTTTTATTTTTACACCTCTAATTTTTTGACACAGTTCTCCAGTCAAAACATGTATATAATGATTCATGAATTGGGGAAAACAGAATATGAAAAGGTATATATTAGGGAAGAGCATTTGCAAAAATGCTTTCATTAAGAAATTTTCATATGAAATCTATGCGCACTTTCATAGTTATAAAAATAAATGATTTTTGTGCTGTCATTACAATAAAACAAACTAATGCAGAAACGATATAGAAGGAACTTATGCTCAAAAATGTGAGTGTTATATATAGTGATCATTTTAGAAAGGAAAACAAAATAGTTGGTCTGTGAGTGGTATATATAGTGAATGTTTTAGAAAAGAAAACAAAATTGTTGGCCAAGTACTGGCCAAAGCATATTCTTATTTGTAGAAACCTGTGATCAAATATGGCACACTCACCCTTTAGGTATATTTGCAACAGATAGTCTATGGGGATGTGTGGCTTCAGACTACATTATAAATTGGCAGGATCAACATCCTCTGGAAACATAAATTATTCAAGATTTGGGGATATTAATATAGGTCAGTCAGAAAAAGTGTATTTACACATAGACTAGACTATTCAATAAAGCCGAAATAAAGAAATAAAAATAAAACAACTCCCTTGGGTATATTTTACCTCAAAAGAACATGTCAGAGTTCTTTTGGCAGACACAGTAAATTTACAGCTATGACTGTCTCCTGCTTATAAGGCTGAAATGCTTGTCTGTCACATGCATGGCAGATTTTTCCTCACTTGTCAGCAACCTTAGACACAACCTCCCAGCTCCATTACTGCAGTACAGTTTTAAAAGAAGAAAAAGGCACCAGTTTATTTCAGTGCTGCTTCTGAATCCTCAACATTATTGGGGTCATGGCACTTCAGAGGTAAAGTTCATGAGCCCTAATCTAAATGTTCATGTATGCCATAGGACTTGATCTGGCCCCTGACACTGCTACATTCACACTAAGTCAGCCTCACTCAGATGAGGAAGTACACTTGAAAGGAATAGTGACACATTTCAGTTGAAATGCTCTCTACATTTCTGAATATTAGTTTACAGCCATAAGCTGATATGAGAAAATACAAAATAGCAATAACAGGGGGACTTATGAAAACAGGCCAATGCATGCCTTTCTTATAGCACAAATGCAACGAGTTCTTCATCCATCTGGCTTTGACAAGTATTCATGCAATGCTCTCTAGATAAGAGGGTTGGATATAGGACATATGGGACTCTCCCAGTGAAACACCTCAAATGGCTTCCAGAATGTTTCTGGATACAGTTCAAAGTCCTGGTAATTCAATATGGTAAAATTCTGCTTATTTACTGAGGTCATCTTGGGATGTCCATACATCTGTGTCAGCATCCCCATAAATATGCCTAGTTGGTCCAGGGAAATTATCTGGGCCTTGAAACACAAGGGAGGATTGTGTTGGGATATGTAATGGCCTGTTTCATGGCCTTTCATAATCAGGCACATCTAAAGTCATTTTCCCCATGTCAGAAGGAGCTGTAGATTGTACAAAAAAATTTCTAATGGATATATTTTGATCATTTTGAGATTTTGTTTTAAATGTTTTTACCATATACTCAAACAGACTTCTGCAAATAACAAACTTTGTGAGCTAGAAACTTCTGTGCCTCTTTGACACCAGCCCCTTCATCTTCACGCTTGGCATTGTTCTTTATTAATTATTTCCCTATTCCTAATACCGTGACTGCAAAGGTTTATTTTAAGGATTAGTTGCTCTGTACAGAGAACAATTTATTCATTAAGTACTTGTATCTGTATGAAAAGCTAGAAAGTTAAAAGTAAGTACCATATTAAGTAAAAGTTAATTATATTAACTTTAAATTAATTAGAGAACATTCTTTCTGGTAACTGCAAAAATGCAAAAGATTAACTCTTATTTAAGGATATCTTAATTACAACTTTTCCTTCATATTCTTCATGTGTATATTCTGCACAAAATTAGTTTATAGCCAAAGTTACATTACTGAGAAAATAGTATGTTCTCAAGAGAAAGCGGGTATTGCAATCCATATTCAAAAACTAGCCTAGGAAGAGAGCCAATGTGGTGTAGTGTCGGACTGTGACTCTGGAGACCAGGGTTCAATTCTTCACTTGGCCATAAAACTCTTGAGGTAATCTTGGCAAGTCACACACTCTCAGCCTAAGGGAGAGACAATGGTAACCTTCCTCTGAACAAATCTTGCAAAGAAAAGTTCACCTTAGGGTGGCCATAAGTTGGAAACAATTTGAAGGCACACCACAACAAGAAACGATATAGCCATACAGACAGCAGAAAAATCCCACTTCTGTTAATGGTTTTTTATATAAACAGAAGCAAAACTACATCAAGTAACCAATCAGGGGTAGCTGTGTTGGCCATTTAACAAATACGAACAAAAATCAATCAGTGATACCTTTATTGGCCAACTGAAATGCACAATATACTTGTTGCTCCATGGGCTTCTTCATCTGGCAAAATGTTACAAACCAAACAGGAGGGGAAAAAACCAATTGGAGATGTTAGTCAGATGTCTGCATGGTGTTTCAGTCCTTAGTAAAGATGTTATGCCACTTGTTTCAAGTAATGTTTTTATTTTGCCTAATAAGTTCAATCTTTGATTCCTCAGTTGTGTACCTCCTGATATTTATTTTTGTTTAGTATTAGCCATAAAGTCTAGATCTAGGTTGATCACTTTGACCTTGATTTATATTAGTTTATATTACCCTCTATCCCCCTGCTCTGGATTTAACTATTTAACACAATGGGTGGGATCCAAGGTTGTAGAAGCAGAGGTCTTATCGTATAACAGAGCCTTCCCATTCCCCACTGAGCCCCTTTAAAATTACATGGCAGCTTGTTGGACATTAGACATGTCATGGCATATGAAAGTGGCACTAGACAGACTTGGCTTCAAGGCAACCAATCACAGTTTAGAGAGAATGTGAATGGGGGCTGGTAATGATCAGAAAATATAAAACCATGGGCATTCAGATAGGGTTGACAGTCGAGAGCTGAGAATTGGAGGAGACAGTAGGATAAATCAATGGAGAATGAAAGTATTCTGGTTGCCTGAATTAACTGAAGGCAAAGTCTCACATCACTCAGGTTGAATATCATTATATGGCTGGAACTGAATACTGGAACTTGTCAGAGCATTTCTTATTCTACAGGATATAATAAACCTAATCAATTATCTTGCTTTTTAGTTAACTAGGACTGTCGTCTTTTACCTTGAATCAAGGGGAGGCCATGCTTACTATAAAGAATACAAAGCTGGCACACCAACTTGCCCAGAAACTCAATCCCAAATTAAAATATAAAAATTATTTTTTTAAATAAAACCTGTGGCCTCGCCTTTCTCTTCCCACTGAGCTTTGCCCCACTTGTATTATTTCTTCAGCTTTTTATAGGGACAAAAGCAAATGGCTTAGTTGATTTCTGCCCAAAGGCAGATATTTGGGGAGTAGTGGTGTCACCCGATTTAGCTGTCCTGGTCCCATTTTGGCAGAAAGGTGGGATATAAATCCCTTAAATAAATAAATAAATAAAATTGCAAGACTGAGAGGCATGGTTCTGCTATGGACTGCAATGCTGACACTTGATTTGAGAGGGACAAAGTTGTTTCAGTACTGAAGAGCCATCAAGGGGCTCAAACTGATAAAATGATTAGACAGTTTGGATGAGCATACTATTAAGGTATTTATTATGCCAGGGTTTTAAAATTTCATTATATAAATAGTTACTAGACTCTATATGGAAGAACTACACATACTTTGTTGTTGATGTTGTTGCTGCTGAAAAAACCTTCTCTTGACCCCTCCTCTTTGTCTAGCTATCGTCCGATTTCTCTTCTTCCCTTTCTTTCTAAAGTTTTGGAACATGTTGTTTATTCTCGCTGTCTTGAGTTTCTTGAAGCCAACTCCATCCTCGATCCCTTCCAGTCTGGTTTCCGCCCAAGGCATTCTACAGAGACAGCTCTCACTAAGATCTCGAATGACCTTTTACGGGCCAAAGACTAATGGCCTTTATTCTGTTCTCATCCTTCTTGATTTGTCTGCAGCCTATGACACCGTTGATCACTCTCTTCTAGTTGATATACTTCCTGACCTTGGGTTCTCAAACTCAGTTCTCAACTGGTTTAGATCTTATTTATCAGACAGATCTTTTGCAGTGGTTTCAGGTGGTCAGACTTCATCTCCTGTTCTCTTATCTGTTGGAGTTCCCCAGGGCTCTGTTCTGGGTCCCCTTCTGTTTTCTCTCTACACACTGTCCTTAGGAAAACTCATCAGCTCTTTTGGTTTTTTCCTACCATCTGTATGCCGATGACACCCAGTTGTATCTTTCCAGCCCTGACCAAGGCTTGAACAGCAAGTCTCGTCTTGCCTCACAGCTGTCTCACAGTGATTGCGCCATCGGCGTTTGAAGCTCAACATGTCCAAGACGGAGCTTCTTGTCTTGTCTTTCCTCCTAAGCCCACCCTCCAATACACCTTTTCTGTCTCTGTGGACAACATTTCTATTCAACCAGTTCAGCAAGCCCACAGTCTTGGTTTTATCTTTGATTCTTCTCTGTCGTGTATCCCTCAGATCCAGACCACAGCCAAGGCTTGTAGATTCTTTTTATACAATATTGCCAAAATCCGACCATATCTCTCTGCCTCTACTGCCAAGACCCTGGTCAAGTCTCACGACTTGATTACTGTAACGTCCTCCTGGCTGGGCTTCCTCTTTCTCACCTCCGTCCTTTAATTTCTGTCCAGCATTCAGCTGCACGCATTATCACATCCGCCCACCACTGTGACCATATCTCTCCTGTGTTGGCATCCCTTCACTGGCTCCCCCTCCCTTTCCGCATTCAGTATAAGCTCCTACTGTTGACGTTTAAAGCCCTCCATGGGCTGGCCCCTCCTTACTTATCAGACCTTCTTTCTCCTCACCTTTCCACTTGGGCCCTCCGTTCTGGTAGTCAAGGTCTGCTGTCCCAGCCCAGGATTTCCTCTGCCCCATCTCGGATTCGCCCCTATTCACTCGCTGCCCCTCACTCCTGGAACGTTCTTCCCCCGTGAGCAAGAGCCATCACTTCTTTAACCAGCTTCAAAACGGCATTGAAGACCATCCTGTTCAGAGAAGCGTTCCCAGGCATTACATAATTGTCACTTGCTATTTGATTTTCTTTTGTTGTCTGTTTTATTGAATCATTTCCTGTATTACTATGTATTTTATATGTATTATCGTACTAGAGAGGCCCCTTCCCCACCACCTTTCCCTTCTCCTTTTGTGTTGTGTCTTTTTAGATTGTAAGCCTGAGGGCAGGGAACCGTCCAATTAAAAAGATTGCATGTACAGCGCTGTGTAAATTTACAGCGCTTTATAAATAAAGGTTAATAATAATAATAATAATAATAATAATAATAATAATAATGTTGCTCCTGCTGTTGTGTGCCTTCAAGTCTTTTTTGACTTGTGACAAAACTAAGACAAACCTACCACAGGGTTTTGTTTTGTTTTATTGTTCAGAGAGGGTTTGTCCTTGCCTTCCACTGAGAATGAGAGAGTATGACTTGCCCAGGGCCACCCAGTGGGTTTTCAAGGCTGAGGAGGGATTTGAACCCTGGTCTTGAGCCATAGTTTAATGCTCAGACCACTATGCACAAACACACACACACACACACACACTAGCCGAGGGGAAATGCTCATTTAATTTTTTTTATCCAAAATGCATATTTTGAACTCATTCAAAAGTCATTATAATTGGTAAATTTAAAACATCATGGTATAAATTGTGAATTTAACTTAAGGGTGAAATGAGGGAAAGTAAATGAGTCTACTTGGCTGAGCCCTAATTATCTTCAAATAGTTTACCTAATATCTAATTAAGGTACTGTGACAGTATGCTTAATTATCATATTACTGCTAATATATCATATGACAGCCTGTATTAACAGTCTGATGAAAGTACCAGAATGACAAAAATAATATTTTTAAAAGGCAGTAAACTACTTACAATGTCTTACAAAACCTTACATTTATGTTCTGTGATCTTGTCAAACCATTTAGATGAAGATAAATAATATGCCTGATGATCTCGAATAGAATTGTTTTCATAGAGAATTGATAAAGATGATAGTATAAGAAATGTGCCAATTCAAACATGTGTGCATATGTGTGAATCTGAGTATGAATGTTTGGTGAACTCCATTCGATAACGTCAGTCCTTGCCATTTTCTTGAGTGTTTTTTCCTAGTTCCTAGAATTTATGCATGCTCAGTGATGGTGCTGGATTCATAAGCTTCTTCATTTTCCTCCAATAATTACAGTTCTCTCTAGTATGCATATATTGCTGCAGGACCCACATAACTATATATCTCTATCGTCTGTCTGTCTGTCTATCTATCTATCTATCTATCTATCTATCTTCTGGGAAATTCAACTACAGTGGTACCCTGGGTTACGAAAATAATTCGTTCCGCCGCCGCGTTCGTAACCCGAAATGCTTCGTAAGCCGAAAAAGCCATAGGCGCTAATGGGGAAAAGCCGCGATTTCGTGCGAAATAGCGCCGAAAAGCACCAAAAATTTTTTCGTAACCCGAAAAAACCTTCGTAACCCGGAACAGTTTTTTCCTATTGATTTTTTTCGTAACCCGGAAATTTCGTAAGGCGGCGCATTCGTATCCCGGGGTACCACTGTACAAGGTGTTGGTTTTTACCTTTAAAGCCCTACATGGCTTGGGCCCAAGTTACTTAAGGGAACACCACTCCATACACAGTCCGTCCTGCACTCTTAGAACATCAGAGAAGAAACTATTGGAACATACGAAAACTAGACTAACTACAACTTCCCATAAAGCATTTACAGCCATGGCCCCTAAATTATGGAACAACTTACCAGAAGAGATCCATCTCATTACCACCTTAGAAGCCTTTAAAAAGGCACTTAAGACATATCTCTTCTGGAGGGTCTATCCACCTGACCTTTTATAGCTGATTTTATGGAACATCCCCATTCTGACTTGATAGCACGAAAAACTGAAGACGATTTGGTCTTTTTAGTGATTGGTAGTAATATTGCTGCTGTTTTACTGACTGTATTTTTAGATAATATTGTATTTTGTATTGTATTGTGGTTTTTATTCTTTGCTGTAATCTTGCCTTGATCTGCAGGGAGAGGCGGGAAATACAAATAAAATTTATTATTATTATTAGTGTCAAAACTGAAAAGTGCCAAGAAAAAAGTGTGAATAAATCTGGAGAGTGTACACCTTTCTGTGGTCCAGATGTCATGAGCTAATTCATCATTAATAGAAAGTGGTCCTTGCCTTGCTTTCTCTGATGAACTAAACATTGATTGTATAGGTCTGAGAACAAACTGGTGACCATTTAGCATTTTCTTTCTTTCTTTCTTTTTGCCCTCCTATCAGCATAAGACTGTAAATCAATACAGTTTATGAAATAAAAGGTTACCTAACCCAATAAAACAATAGCAGAAATTTAAAAAGAAAGAAAAAAAACCCCAGTATTGAACTTGATTCATGATTTACCAGATGGATGAATCCAATAACCAGCAGCCATACATTTTTTATGTAGCAGAAACTCAAGGAAGGTGTACAATACAATTATAATATTGTACAATAACATCCAAAATCCACAGTAATAGGGTCATTGAGCAGCCAATTATAACATTGTCAGTGATCAATAAACACAAAATTAATCATATAGTACTTGTAAAGCTTTGAAAGTTGGATTTAGTACTTCTTTAAATGTTTAATTCAATTTTTTTGCAAACCAAGATCAAATGCCTTCTTCAGGTTCCATATTTCCATGTTTTGAAAACCATCAATCTTTGATAAATCAGTCAGTGTGCAAGTACACATATGCACGCACACACATATTAAGTCCCAAACAACACCTTGCCACACAGGGACATCATTAGTACAGAAATGTTCATCCAGGACAGCCTTCACAAAAGTGAACAAATTGTAACAAATAAATGTTTGAATTCTTTTGTCAGCTCCAAATAGAGTAGACCCATTGTATCAGTGGGATTTACATAAATGTTGACTCAACTTTCAAAACATGATTCAATTGATCTATTCTAGTTTGGACTACATTCAGGATGCAAATCATTATCTCTTATAACTGCAGGGAAAGGAACATTTTCACGCAATGAAAGTACCTGAAGATCTGGAAGATAATGTCATCCATGGTATTAATAATCCTCCCCAAAACAAGAGACTAAAGTCTTGTGCTTTCACAGTTCCATCACTAGGTAAAATATTTTCTGAATAAACCCCAAATACCTGCTTGAGAAATTCTCTATATTTATGAATGACATTACATACCATCAGTTAAAAATTGGAGGATGGGCGAGAAAGCAGGCAATGGCTGAGACCATGTGTTTGGCTGTGTTACATGCTCCCAGAATGGATTAGAGTTGGAGCAAGATGGCTCTGCATCACTCTGTGATGGTGAGTAACTGCACAGTGGATTCCACTTTATACATTTCCCACATTTATCATTCCACCATTAGCAAATAGACTGGGTGAAAGAGCTTCCACTGGCTAGCAGACAGATCAACTGATGAATAGGCTTCCACTGGTCAGTTGGTGGGTTAAAGGATGCCTGGATTCAGACCAAGGCTGCACCTACATTGCAGAAATAATGCCGATTTGACACCGTTTTGACTGCCATGGGTCAATGCTTTGGAATTCTGGGATTTGTAGTTTTATTAGCTATTTGAAACTCTCTGAGAGTTTTGGTGTCAAAACAAATTGCAAATCCCAGGATTCCATAGGATGGAGTTATAACAATTAAAGTAGTGACAAACTGCATTAATTTTGCAGTGTGACAGAAAAATTAAGGAAAGCGTATTCACCTGTAGACAAAAAAGTTGTTTACTTTTCTATGCTATATGCTCATTTTTGCTAACCACAGAGCCTCACACTTGCTGCTAGGCCCAGAAGTGTGTGTGTGAGTGTGTGAAAGAGAGAACGAGATTGAGAGAGAGCATATTTATAATCACTGCATGCCTTACATTAATTAAATGATCATTTGGAAGTTCCTATCTCACCTCGCATCTTAAGCTCATCCCCCCCCTTTTTTTTTTAATTTCTTCCATTCTCTGGTAGCACCCTTTCATTCTCTTTACTAAGTAAAATTTATTTAATCTCAAGATGGCCTCAAACCCAAAACATATAAAAGTTTTAATGCAACCTCTCTCCTGTATGCTATCAACCATTTCTAATGTGAATGCACTTTGGAGCTCCTAGCGCAACAAACTTGCCTCTTTCCCCTTCTATCATCACAGATATGTTTAAAACTTCAAACGATTCTGGTCACAGTGCACAGCACATTCCATGAAGCAATAATAGTGATACTATAAAAATGTTGCTATAACATACCACCTTGCACAATAATGGTATCAGTTCTGTTTATTTGTATTGCTCTTCTGATTTTGTTACCTCCCAATATGGCTTCCTATTTTACAGTAGTAATATCCACTGTTACTAATGGGTCTGCAATTTTTATTTTTTACCAAGCAACCCCTAAAATATATTCTTGTCAGGAGATTACCCATCTCTTCTGTTCAGTACTCTCTTGTCCATTTTATTGCTTATCTGCTTATTGTTTTACTGTTGTCTGAACAAAACTGCATTTCCCATCTACTGTTTCATAATCAACCACAGGATAGAAATAACCTCCTTTTTATCTGTGCCAATAATCTTTTAAGTGGATTTTCAGTTTCCTCTACCATTCTTTTTGTAGAAAACAACACACCTGAATACCCTTCTTTCATGTTTTTAGCTACTCTGAATTAGTTTTATGGGATCCGTCATTTATTTTGCTAATAAATACCCCCATGCATTTTAATCCATCACCCTATTGCATTCTGATACAGACAGGGAAAGCATCATATTGGAACTTTCATATAATCACTTGGTTAAGGCATGATATTACAGGCAAAGTGATTGTATGGATGTTGATACCACTTATTTCACTAAGCACTAATGGGTTTGTTTTTTTGTTTTTGTTTTTGTTTTGTTTTTTGCCTTCAACTGTTAAACACAAACACCTACTGTATATCTTTATATCTATTAAAAATCTGTGATTATGGCAAAGCCTGAATTTCAGCATCCGGAAGTTGCATATACCTGATAGGCTCTGCCCATGGTAACGAGCTCAGATTACAGGGAGGAGGCGCAGTAGGTGGCACAGGAAAGAAGAATAAACCCGAATGTTGTACAATGTTTTTTATAATGTTCTGTTTACTTCATGAAGTTTTATTCCAGTAATTTATGGGATTAGTGATTTCAAATATTTCTTTGTAGTATAAATTCACAGAATTGGACTGGTTCGCTAGTCTAGACCTCTGCTGGTACAGGGAATCTGCTACTACAGCATTTCTGCTTCATGGCCATCCAGACTTTCAATAAAAACATTGAATGAAGATAAAACCACCCTCCTCCGAAGCAGTCTGTTCTGTTGTCAAACAACTTATATTGTCAGGAAATACTTTGTGCTATCGAATCAAAACTCCTTTTGATGACCAACCCTTGAAATAACAAGAACGTGGGTTGAAATATGGGCCACTTTATTTAAACTATCATCTGTTTATGCTTTAATCCCTTGAGATGTTCAGGAGGTGGGGAGCAGCCTAGTGTGGGAGCAGTGGAGGCAGTTGGTTTCTTCCAGACCTCCTCAATAGCTTCCCTTGGGTGAAACACCTGAGCCCTAGGGAGAACCCAAAAGCCGAGTTGCTCTGGGTTGGCCATTTGGAAGGCCAACTCAAGGATCCAAATCTCCCCAAATTTTATGGGCTCCAGTGAAGGCTAAATCCTCAGGCTACCCCAAGGACAGCCTCTTTCTCCATCCCTGGATCTCATGACATGTAGTGGCATCTCTAGAGACCTATCCTTCACCAAATGGGTGCAATAGGTTTTCACAGGTAGTTTCTCCGCAACTGCCTGCCACGGCCACCTATTTAAGACACCACCCTAAGCCACATCTCTCTTTTCCCATTTAGAAGTGTAGAGTAGGCAAAAACAAAACAAAAGAAAGCAAAACCATGGAAAACAAAGAAAATTCCTACTTGGCTCCAAAGCAAGCAGTAAGCTTACCATGAAGTTTATCTCATGGGCCCTAAAACGGGCCCGTTGCATTATAAAACATGTGTGCGCACGGGCGCGCATGGAACGGGATGGGGCCAAGAACTGTATTTTACTGCACAAAGGAACACCGCCAGAAATCGCGCCCTCTGGAACAGAGGGAGGATGCGATTGGAACGCCTGGTGGCAGCGGTGACGTTCCGTCGAGCAGTAAAATGCAGTTCTTAACCCCATCCCCTTCCGTGCGTGCCCATGCATGCACATGTTTTGTAACACAATGGGCTCGTTTTAGGGCCCGTGTGATAAACTTCCACGTGTCAGATGCAGGGGGGCGGGTCAACCAGAAATCAGCAAGATGAAGACTTAGGAACATAGACTTAAGATAGGTCTTGATCCACCCCCCAGATCTCCTTTCCATGGTGCATTGTGCCATAATGCACATTAATATGGCCTAATTTCCTGGAAACCATCAAATGTGCCTCCCCCTCAACAATGCTGTGTGTTGCCAGGGGGATGCAAATTCTTGAAAACTGAAATGCTTGATTCATATTCTATCCACTGGAGGTACAGAAACTTTTTGAACAAAGGGGTGAATCCCTGGCCCTATACTCCTTCACAGGCCAGAAGGCATCAGAGGTCACTTTTCCTGACATCATTTGGTCCACAGCTCATAATTGCTGGCTGGCATTTTTCTAGCTGGTGCTCCAATTAGGTATTTCTTGTTCTGTTTTATTATTTTTTGGGGGGAAAAATCATGTAAAATGCATACTTTGGGGAAATGGCATGCAATAATGCATTGGGGCAAATAATATGAAAAGGCATGTGTTAGGGCAGAATGCTTGCAAAAATGCATATATTAAGGAAATGTGCATATAATTTTATAGTGCACAAAAAGTGCATATAATTTTGTTCTGAATGTACAAAAAAAATGGAAACTGGTGCAGGAATGTGATAGAACAAACTTATAGGGCAATTTTATAGAAACCCAAGCCAGTGTGGTGTGGTATGAGCATTGGACTATAATTTTGGAGATCAAGGTTTGAATCCTGGCTCAGCTGTGAAACCTACTAGGTGACTCTGGACAAATCGCACTCTCTCAGCCTCACAGGATGGCAATAGTAAATCTCCTAAGAAGAAACTTGCCAAGAAAACTGCACTAAGATGGTCAAAAATTGGAAATGACTTGCAGGAACACAACAATAACAACAAGATAAACAGTTTTAATCATTGATAAAGTGAATAAGCATATTCTTATTTGGGGAAACTTGTGATCAGACATGGTACAAATTTAATAGATACAAAGGCTAAGAGGGCACTTCTGTTCCACAAAATGTAGCTGCAGACTACATTCTAAACTGATTAGAAAGACCCGATGGCTCCAAGGACAATATCCTCTGTAACCATAAAATACCTAGGAAGGGCAAGAAAAGTTCTCAAAGCCTCAACTAGATGTTAAGTCGAAAGCTTTTATGGCCGGCATCCATAGTATTTGTGGGTTGTTTTTTGGGGGGGGATGTGGCCATGTTCTAGAAGAGTTTCTTCCTGACTTCGCCAGCATCTTGATGCTAGCCACAGATGCTGGCGAAACGTCAGGAAGAAACTCTTCTAGAACATGGCCACATACTCAACTAGATGTTGACCAGAGAAAGAAAGAGATGCCTGCCATCTCTGAATGCCTAGTTTCTATTGTATCTAATATATATTTATTATACTAAATGTTCCTAATACAATTAATTAAGCTCAAATGTCATGAAATTGAATAGTTGTAGATTTTGAATCCAATATGCCATGAATTAATTAGTTTTTTATTAAGAACTAATTGTTTTTCTATTTACACCATGCCAGATATAATGTACAGTTTTAGTGTTCTGTTGCATTAGTTAATAACAGTGTTTTAGAAGTACTGTATATACTCATGTATAAGTCTAGAAATTTAAGTCAAAAAATTGACCTAAAAATCTGAGTCGACTTATCCACGGGTCAATTTAAGTACCGTATCTTAAATCTTATTTAAAAGAAGAAATCATCTCCTGGTGAAAAGCAAGAGTGTAATATATGAAGCACCAACTCCCTCTACTCTCTCATCCATCCAGTTTTAGTAAGCACAAAGACCTACGGTATATCTGCTGGAATTTTGTAATCTCTTTGACATTGTTTTGCTTTGCTTCATCCTTTAGATCCTTCTCTATATGCTCCTAAATTTTACCTTCGACTTATCCATGGGTCATAGCAAAATCCATAATTTTGACCCCAAAACTTGCCCTCGACTTATACATGAAGTCAACTTATAGTCGAATATATACAGTACTCTGCTAATACTAGTCAGATGCCAGTTCACAGTACTTAATCTAAGGAGTTTATTGCATGCAATTTTAATGCCAACCTCAGCTTTCCACAGTACCAAAATTGGCCGCCAGAGCACTGTTGGAGGATGGGTGATGGTCGGGTGGCAGCAGAGCAATTTTTCATGCAGTAAAATCAGTTTTAACCCATTCCAGCCGAATCCTGTGCCATGCCTGGGTCGATGTTAAAATTGCATGTGATAAACTTCTTCAAGTCAATCCTTGTTTTGTGTAAATTTGAAATAAACAGTGAGAAATCTGTAAAGCAGTGTCATTCTTAACCTTTCTTGGCTGTTTTCTTTCAGCCTTTGCTGAAACCCTTGCCTTTGGCTATGCTGGCTGAAGCTTCTGGGTATTGAAGCCCAAAACATCTGGAAGGCCTAAGGCTGAGAACCTCACTGTTGTATAGATTCCCCACTGCATATCTAGATTTGCCTTTGGCAAATGAAAGAGCTCTACTTGCTGAAGGTGCCTGGATCTGGTTTCTGGTGATCAGCCATCCCACCCTCTATGTAGTATTTCATGTGGCTGCAAGTACTGCTGTGGAGGAGAAAGAGGTAGAAAAATATTTTTCTGCCAGTGCAGCTGCACACCCAAATCTGAATACAACTTTTTATTTAGATTTTTTTTCCTGTACAGAATGATGACATTTATTGAAATAATAAACCAGAGTGCCAGATTTCTGGGATGTGGCTAGGATACATGGTAGAATATACTGATGAGGGGATATAATTTACAGTTCCATTACCTGCAAACTGTACTGTATTTGTGTACTATTTTCATGTTTTTTTTCCTTTGTTTTTTCCTCACAGCAATAATACAATGTACAAGCAAACTGGTGGACTAGAATTAGACAGGCAAATATAATGTGATATTTCAGATTATTTTTCCGATTCAACATAACCATATTACAATTATCACTGTAAATTTTGTCCAGGTTCAGTTTCACTATCTATATCCTATGTGTGAGGAATTTACTCTGTCAAGGTTTTTTTTTTTTTTTTTTTTGTAATGGATTTATTCAGTTCATATAAACACCAGATCCATCTGCAAACCCATCCACAATTTGCAGTTGAAAATCCATACATTGCTGGACTTATGATGTGTTCACGGAGAAACCAAAATGGAGTCTACAACATATGCATATTTCTAAACTGTATTAAACATGCTTTAGTCAGTATGAGTAAATGGGTCCAAACCATGTAGAACTGAAATGCAAGTAAAATTATGCACCTATTTTTTTTGGAAAAGATTCATGTGGAAGCTTGGCAGAATGAGCTTGGTAGTAGACAAATGAGAATCTCAAGAAGAGTGGCCTTGCTATATCTACCCATCCCTACTGCTATTCCTTCAAAGAGAGTGCTTCTGCCTCATTTGAATTGAGTTTAAAATGGAAGATTGCTAATCTTTTCCCCTCAAAAAAAAGGTTGACAGTATTTTGAGATGTGGAAAACAGATGTACTGCAGCTAGTTATCATGAAACTGTCTTCCTCTACAAATTCATCGGCTGCAGGAACACCTGCATGGACCATAGACTTGAGGTTTATGCAGTATTTTCTGCATGCCTAAAGTGTTTCCATATCTAGCAAAAAAAAAAAATATATGTAATTTTATCCTCCTTCTGCTAGGAGTTCATAAATCACATCAAACATGAAGCATTGTGTAGCTAGTGTTCTGTTTCCTTATTTCTTTTGCTGACATTAAGGAGCATATTTGTTACTGTGTAAAGGAAGCAATAAAAAATTATATACGGCCTGTTCTTGGCAATGTGAATTGAATTACTTTATTTACCACATATACTCGACTACAAATCGAGGACTTTATGCCCAAAAATTGACCCTAAAATCTGGGGTCGATTTATACATGGGTCAAAACAGCCGCCATGGGTTAAGATCGACTGGATGGCAGTTAACAGCAACACCAAACAGTAATATTGCTCATAAAGGTCCTTTAAATAACAGTCCCGATGCCCCACTCTCCATGCATCAGCAATGATTTCTGAAACAGCTGTGAGGTAAGAGTGTGAGTGTGTGTGTGGTGATTCCCTTCTCAATCCGACCTCCAAATCTTTCCTCCTCCTCCTCCTCCTCTTTGTATTTCCCCATTTCCCCATCCCTTTCACACCGATGTTAAACCTTTCCTTCTCCTCCTCCTCCTTGCATTTCCCCATTTTTCCTCCACTTTAACCCAAACACCAAACCTTTACTTATCCTCCTCCTCCTTGTGTTTCCCCATTTTCCCTCCATTTTAATCTGATCTCCAAACATTTCCTTCTCATCTTCATCCTCCTTGCATTTTTCCATTTTCCCTTCACTTTAAACTGATCTTAAAACCTTTGGTTCTCCTTCTCCTTGCATTTCCTCTGATGATCAATCTTTTCTTTTTTCCCCTCCACTTCCAACCTGATCTTAAAAGTTCTGTATTCTAAATTCTACCCTCAACTTATCCACAGGACATATCAATATCCATGATTTTGGACCTCAAACCTTCTCTCGACTTAAGGGCAACTTGTACACAAGTATATATGGTAGTTTTCAAGGTAATTCTGTCACGGATTCTCAATATGCCCGGTCTTTGCTAAGCAGATATGCTTCATGGAGTTGTTTTGTCAAAAGGCCACCAACATATTTTCCATACTTTTGGTGGACAAGGGTTTAGAGACATTCTTCACCTTAAAAAGAGATAGTTGAGACTGGCACCTTACTTGGTTAAAATGTTGTTTAAACATTTAACTATTTTCAATTTAAAGTCGAAGGCTTTCATGGCTGGCATCCATAGCTTTTTGTGGGGTTTTCGGGCTAGAAGAGTTTGTTCCTGACATTTCGCCAGCATCTGTGGCTGACATCTTCAGAGAATACTGGCATGGAAGAGTGTGTGTGTGTGTATGTGTGTGTGTGTGTGTGTGTGTACACACACACACTGTGTGACCCTGGGTAGGGAGGTGTGATTCCCATGTTAATCGGTGTATTGTTCTGTTGTTGATGGCAGGGCCTCAGGGTGGGAGGAGATGCAAAGAGGATTAGCATCTTCTTCATTAGTGATCACTGTCTGCTGGGAAAGCCCCTGACCCTGTGTGGTTTCGCATTTGAATTTGCTGAGTCCTGATTTTGCTATTTTGCAGGACTGGTAGCCAAACTTTGTTTACTTTAAGAGTTTCTTCTTTCCTGTTGAAGTTGTCCAAGTGTTTGAGGATTTCAATGACTTCCCTGTGCATTCTGTGCCAACAGCTATCAGGTACATCACTTTGAAAAAGGACTGCTTAGGGAAAGGCTTTGATTAGGTGGTCAAGAGAACGATCTTGGCTGCTTCTCTGTTGCAGAGAATGCCATGGCCTTCATATTTTGCAGAAGATGTGAGAGTAAGAGATGGCAGGTACCATAGCCAGACAAATACAAGTGGTCTCAGTGGCAACAGCTACTAGATGCTGGACATGTAATCCGTTGACACACCTAATCTGCTACCCAAACCAAAGGGCTCATTATGATTCATGGGAAGGCTGGCCCTGTCTCTGTTCCTGCTATATTTCCATCATGCCCTTTCCCCAGTTTCTCCTCCCAATTTTCTTTTTCTGTTGGTCTAATTAGTGGATTTAGGAAACACAGTACAGTGCTTCCCCTCCAACATTCCAATAAGAAGATTTAGAGCAGGCAAAGGTTTAACAGAACCTTCAAGAACTTTATTGATCTTTAGTCTTCCACTGAAGAATCTCAGAACAATTTCTAAATCTAGCACTGAGGCTTACAGCATTCCAAACCTCTGTTTCTTCATACTTTGGAATAAGTAAATATCTGTACATTAATCTCATAAACACACCCACTCTCCCTCCCTTCCTCTGCCTTTATTTCTCCCTCCCTCAGTTAATTTCCATGACTCTACTTGTGTTCCCACAACACAAATGTCACTGAAACTGCAAGTTAGTCAATTAGCATCTTGGCCTCCAGAACTGCCAGCCAAATGTCTCATGTCTTTCCCATTTCCCCTAACCATTCATGTTTATTAGCCATCTACTTCTCCCACAGTGAGCCATGATCGATAAAGATCTCAAGTTACTGCGATACAATATTCAGTCCTTGGAGAATACAACTTGACCTTAAAAGAGTCCAAGACTAGAAGAGGTTTATCTAAATGGGTTGAAAACTACAGCATAAAATCCTGGCAAGATCTCACTCAAGTTGATAGTCACCTGGGCAGGACACTTTCTGGAAACCAGAGGCCAGATTTGTCCCACCCAAAGTGCCACCATAAATCCTGCAATGGAAGATGTTGAAAGTAGGTGACTATCACAGTGGCTAACAAAATTTTGACAGTAAAAGCATTAACTCAATGCAGAAGGGGTCGGAGTTCTCTTCAACAGAGAGTATTACCTTACCTATGCAAAAAAGAAAAAAAAGAAAGGAAAGGAAAGGAAAGGAAAGGAAAGGAAAGGAAAGGAAAAAAGGAAAAGTGAAAAGTACAGAAGTGAAAAGTACAGATTTTCTGCTGCAGTTTTTTGCAATCACATTTCTAGTGTCACCAGCAAAAGGGAACAGCAGACCTGCAAAAAATGAGCTTGGTGACATGTGGCCAAAGGGAAGTGTGTTGCTCTTCCCACCCCCATATAAACAACAGTATTGTAATGTATTTGAAATGTAATAGGTTTGAAAGGTTAATAGTTCCATTGAGGAAACACAGTGACTTATTAAATGAATGTTTCAATATAATCAGTAGGGTTGTACGGAGTAGTTCTTTCACTTTTTCCTTATCAGAAAAAAAGAACCTTTAGGCTACTTTAAGTACATTTTGGCAACCATAGAGAAGATTTTGTGGTTTTTCCTTCAGTTTTGAGGGGACACATGAGGAGCATTTGGAAGTGAACTCAGAATCCCAGAAGCAGTTCAATCAAGGAGTGTGGATGGGAATATTATTACCTACCTTTTCTATAATGTGATATTTGCATACATACAGCCAAATCTTATACTGACCTTTTTAGATGCCATTTTCCACTGCAAATTCATGTTTACTATGTTGCCTGACAGCACACAATATACCTTGTTTGCCATTCTTTCTTTCATCAAATACCTCTGGTCTGATATTCCCCCCTGTCACTTATTATGTCAAAGCTTTCCCATTTCAAATTTATCCTAATATGCTCTATCCAAATATCAAGACACACACATACTATCTAAGCCTTTTTAAAATAAATAAAATAAAACTTTAATTTATATCCTGCTTTTTGTTACCACAATCAAAGCGGCGTACAACCTTTAATATTTTTTTTATATTATCATACTATTGATCTGTTAAATACTTCACAAATTTAGTATTATGAGTCAGTAGCCTTTTATACATGGAGCCCTAAGGTCAGCTATTGAGGACCACTGTGGCTAGAGGTGGTTCCCTTATCCTGAGTGCCTGATTCCTCTCACTAGTCATTTTTGGACCTATGTTTTAATCTCTTTCCTTGTTTTTATTTCATTTATTTCATACACACACAGTAAGACACAGGACTTTTAAAGCCTGAAGGGAAAAACATATATTACCAAGATGCCAAGAGTAATATGAAAGTAAAAGCACACAGTGCCAAAAATTCTTTCCATGGGAGGGGAAAGAAGTGTACAGGAAGACCTTGCAACTTATTCAAAAACTGAATTGCTACTCTAGGGGTACTTTCACATTACATATTATAGTATTAGAATTCCATGGTGGTATCCTAATGCATCCTGGGGTTTCTCTCTAGTTGATAATTCTAAATGTCTCTTCCTAAATCCCAGGATTGCACAACATGGATTCAAAGCAGCTAACTCTTTAGTGTGAAAAAGCCACTGGGAGAAAGGTAGGAGCTTTTCACATGGATCGCATGGAAAAGAGTTCCTCACGGTTCTTTTCAGATCTGGGAGTTTTCCAGCTTGAGAAAATGGTTGCCTGAGACCTCCTGGAAGTAGGGGTGTGCCTGGGATGTATTCAGGCAGCAAAATTAAAGCCAAAAACCTTGCGATAACATGAGGATGCCATCCAAATTAAGGGTTAAACCGGATTGAGGTAAACTGATTTAAATATTCATGCAATAAGCTCTGCAGTTCACCTTTTGAGGGAGATACAGAGAAAAAGGGCAGTCTGGGGAGAGTTCCGAAAACGACAACAAAATTTGGGGTCTCATGTGCCCACAAAGCCACACTTTGGCCATTCCTACACCAGAGCTCATTGTCTTAGCATAATGATTAATATGAAAAAAAGCATGCCAGGATAATGGTGATATATGAAATCCAATGATAAAGAATTTTCATCATTTGCATGAAAAGAGATTCAGTGTTTTACTCTATGGATTGGCCTCATTGGTTAAACACTGTATTTTTTTTCTTTGCTTTATTTATTAAATCCTACCCTTAATAAACTCTAGAGAAACAACTGGAGCTATGCACGCTTTTTCATTGTGTGGAATTCTGTCCTGGCAAATAAGCAATAAAAGCACTCCAATTTTTTTACTAGGTACAGAAATTTGTATTTTAAATTTTAAGTAACTGAATGTAGAATTGAATTTTACATTTAGAGAGATACAATTCCCATAACTGCCAGTTTAAAATCCACTGAGGTTTGACAGAACTGCTTTTAAAAGCGGGAAGACAATTATTGACAAACAGACATTTTCTGTACAGCATTCCTTTTTTTCTTTTTTCACAAAAAGCTGTGTTATAGAAGAGACAGAAAGAATTCTCCTCATTCCCCACTCCCCACCTCCCACCCGATTTTAGCTTTCTCCTTTCTTATTTCAGGATATGTTGTATGGAAAGTTCCAGTAGCCATGGATTTTAGAGCATTAGTGATGTAAATCTCAACTATTTTTTTCCTTACATGATTTCCTCCTGTTGTGGGACAAAACAAATGTTCCTCCCCGGTTGTCAACCCATATTTGAATGTCCTGAAGTGCTACACAGGAATTCTTCTTCAGAGAAAAATATGGGGGGAGTGCTGTGAAGAAAGTGTACAGGAGATTCATTTTCTGTACAGAATCATAGAGTTGGAAGAGACCGCAAGGACCATCCAGTACAACCCCAATCTGCCATGCAGGAACTCTCAGTCAAAGCATCCCCGACAGATGGCCATCCAGCCTCTGCTTAAAGACCTCCAAGGAGGGAGACTCCACTACACTCCGAGGGAGTGTGTTCCACTATCAAACAGTCCTTACTATCAGGAAGTTCTTCCTAATGTTGAGGTATATTTACACACAGAAACAGACATACACAGACCATTTACAGAATAATTCATGCACAACACTTCAGGGAATCAAATATCAGAAGTAAATTTTCACAAAATTGTCACTGATCTATTATTTTTTTACAACAGGAGTTCCCAATTGTTGGAAAAATCTGTTTCCCCCCCATGAAAACAGACAATGATATCCTTTCCATCCCTATATGCCAAGCTGTTTCACACAGCCTTAAAAGCATGAACTAATCTATTGCAGTAAGATGCACTGAATGACACCATATTGGTTCTTCCTTCTTTTTAAAATCAGTATGAAACATTGTAAGGTATTACTGGAACAAGGGGGAAAATTTATCATTTTCAGAATTAAGAAGCAACACAAGAATTGTGTTGTTCACTTCTTGAATAATATAAAAATATACCAAGGTAGGTCACAACCATTCATTAGTGATTCTACAACATTTTTTCCAGCCTGTCTGTTACTTCTGAGGCTCTTCACAGCCTTTGATGACTTTTTACCATTCACTGAACTACTGCTACTAGGGCTTTTACAACAAGAAGCCTTATACAGTAAGTATTTGACTCCCTGTGTTACTCCAAATGGCCCGGTGGGCTCATTTTTTTGTTTTTTCTTCTTGTTCTGTTCTGCTTACACATGATGATTTGGTGTGCAAGCATTATACAATATACATACAATTATGTTTACACTGGGCTTGAGACCCCCAGCATGAATGCAAACAGAATGAAGAAGGGTGCTCGGTCTTTAAAGCCAACTCACGTACAAGAACCAGACAAACTGAGACTCTTGTGCTACTCATGCTGAGATTTGTCTCCTTGTCTGAAGTTTCAGCCAGTGCCCTAAGACCTTACAACACTTATTAAAGTCCTATGTTCACTTCCTAGGCATAGTGGAACCTATCAGTCACCCGGTAGAGCTAGAAAAGACTCCTGTTTCAATGTCTGAGATACATTGTCAGTGAATGTTGTCTAAGGATGGACATAATTCTGAAGGCCAAATGAGCTGATACAGCTATGCTTGAACATCAGTGGGCTGATTAATTATTCTGGCTTGAAGTACAGCTTCTTCTCTGAGTCTAGATGGACCAACATGCTTGTATTTGCAATCAGTGATGATTGATGGTTCCCATCGCAGTGGAATAGTGAACACATTTTTGCTTTTTCATCAAAATTTCAAAGGAGCTGCCTGAGTCGGTGTGTTGTAATGGTTTGAGCCATGGACTATGACTCTGGTTAGAAGGGTTCAAATCCCAGATCAGTCATGGAAACTCACTGGGTGATCTTCGTCAAGTCACAACATGTCAGCCTCAGAGGACAGCAATGGCAAAAAAACCCTCTGAAGAAACTTGCCAGGAAAACCCCATGATAGTTTTGCCTTGGGGTCACAATAAGTTGAAAACAACTTGAAGGCACACACCACACACATGAGATTCAGAACCTTAGACACAACTGGTAAACCCAAGAGATCAGTTCACTTCACCTATTGAGATGAGAGTTACTAGCTGTCACTGTTTGAACTGAAATGAAGGGACAAAAATAGATGTGATATGATGCTGGTCATGACTCAGTCTCAGACCCCATATGACATGAATGTCCTCTGTCTCAGACAGACACTGTCAATCTGAAACTGGTGTTGTTCTCAGAAAAAGGAAGCCTTGCAAACATTTGCCTGACTTATTCAATAAATAAAGGATGGTGCTGAGTGGGGCAAATATGATGAAAGGGGTAATCAAAATTATTATAACCTTCTTGCTCCATGCTTTGGAGAGATGCAGCTTTCACCAAGATCCTGATACAAATATTTATATTTGCAGTGCAGATTTTATATAACCACTGTGGCATATACCCTCCTCCCAAGATTGCGCAAAGGTGCAAATGAGCTTATAAATCAGTGGTAGCTCTAAGCACAGGCAGGCGGAATTCTTCAAAAGACAGAAAATAGAAACATGAGCAAAATAATATAACAATAAATAAATAATAAATAGCAGACAAAGAACAATACTCAAGCACAGTTATCTCCAATTGTGCTGAGTCCAGAAGTCTGAAGAAGAAATGTCTGCCCATCAGGTTTCCAGAATAGATCTGTCTGAAGCAGACTGCAAAAATGGCACCAGAGGAAAAGAAAGAGCAATTCAGATCTGAATCAGGAATATGAAAAATGA
Source organism: Sceloporus undulatus (assembly GCF_019175285.1). NCBI lineage: Eukaryota > Metazoa > Chordata > Lepidosauria > Squamata > Phrynosomatidae > Sceloporus > Sceloporus undulatus. The sequence continues at coordinate 186,846,827 of NC_056524.1, forward strand.
TAACTTTTTCAACTGATCAGTGAAAAATCTTTAATGTCAAAATGATAGGATCAGTTGCACTGTTTAATATAACCAAATTATATATTTGCTTCTTGGTACACATAAAAACTATACAGTAGCCATGAGTAGTCAGTCCATAAATAAATGTAGATACCAAGGTGGATGTTGCTTCCAGTGGCTGTGCCATTGGTTCAGCACCAGACACTATTTCAGACTACATCTCCCAAGAGCTCCTGGCCAGTATAGATAGTTCAGAATGATGTCCCTACTTAAGCAAGAGTGTAGCTGACCTACTTTTGTAAGATTTGAAAATAATTTAACAGTTCCATTAGATTTTTTTTTTTTTTTTTTTGGAAAATTAAGGCCTCAATCCAATTGCTAGTTCCAACATGAGCAGACTCATTGAATCAATGGAATTTACAAAAATGTTGCATTGACATTCCAGAGTTGATTGAATAGGTATGCCTTAGTTGGGGCTAACAATAAGATTTATGTATAACCCTGAGACTTTTAAAAGCATTTGTGCCTTTTTTTTTGAAAGAATGGTAAACTTTTCATCATAGGTTGTTTAGATGGCACATTCCTGCCCAGGAGGAACAGAGAACAAAATAATGAATTCCAGATCTAGATGTGGTCAGGTATTTATTTTGTCATTGGGTCACAATTTTAATGTAAAATCTATCTCCCTAATACTAAAAGCCAGAGTAAGTGCCAAAAAATGGTCTGATAGAATGACATGTTATTAACTTGGATGTAAAGGATGGGTAAAATGCCAGATAATACTATTGTGGCATTTTAAAGGTATTTTTTTTCTCATCCTGTATACTTCTATGCCTTTATATGATCTGATGAAAATGTCACTTTCTGAAAAGTTACATTTCAAAATAATCCCAACTCTACAGACACTTAAGATTAAATTTCTTTTTGCAAAGAAAGGAGTTACTGAGGCAAAACAAAACAGAGAGACTCTCAAGTTATTTATAGTTGCACTTCTGCTAGAAGTATGCCTGTCAGCTTCTATGTCAGTGGGACAGTGGACCTTGGTCTGCATCCACAATGCAGAAATAATCCTATTTGACACAACTTTAACTGACTTGATTCAATGCTATAGAATCCTGGGAACTGTAGTTTGTTGTGGCACCAGAGCTTTCTGAGAGAGAAAGCTAAATGTCTCACAAAACTACAATTCCCAGGATACCATAGCATGGAGGTATGGCAGTTAAACTCGTGTCAAACTGGATTATTCTGCACTGCAGATGTGGCCTGAAGGTTCACAGAGGTATCC
>NC_056524.1:186853111-186884752 GCF_019175285.1 Sceloporus undulatus
CAAGAGGGGAGGAAATGGAAGGATAATGATGGTGAGCATCCCTAGGTGCATAGTAGTTGAAGGAGATGTCGTCAGACTTTTTCCTATGCTCACAAGGCCTAGGGGAGGGGAGGGAGATAAACCTTGGGGCTGGCTTGGGACATGTTGTCCCTTTAAGTCTCAGGACCCAGGAGAGGGAGGTTCTTTAGGAAGGTCTCATTTATAGGACAATAGTTGGGTGCCAAGCTAATGTGAGTGCTTTATCCAAGTAGGCTGTAGTGGTTGGATTAGGGTTAGGATTAGGGTTAGTACTGACTTTAGTTTTTTATGCCTGTAGATTCCTTAATATTAAACAGTTAAATAAAACAGCCCTTGTTTGAACTCAAATTTGTTGTCCAGTCTCTTTATTTAAGTAAGTAATGGAGGAGTTGGGGCCTTAGAACTATGTATCCTGAGTGAGGTAACTGGTAACTGGAAGAATCTCCAGCAAATACCTTCCACCTGCTTGTTTGTTACATAAAGATGGGTGGAATCAGGCAACCTAAGGGTGGCAAACACCAATCAGAACAGTGCAATTACTATGCAGCATGGCTTTTGATCAAGGGTAGGAACCCTGCAACCCTTCAGATGTTACTGGACTAAATTTCTCAGGATCCCTAACCTAACACAGCCATATAGAGAGTGATGCTGGAATTTGCAGTCCAACACCATCTAGACAGCATGATACTCACCCTTGTCCTTTGCACACCTGGAACAAACTATATCACTACTGAGGATGGTTAGGACATGTACAACAACCCCTGAATAGCAACTGTAACTCCACAATGCACTGTTTCTCCCATGTCCAATCATGTACTTACCACACAACTCGATTGCTCTTCTCAGTTGTGTCAGTCATTGATGTAGGATTCCAAGCTCTCAACGTTACTGTGATTTTGTGGGATTTGGCTAACTTCACTGATAGTGAAGTAGACAGAAGGTGGATTGCAGGTCATAGCAAAATCCTAAACATCTTAGAATTTAAATGTTACATGAAAATAATGGCTAGTTTTCAGTCATATTAAGAAGCATTATTAGAAGACTAAGTATATTTTTGGAAGTGCATATATGTACAGACAAAATAGTGGTTACAGTGGTCCTTTTATGATCCAAATTTGTCCTTTTTCTTTTTAATATACTCTTTACAAGTACAATAGAAATTAATTTAAATGCAGCCTTAGCAGAATCAATATTTAGCAGATTTCTGAAACTTGTTCACATTTGCTTGCTCAAGCTATTACCTCTCTTAGTGCATTCAGATCAGGACAAGGAAGCAGTTCAATGAGTTTTAGATTACCTAAGGCTCACTTCTGCCCTTAAAAAAAATCTAATCATTGCTTAGGGCTATATAAGAAGGTCAGATGCAGTCTTCTTTTACATATCTATGATAGATCTCTTCTGCTAAAATTACAGGGGGTTTCACTCTCCTATTACTTGTTCAGCAAATTAATGAAAAGGGAAGAAAGCTTTAAAGAGGATGGATGGATGATCATCTAATGCTAAAGTCAATTAAATCAGCAATATTCTAAAATTCAAGAATACATTGACACTGACATTTAAGAAGCGATTTGAAAGAACAGTTGTAGGAAAAGATTTAAAATATGTCTGTTTGAGCTGTGAGAAATTGAGTGTTTAATATTTGCTTCAGTCAGTGTTTGGCTAAATAGAATAAAATTGAACTTGGCCCCAGAGCAATCCAAACTTAAACAAGCAAGAGTTCCCAACCAGCAGTTAACAGTGCTCTGTTCCTCCCATGATCGAACAAATCGTCCAGGCTTATCTAGGGCTCATTCCATGCTAACGATATTTGGCACTTCAAATTGTCATGATTCCTTGGATGGAACAATCATCAATTAGTATGGCATATAGTGGAGGCACCAGATGTAACTTTATAGTTCTGTAATTTTATCTGACTATAACTACTGGTGAGTAAAGTTATTCTAAAAGAAATTACAGTTAATTCATCAAGTGGCACACGACAAGTCTGGACAAAATGTCTCCATTATTATGACATCTCAAGTTATGCCATCTTTGCAATATTCATTTTCAATCACAGTTAATGGCATCCATATCCAATCTGTGAAGGAAGCACATAATCTCAGCTTCATTTTATTCTTTTTCTTTGTTGTTCATTCCTCAGATCCAGGCCACAGCCAAGACATGTTGATTTTTTTTCTTTACAACCTAACTAAAATCTGATCCTTTCTTTCAGTATCTACTGCTAAGATATTGGTTCATGCTTTGGTTGTCTCTCCCCTTCTGTTGACAGGGTGCCCCCTTTCCCGCCCCTTAACCTTCATGCAGCATTCTGCTGCCAGGATTAGCTTTTCAGCTCGCTATTTAGATCACATCACCTCTCTGTTATCATCTCTTCACTGGCTTGCTATTCATTTTATAATTTGATATAAGCTTGTTCTGTTAACCTTTAAAGCCCTGCATGGTCTGGCTCTCCCTTATCTGTCAGCACTGGTTTCTCCTTACCATCCTGCTTGTGCTTTACACTCCAGGGACGAAGGGCTGTTGACTCAGCCAAGGATCCCCTCTTGCCCCGCTTCGATCCACCCCTTCTCCTATGCTGTTCCTTACTCCTGGAATCTCCTTTCCACACACTAACAGACTATCACCTCCTTAGCAACTTTGTTTAGGGGAGTTTTCCAATTTACAACCTCAATTTACATGGTTGATAATTTGTTTTAAGGTGTATTGTTCTATAGTTTATTGTTCTAGAATTATTCTAAAGATACATTGTTAATTTTATAATTTCCTTCTTTTTGCTCTTAGACTGTATGCTGTAGGCAGGCTTTTATTTAGATTTTGATTGCTCATTATGTAAAGCGCTGTGCAAACTTATGGGGTGCTATATAAATAAACTTTAATAATAAGAATAACAATAAAATTTGTACATGAGAATGAATAAAGTGTGGTTCCTCTCTACTTCACCACTTAGGCTCTGATCATGCTAGCAGCCTTTTCTTTAGGTCAATGATAAGGAATTTGTGACTTCCCATTAAAAAGTTTGTTTTCTCCCTTATGCCTCCAGTTCTCCTGGATCAATTTCTGGATCACATCCTGTTGAGAAAAGGCCTCTCCTGGGCCCAAAACAGAGGAGGACAACCATGGTGAAGAGTCTGGGAATCATGTCCTATTTAAGTGATTTAAGGAGCTTGGAATGTTTAACCTGGAAAAGCGAAGGTTTAGAGGTGTTTTGATAACCCTGTTTAAGTATCTGAAGGGATGTCATATTGAGGATGTCATATTTAGGATGAAAGATGTGGTGGCTTGGCAGTTAAGATGCTGAATCTGATGATTGCAAGGTCAGCAGGTTGGCAGTTCGAGACCCAAGTGCCACATGACGGAGTGAGTTCCCATCACTAGTCCCAGCTTCTGCCAACCTAGCAGTTCAAAAGCATGTAAAAGTGCAAGCAGATAAATAGGTACCACTTTGGTGGGAAGTGCACATTCCATGCACCTCGGCATTTAGTCATGTTGGCCACATAACCACAGAGTCATCTTTGACAATGCTGGCTCACTCAGCTTAGTAACAGAGATGAGCACCACCCTGTACAGTTGGACTCGACTAGACAAATTTGTCAATGTGGAACGCTTTGCCTTTTTACCATACTGAGGATGGAGCAAGCTTGTTTTCTACAGGTCCAGAGAACAGGACTCGGTGCAATTGATTCAAGCCACAGGAAAAGATATTCAGCGTCAACATTAGGAAGAGCTTCCTGATAATAAGAGCTGTTCAGCATTGCTGCCTTATGCTGCCTTTGAGTGTGGTGGAGTCTCCTTCTTTAGTAGTTTTTAAACAGAGGGTGCATGGACATATGTTGGGGATGTTTTCATTGTGAGTTCCTGCATGGCAGGGGGTTGGACTGGATGGCCTTTGAGGTCTCTTCCAACTCCATGATTCTATGTTTCTATAAAATGAATGCCAAACCACAAATAAAACAGAAACACTGAGCAAGAAATACATGTAACTATTTGGTATAATAATTGATTGTTATGTGGTTTAAAATCCAAACATTTAAACTCTTTTGTTGAGGATCCTCAAAGAGTAAAAGTAAAATCCTGCCATATGCATGGGCTTTTACATTTGTTCTAGAAACTGGATGATTTGTACTACTCACCTCACTGCCACAGAAAATGCAAATTAACTTGACAAGCTAAAGTTCAGTTATGAAGAACATTAGTTGATTATGGCAGCTGCCACACAATGAAATTAATGTAGTTTGATGCCACTTTAACTGTCATGGCTCCATCCCAGGGAAATCCTTGTATTATTCTTTTTTAAATTTATTTTTTATGGCAGTTACCACTTTAAACATAGTGTCATATTTACTTTGTAGTCACATTCAGTTTGTTCCACTTTACATTCATTGCAAAGCACTCCCCTCCCCCTATTATAAACACATATGTACAAGTAACAATCACCTAGTTTATCAGCTATGTTTTCCATTATTTCATCTATTACAATAAGTAAAATACTAAATCAATTCACTCCTTAAATAGAAAATTGCCTCTTTTTTCTTTCTCTATGAGTTCTGTACTTTCTCTCTACTTATTCCTTAAATCAATAATATATAAAATCTTGCTTACATTAGTATTCCCTACCCATTTACCACGTCATCTGCTTGTTCTTTATTTATCTTACCCATATGAATTTCAGTAAATAATTTCTTCTTACAATATATGAAGACTGCCTCCCAATCTCTTTCCCTTTTCTCAGTAGGTTTTCCTCTAATTAACACTGTTAATCTGTCTAATTGTAACATATCCAATGTTTTCATATGCCATTCGTCAGTTGTTGGGAGCTCGGAGTCTTTCCATTTCTCTGCAATAGTCATTCTTGCAGCTGTTATTAAATGTAAAATACATTTTAGATCTTTATTTCCTCTTTACCATCCACTATATTGAGAAGAAAAGTTCAGGTTCTATCTTAATTTTAATTTCAAAAACTATTTGTAATATGTTACGAACTTCTATCCAAAACTTTTTTGTCTTGACACACATCCACCAGATATAGTAAAGTACCTTCACATCTGCCACATTTCCAACATATTCCATTTCTATTTTTATACATTTTTACTAATTTACTTGGGGTCAAGTGCCACTGATGTAACATTATATAGAAATTTTCTTTAACATCCATGCTAAGAGTAAATCTCAAGCCTTGACCCAAGCTCTCTCCCATTTATCCAGCTGTATTGAGTGGCCAATATGTTGAGCCCATTTTACCATACATTCTTTAATTGTTTCCATCTCTGTTTCTCTTTTCAATAACAGTTTGTTTACCTTAGATATGGTCGCTTTTTTATTTATCCACAAAACCTCATCAAATGCAGTTTTGACTTTGTCCTAGTCTGAGATCTATCTTTGTTGTTTCTCTAAGTTGCCTAAGGGGGGGGGGGGGTGGACAATATTTTACACCATCTTTTTCCAATTCTTCTTCAGTTTTTATTCTTGTCTTTCTCTTCTCACAAATTAGGAGATCTTGATATTTTAACCAACTTTTTCTTCCTGACATGTTTTTCCTCATCAATGCCCCATGTGGAGATACCCATTCTGGTACTTCTCTATAAGTTTTGCTCTTCCTTGTGTTCCAAACTATCAATAATGATTGCTAAATTATATGATTATTAGACACTTTATTAACCTGTAATTTATTATACCACAAATATCTGTGCCACCTGTATCTCAAGTTAAATCCCTGGGATCATTCTTCATTCTCATCATGGTCCCATGGAAAGAAAGGATTAAAATTTCCTTAGTGTAGTGGTTTGAGCATTGGACTGTGATCCTGGAGAAGAAGGTACAAAGCCCCATGGAAACCCACTGGGTTACCTTGGACATGCCATACTCTCTTTGCCTCAGAGGATAGGGAAACCTCCTTCTGAACAAATCGCACCAGAAGAACACTGTGATAGATTCTCCTTTGGGTTGTTTTCTTTTGTTCATCAGAAATGACTTGAAGGCACACAGCAGCAGCAGCAACAATAAAAACAATAGCCAACATACCACAATGAGAATGAAAATATCCCTTTCCTCAGATGATCTGAATGGATCATCATGGAGGAGTGACTGGCAAGGTAGTTAGGACTGATGGTGTGCATGTGTGTGAATTTGTATTGCATTTGTATATGTGTATTTATGTGTGGGTGGGTCAGTGGGATACCTCGACCCACTTCATAAAGAGCTGTGGAAAGTAGAAGAAGCATGTAATCAGAGGAAAGGAGAGCAGACGAGTTCAAAATAAGAACTGATAGCACCGAGGAAGTCAGAGGAGAGAGGAAGGTAGAGGAAAGAGCAGCTGAAGAGTAATACAAGAAAAACAGCTTCAGAGTAAGTAGGAAAGACAGAAAGTGTAGCCATTAACCACTCAGGATTGGTGAAAAACAGTAGGAAAAACTAGCAAAAAAGATGAAGTGGGAATTTATGAAGCTGTTGAAAGGACTGCCACTTTTCAAATTAACAGGAACACTATACTTGTAATTTACTGCAGTTTAAAGTTAAAGCCAGTGTTGTAGCATAGTGGTTTGAGTGTTGGACTATGGCTCTTGAGACAGAGTTTGAATCCCATCTCAGCCATGAGTCACACACTCTCAGCTTCAGAGGATGGCCATGGCAAGCCCCCTCTGAAGAAATCTTGCCAAGAAAACCCCATGATAGGCCAATAGCCTTGGGGATGCCATAAGTCGGAAACAAACAAACCATAAGTCAGAAAGAAAGGCACACAACCATAACAAGGTTAAAATAATTTTTATCTGGTCTGGATTGTTCTTATTTATGTAACATTGCTACTTGCTGAAAATCCTGAAGTTCAGTAAATGTTTTCATACAGATGGAAACCGACTGAATGACTGTTGATTTGCCTCTCCTCATGCTGATAATAGAACCCTGCTTTATTACATGGGAATGATATGGTGAAGTGTTGCATGCAGCGGTGTCACTAGAGGCAGTGTGGGGTATGTGGACTGCACCAGGTGACACCTCAGAGGAGGGGCGATGCTCAATTGGCTCCTCCTCCTCTCGTGTGTGTGTGTGTGTGTGTGTGTGTGTGTGTGTGTGTGGACTTCTCTGTTAACACTATTTCTCTCTGTCAGGAGGAAGCAAAAGCAACAGAGGAGGGGCAGCATGCTCCCCTTCCATTTCTTCCTACGGCCTCTCTTGCTTGGCCACCCTGCGGCAGCCCTGGATGGGTGGGCAGGTGGGTGGGAGAGGAACTGATAGAACAAGGGTGAACATGCACCCTTCCTGGCTGCTCTGTTGCTAGGCTTTCTTTCTGGGGAGGAAGCCAGGCAGTGGAGGAGCAGTAAGGGTGAATGTGCACCCTTCCTGGCTGGTCTGTCATTGGGCTTTGGGTGTGAGACTGTGAAAGGCGTAGTCCAAAAAAAAGTCAACTTTTCAAGCTCAGAGCATGCATGCATCCATGATATGGCTGCCTGGGTGGAATTTATGTGTCAGAAAGAATAGGTTAGACTTACCCATTTTGTATCTGGCTTATAAAAACTTGTTTTGGGGTGCATTCCACACCCACACTGGGGAAAAAAAGTTCTAAATCAAATAAAATTAGTGTCAAAGTAGCTCCAACCTTGCATTTGTGCTCTTATTTAGAACTGCAAGCTGCTCTGCTCCTGTCCAATGAGAGCTAGAACCTATAGCAAAACTTTTCTGACATTTTAGCAGTAGTGACTGTATACTTTTTGACCAATTGTTTATAATGTTAGCCTCTGACTAGCAATAGCATCATTTAAGCCAAGGTTTCCCCTTGTCTAATCATGAGTAGCTGTAGGGGGTGGTACTCTGTTGCTAAGCTGAAGAGTCAGTGTTGTCAAAGACAACTCTGTGATCATGTGTGGCCAGCATGACTGCACAGAGCACTATTACTTTCCCACCAAAGTGGTACCTTTTTATCTATTTGCACTTTTACATGGTTTCAAACTGCCAGGTTGGCAGAAGCTGGGACTAGTGACAGGCACTCACTCCGTCACACAGAGCATGGGCCTTGAAGTGCTGACTTGCTGATCTTACAATCAACAGTGTCTTAACCACTGAGCCATTGTGTCCCATTTAGCTTCATATTTGATGTTTATTTCCAAAATGACAACCTGGGAAAGAACAGGTCTGTGTGACTCTGTTTTACTGTTGGTGTCTTGTTTTTCAGTGCTGTGAACATCTGATTAGACTAAGTGATAATTTAATTTGAATAAAAAATCCTAAGAAGGTAATTGGTTTGTCTGTGTCATTGCCCCTGGACTTACTTCCAAATGTTGCTTTCTAATTGATGTACTTTTCATTTAATTATGTCAGTGTACAGCACTGTTTTCTCATGGAACAAATCCACAAAGTTGCCTTTCTCACAGGCTTGGCATTCTCATTGTGACTTTATCATCCCTGATCTTGATTGAATTGCCTTACAGCTGATCTGTATTTCACACGTGATAATAAAAATGTTGCACAGTAACCAAAGGAGCAGTGAATGATTTTCCTTCTTACTGAAAATCTTGAGCCTACTCTTTGCTAAGCCCTGTATTAGCACCATAAGATACGTAGGATCTCCACGCAATCTTCTTGTGTTGTATTCATCATACAGGCTGGATGGTGTGGTGACCTAATATAATACATTGTACTCATCTACTCTAAAATAATTTAAGTAGGGAATTAAACACTGTAGGGAAGAAATAGGGAACATATTTCAACCCAAAGGGGTACATCCTTTTTGTAGGTGAAGGAACATCCTACAGATAAAGGAGGAGTAAAAGCCACATTTCTTCCAGACAGTCATCCACACACACCCTATTCATCTGCTTCTATACATCAGTAAACTGCCTAGACACTACCATCAGCACTGCAAACTCTCTGTCCTGAGTTCTCCCCCCCCCCTCCCTCTCATCCATTTATCCCCACCCCTCCCCCCACTTCCTCTCTTCCTCCTCCCCCCCCCCCCCCCCCCCCCCACATTCACCTATTCCTCCCCCAGTGGAACTAAAATTATCCATTAGCAGTTCCCTAAACAAATCCCTTTCTGCACCCTGCCCCAAGTATTGCAATTGATCCTCAAAACAATTTCTTTCATCTCCATGACAGTATAAGAGGTGGCAATCTGAGCAAGAAGCAAGTTGCTGGCAGCATCTGCATGGCATAATAATTAAAAGAGGAAGAGGGGTGGGAATGGGACATCTAATGTAAATGATAAGAACATCTAAAGTATCTTGTGAATTCAGGATTCTTTGCCAAGCACTTCCAATAGTTATCAAAATGCCTGTGAATATTTCCAGTGTTTCACCCCTGAAAACTTATTGAAACAACAACTTGTACCTGGACACATTTTTATTTTGCTTAAATTTGAGTGCAATTCACTAAAGTACACCACTGGACAAGAGAAACCTAAGCCCATAAATATGGCTTTTAGGACAGACTATAGGTGTGACCAAAAAAGTAGGAGGTGGATGACAGAACAGAGAGCACGGTTGCAATCAGGAATTGTGACAGGGGCCTTCTGGTTTTCATTGCCTCTCTCTCTGCTTCACCCTCAAGAAACAGGGTCTGGAAATAGCATCCTCCTTCCTTCCCAAATGGCAGTTGAAAAGACATCATCTGCCCTTTGGAGCTGTTAAGGTAAGCAGAGGGCATGCACATAATGTTACAATAAGACTACATAGTATTACTGAATATAAAGGAGTTAACAGATCTCTGACTCTACAGACTTTCTGATACAGAATGCTAGCCATATTTGGGGTGCTTTATGCAGATATTTTATCCATATACAGTGAGTCCTTGGTATCCATGGGGTTTTGATTCTAGGACCCACTGTGGATACCAAAATCCGTAGATGCTCAAGTCCCATGGAATACAATGGCATAGTGAAATGGTGTCCCTTATATAAAACTGCAAAGTAAGGTTTGCTTTTGGGATTTTTTAAATAGATATTTTAAGCCATGGATAGTTGAATCCATGGATAAAGAATCTGTGGCTATGGAGGGCCGACTGTAGATGTAGAAATACACACAAAAATAAAACAGCATTTTTGAGAAGTGTGTTTAACTAAATGTAGCATTTACTTATTTAAATACGATGGAAATTATTCTAAGGGATTTTATTACTGTTAATATTGATGTCCTAGAATTATCTGCAAACAGCTAAATAGTGATGTAAGCATATTGTGAAATTGTTATGTTAATATAGCTTTTGGAACTATAGCTCACTGCATTGCAGTTTTATTACCAAATGCTTTCTTCAGCAACTTTTGCTGTGAGAATAAAGCAAGTTGATAATTCACCAGGATAAATATTGTGAACAAACTTAGGTTGGTTTAGTCATCACATAGGAATATAAAGATTTCAAAACAAGTGGATTAGTGAGTCTGCTTTTGATCTGAGAGCAAAGTTATTCTGCAGATAAAAATATCCCAATCCCATTTTCCTTTTACAAAGGGCATATCATGAATCTGGAAACTGCACCACTGAGAGCTTTTAAACATTCAGAAAAATACACACTGCATAATTCTCCTGGGACTGTACCACTTCAAATTGTAAGTAGGGAGCCACATGTTTGAATTCTAGTCATTTAGCTTCATCTTTTCCCTGATGTGCTTTTTCACATACAAGCACCTTTACGTGCGGCAATTGTTAAATGTGTTTCCCCACCTATAGTCCAAAATGGTACAGTCTCATGAGATCTATGTGTGAAATCTCTCCCCCCCCACCCCATGCTTCAAGTTCTAGGCAGTGTTCAGACATTTTATATTGTGATAGCTTTTTCCTGGGGAAGATATTTAAAGCAATTTCTTCATGATAAAGATTGACTATAAAGTAGCAGCACTGAGTGGGTATACCATGAAAGTAAATGGTGATTTCATAAAATGTGCCCACTTGATTGAAGTTGAGGGATGAGAGCCCATGTTGATGTGCAAACACTGAATGATGAGGACCTATAACTTAACATCTGGGTTAAAAGAATCAAAGACCTCTGGTCTCCATTCCCCCATGAAGAATACTGTTACTGAGATGGACCCCAAATTGTAAGTTTTCTTTTATAACCTAGCATAAGATTAAATATATGTGAAAGTAAAGGTTACTCATACAAAATTCGATATTTCAGTAAGCTGTTGTGTTCTGTCCAGTATGTATTGTGGCTTTCATATGCTACAGTAATTATAATAGCAAACAAGATGATATAATTGGCATAAATGTCTGCCTTGTTCACAATTTGCCAAACACTGCAGTTCATCAGCACGCCAAATTAAATATAGGGCATTTGGCAAAGCACTGTGTACCAACCATTCCATTCAGTTTTACTGAGTGTTCATATCACAATTTATTGCAAACATTCCTACTTATTCCTCCTCTAATTAAAGTACTGGAATTAGGTGTTAAGCAAATAAACAGTGGCTACATGTCCCAACTTCAGCATTTAACAGACAGTCAAATGTGGCAGTTCTGTACAGTGTCTGGTACCCTGCAGGCCCTAAAATGGCCCTCAGTACCCTCAAAACTTAGTAAAAATATTTTATTGATTCCTTCAAGTTGACATACAATTTATTTCCTGGTTTTTTTTGTTTTGTTTTGTTTTGTTTTGTTTGTTTTTAAAAAGCTCTCTCCTAGGTCCATTTTTTAAAAAAAATGGCAGTACAGTATGCCTTCCTATGTAGAGGATTCTCTAGCTCATTGCTCTGGCTATGCACAATGTTGGTCAGATATAGTATGTGTATTGTAGCTGTACAACATTGATAAATACACACACTCACACACAGGTGAGGGGAAAGAACTGAACAACACTGATGTGCACATGCATGCACACACACACACACACACACACACACACACACACGGGGATGGGGGGTGAAGAAACAGAGGGCCAGTGTAGTCAGTTGGTACCATCATGCCATTTGGAACAAGGCAGGAGATGGCATGCCAACACCACAACTCATGAGTCTTCTTCCTCTGATAGCATTGGTACATGAGCTGGGAAGGGGAAAAGAAAACCTTATGGAGAGATTGTGGTCAATCATACACAAACCCTAGCAGGCATATAGAGATGTCATGTGTCATATGTGCTGTAATAAGCCCATGCAGGACAGAAGGTCTGTTGGGAAATGGGAACTGTTGCACCTGCTGGGCTTACCTACTGCCAGCTCAGCCACAGAAAAATGCTTCCTTTCCATTCTCTCCCCCCCCCCCCACTAGTTCTGGGTTCTATATTACCTGACTAGCAGGATTTTACCCAAATTCTGGGTTCATTTACCAATATTGTCTTCATGATTTTTTCCATAATCAGCTGCCCTAGAAACAGCTTTGACCTGTCTGTCAGGCCTTACCTCCTTTTCTTCAGTGAGATCGCAAGGGCCTATCTATCTCCATGTCTCAGGTTTTTTTTTCTGAGCCAAAAATTGATTTAAAATTATTTTTAAAATGCAAAAATTAAAGGATAATTATGGGCTGGGATGTAGATCAGGTCAGCTCACAAGTGAAATTTGCAATGGTCAGATTCCTCAAGCATCTCTAGTTAATGCTGCATCATCCCAAATTCAGACATGATGAAGAAAGGGGGGTCAATAGCCACACATAACTAATACATATGTACAGTCGGCCCTTCTTATCCACAGATTTTTTTTATACAGGGATTCAAGTATCCACGGTTTGAAAATGTTAAAAAAATATACATTTCAAATATTAAACCTTGATTTTCCATTTTGTATAAGATACACCATTTTGCTATGTCATTATATTTAATGGGACTTGAGCATCCACAGATTTTGTTATCCACGGGGGATCTTGGAACCAAGCCCCAGTGCATAACAAGGATCCACTGTAGATGTATTCAAACTGGGGCATCATTCACTAGGGAAGAGAAAGTGCTTAGAGTAGAACGTATCTTCTACATGTATAGATTTGAGACACAGCATCAGGAAATGTATACACCAAGTAGTAATATCTCAGATAATGGTAACCAAGCTAGTATCAAGTAACAGAGGTTGTAGCTGGGATCATTTGCAAGATGAGAGAAATCTGTTAGATCAACACTTTGACTCAAGACATAGGAGCTTCATCTGCTAGTGGTGGCTAGTGCACAGAAAACAGCATTTTCTGCATGGAAAATATTATTTTATGCAGAATAAGTCTAGGATTGTGAAGATTTTAATCAGTCCAGGATTTTTCTTGTCACAGTTTCTCAACACTCAAAAAGAATGTTTTCAACTGTTTCCCAAATATTTTGGAATAGTCTGTGCATCTCTACCATCCTCAACCAGCAGCTACTGATTACTCTGCTCTGGTGAGCTGCCTTCTATCCTCTTCAGTGCTGCTGCCTATCTTCAAGTTGTCCTCAAGATGAGAATGACATAAAATGTTTTCCTATCTGTTTCCATGAGTATGTCCCTCCAGTTTCTTACACATCCAGAGTCTGGTTTTGAGGTATGCTGGCTGGCACTGTTAGCGGTTGGAACATATTTCAGAATGCTGGCATAGGGAACGCAAGGGAAGAAAGGGCTACAATAACTTCAGTAGGGCTGGCTTGCCTGCATTTAAAGAAGAAAATGGGTAGTCACTCCCACACATTCACTGTGCACCACTCCAGAAGCAATTTTAAGATGAGCCAGTTAGGTAAATCTCCATGGAAAGCAAATAAGTGAAAGTCATTAAGGTGATCCACCCCGTATTGTTTTATTATTCCATCACAGAGAAATGAATTCAATTCATACAGCCATTAAATTCTTCAGTTCTGCCTCAGGATACCAATGTTCATTGGAAAAAAAAGGAACTAAAAGAAACTTGACAGTCTGTAGAATATTATGGCCTATATGCATTTTAATAGTGCTTTGATAATGTACTTTTAGCCTATATTTGTAAATACATAATGTTTTCTCTAATCAACAAAACAATGGGGGAATGCCTATGGACCAAATCAATGCATCCACCAAGAAGCTTTTAATAAGTTACATTTAGTCTCCTGAGTAACACTTGCTGGTTTTATCACTTCCTGATCCAGCAGAGCAGTGCTGCTAACTGCCTGTCTAGTTTTATACCAAGGGAAATGCAAACAGTTTGCTACTGCCAAGTTTTGCTGCAAACCTCCTTTCTGGGACTGTAGTCAACCAAGACACATACCTGAGAAAAACTCCATTTGAAATCCACAAAACCACCCTGATGTATTATGCTAAGAAGTGAAGACCTGAGACATCTGCATTGCAAAGTTATTTGACTTAAGGATGATGGGTGGTTTTAGGTTCATGTTTGGCTGTCTGGGAGCCAGGCTTGAGTCCACATGCTTTGTCTTGTCTTGACCTTATATCAATTCTAAATAATTATGTTGTATTGTATGCATGATATATACAATAACCAATGGTTTGGATTTTTAAAAACTCATGTATGCCCAACCATTTCTGCCCATTCCTCCCCTTATTTCCCATTGTTATACCCCTTGTTGCTCTGTAGCATTTCCTAGCCCTCATGAATGAGTCTTCAGGGAGCACAGGGAGCAGGAAAGATGCAGGTGCCAGGAACCCTTCTTGCAAAGGAATCATTCTACAAGGTACAATAATACAATGCTACATATGTAGCTCTGCACAGGGACACAAAAAGAAGGCTCTTCTCCCATATCTTTATTTACATCACTTTCATCATTGTCCATAATGTTCAGAACTAACACAGTATTCTCCAGCCACAAGTTCTGTTGAGACAAGGCAGTCTGGCATTGCATGGAACAGGGAGCCCTTTGGAACAGGGAAAATCTAGTGCCAGCAGTTTCTATGGTGGATTTCACTGGTCTCCCTTATTTGAAGTATCCAAGATATATTCATGTATTAGTGCTTGCCACAGTTCTGTGGAGAAACACAGAAAGAAAAACAGAGAGGTAAGTTGGCACACTGTGAAAGAGAAGAGATGGATGGGGTGACAGTGTTGCAAACCCCATGTTGTGTTCTGTCCAGTTTTTCCCTTAGTTGTTTCTGGTTCTGCCTAAGGCTACCTAGTGAGATCATGTAAGAGACCAGCTTTCAGTTAAGGACTTCTGATCTTTAAGCCATTTCAGGTGTTTTGAAATGTATATATATATATATATATATATATATATATATATATTGCTGTTCGGCTATATGGCAAAGCTCTTACTTTTATAATTCTTATTATTTTTGATATAATAACACCTTTTAAGTCCATTGTAAGTATAGTCAAATGTTTTAACCTGCTATTCACAGCTATAGCATGATGTATTCAGAGGATGTATTGGAATGAAAGTTATTCTACTGAAAAACCAAAACAGCCTTTTGTTAAAAGTACAGCACATCCCAGTGGGTTCACAAAGGCCCCAGCAGGATTGGTTACAGATGAAAAAGCAGCATGCCACTGAGCTAAATGGAGCCAGTTTGTAAACAAGCTATTTAAAGAACACAGGCTGCCCTTCTGTAAATTCACCCTTCCTCTTTCCATATGAGGCTAAGTATTTTAAAATGGGTCCCAATGATTCTTAACTGTGAAGTCGCCACTCAAAAAACTTGTCAGTCTTAAGGAGAGACTTAAACCACACTGAGAGGCAGAGCCTCAAGCAAGGGAAAAACTAAATATTGACATACTGCCAGAGTTGAAGAGTTGTGTGGGAAGCTGAAGAAGTTGAGCTGTAACTGAAGGTATACCATGTTACTGGAATGGCCTAGCCATTGTTTTTACAAGTGTTTAGAATTTCTGGCAAATTTGTTGTTGCATGCTAAGCAACAAATTAAAGTAAGAACAGTTGCCACTGTGCTGGATTCTTCATCATGTTGGAATCTGCGCTATGTAAAGTAAGATCCCCACTTTAGGGATGGATGCAAATTTAATTAGGTCTTGCAGAAATCAACTTGAGCAGAAATGTGCGTTTTCCCTTAACATTGCACTCCTGTCCACCTCAAAACATTGCATAAAAGATTTTAAAATTGTGCAGAAATATGCTCACTTTAGAAACATATACACACCATTGGTTTGTTCTCTGGTAGTAGGTGCACATACTTACAAAATATGTACAATACTGCACAACTTTTGAAAATATGTGGACTAATAGCATGGGCTTACATGTAGGACTGTTTATTTAAAAACAACAACAACAATAACTAGATTGTCTGAAAATTTAGACAAAGACAGAAGATTTACTTTTGAGACACAAAGCTGATAACCTGCTCACATATGGACACCAGTTGTGTGCCTCTATCCATCTTCAGGTAAGCTAGCGTGGTAAGTGAGTTGACATGATACAGTGGTTTGAGTGTTGGACTAAAACAGTGATGGCGAACCTATGGCATGCATGCCAGAGGTGGCACTCAGAGCCCTTTGAGCAATTTTTGAGTCCCCATTCAGCCAGGGAAGCCCGCAAACATGTGAGCTTGGGCAAGTCATATCCTCTCATTCATAGAAGAAGGCAATAGAAAACCTCATCTGAGTAAATCTTGCTAAGAAAACCCTATGGCAGGATCACTGTAAGTCAGAATTGACTTGAAGGCTCATAACAAAAATCCAACTTGATAGGTTCTGTTCTCATTTATGGAGGGTGGTGCAGTCCATTAAATGGTAAAAGATCTAGGGTTACAGGCTGGATATTATATTTTTCTATATATTTTGCAAAGTTCAGGTCCTTGGATCATGTATATTGGAAGATGTATATTGAAAAATATATGACTTTTTACAGTAAAAAATAGGCAGTCTGTGTGTCAGAGAATTAAATGGTAATGCAGACTTACACTCTGGTTTTCGGCATTAAGCCACTTAAAACAAAATATATAAAAATACTACAATGGACAAAATAGTAGACAAGTGACCTGAATATAGTGAAACAACCAAAAAGGCATATTTCCTGGGTATGGCAGGATTATTTATATCTGAGGCAATCATATGATGGCAAACTGGCAGAAATGGAGGACAGTGATGTTCTCAGGCAACTAGTCGTTTAGTTGCAATGAAATCTCACTTCCCATTGGAGGAGAAGATTTTTGTTGACATTAATGGAGATTACTGATTGAACACATAGAGTCTGGGAGTGATATAAAAACTGAAATGACTGAGCATCAAGATACCAGTATTGATTTCAGCAAAACTGGTACAACCATCTCTTGTTGTTGCTGGGAAATTGCCTGTCTGAGACATTTCTGATATTATATAGCATCTGTTAAATAACAGACTTTGTTCTCCACAATTGAAAGTTCTAGGAATTATTTTTTGAACCTCTTCAAGATGAACATGAGACCATATTGTAATGGTATGGCTATGTCTGTGTTAACCTGATATTTGAATCAATGGCTGAAAGGTTGAGTGAGCATTTTACACTAAGCTGGACCCACTGGGGGTTACACCTACCCTTCCCAGAAAACTAGAAGTAACCAGAAGGTAATTTCTAAGGATTTTTTTAAAAGCACTTCTGGATTTGTTTTAAATATATATACCTTGTTATTACTTTGCCAAAATAAGATGTATGGGCATTGCTAAATGTTTCGGGGTGGTGGTTTTACACATCTTTTAAAAAGTTTGGGAGTCCCCATCAGCTACAAAAATGGCATTGATTTCACATAATCCCCATGATCTCCACCCCTGTTCTAATATCAAACTCATCATGCTTTTGCGGCCAAAGTGTCCCCACTTAATAAAACATTAAAAAAAGTTAAAACAAAAAACAATAACAACTAAGGCCTTTCCTCTCTCCTCTCACTGAGCCTTGCCCCACTTACTCCATCCCTTCCACTGAGCTCCAGTGTTTGAAAGGGATACAGGTAAATATTACAGCCTGCTTCTGCCAAAAGCAGATGTTGGGAGAGCAGTTGTGTTAATCCCCATTAGAGTGTCAGCTTGTGTCCTGATCCTCCTCGCACACACACATTCCATGTTAGTGACATCCCTGTGTGTGTGGGGGGGGGGGGGGGGTTGGATGTGGAAATTAAATTATTAAGTTATTACAAATTATTATAAATTATTATAGAATCTCTCTTATACCAATGGTTATTCTTGGTGATATGTTCAGTAACTGAATCATCCAATTATTTATTGCAAAAATAAACTAATTTATTTTAACTTCTACTCACATCGTTGTTGTTTTTTTCACCTTTCGTTTTTCCTGTAGCTTCTTACTTTCTACTACTGATAGCCACAAAAAAGAAAAGAAAGTGGGATGTTAATGATCAGTGCATTGCTTAATAGATGCCATCAACTGCGATTGTATACTACACAGTAAGGGACTACTGCTCATTAAAGACAAACCATTAATAGAGTCACATTAACACCTTCAGTTTCAAGACAGATACTAGAACATTTTCTGCTTAAAATCACTCTGTCTAGATTCGGCTTTTGAAGTCTTTTTCAAAAGAGTCTTCAGTACTTGATATCTGGGGCAGACCTTTCCTGAGAATGCATTGGTGTTGCCTTTCTCTTTATTTCCTGGGAGTCAAGGCTACAAAATCAAGAGCATAGCAAAGGGATGAGGCTACCCGATGAGAAACAAAGTTCTAATCTGCACTGCAGAAACAATGCACTTTGATACTACTTTAACTGTCATGCCTCAATGGTATGAAATTCTGGGATTTGTAGTTTGTTGTGACACCAGGGCTCTCTGACAGCAAAGGCTAAATATCTCACAAAACTACAAATCTCATCATTCCATAGCATTGAGCCATAGACATAAAAGCAATATCAAATCATGTTTTTATTTGCATAAAACCATGTTTTCTGCGCATAAAATCATCTTTTCTGCATGGGAAACTTGCATTCTTGGTACAAAATATCATTTTTCTGCATAAAATGTCCCAGGTGCATTTTGCATTCTGAGTTAAGTCCTGAACTGGGGAAAAAAAGTCTTGACTATTTAGGTATCGCCTTGTCAGGGTTTACTGATAGTCAGAAAACTTTTTTTAAAAAGTTATTCAGAGATCCTAAAGTCAACAGATCCTGTCTGATGTTGGAAGCTAAGTAGGGCTGGTCTTGGTTAGTACTTGCATAGACCACCAATAAATTCCAGGTACTGTAGACTACATTTCAGAGGAGGATTTTGCACTAGAAACAGTGTTGTTGTTTTTAACTTTTTGTTACCTATACAAAATTGTTGCTTTTTTGTTCAGAAAACATAGGCCTGGTACAGACAGGTGCTTTGCGCAGGCCTGGGCCCAAAATTAGGGCTAGGTAGGGATGAGTGTCCACATGCGTCCAGCCCTACCATCGGCGTCCATGCTTGCCATGCCCCTGTCCAAATGGGGCACACGATGTTGACGTCCGCATAGTGCAGTGCCCAAACAGCACCATGCCAACGTCATCATCACGTGCAAGTGTGCCAGTGGCACCCTGCACATGGTCTAAAAAGAACCCACCGGGAGCGGGTTCTTTTTAGGCCTCCCGGAGGCCGCACCATTTGGTTGTGCAGTCTCCATCTGGAGCAGAAAGGAGTGGCATCTTGACACCCCTTTCTGCCAGTCTGTACAGCCCTCAGTGAATTTTGCACACATTTTCTTCATGAACAACAAAGCCACTTTTTCTGTGCAAGCTCCCCCACAACAAAAAACCAATGAAAACAATAAAACAAAAATTCTAAAGGAAAAAAAGTCCTGATGATTAAAGTGTACTGGAGCTATTCCCCATTTTCACAGCAGGGTGTGTTGAATGTTAGGAAACTATTTTTCCCTATACAGGATTGTTTCTTATTTTTATATTACCATACTTATATTAAAAACGTCAATGCCTGGGTTTTTTGGATTAGCAGTCTCAGCACCCAAGCCATTGTGGGAAGTTGCCATGCTGGCTGTGTGATTCAGAGAACCGTAGCTCAAAAAGTAGGATTCCAGAGAGAATTGAGAGGTTTTGCTGTGCCAAGCATTTGCAGTGATTGAATATTACATCCTTATGCATCAGGAAGTCTAATGACAAATAGAATTTTCAAACAGTCTGAATTTAATATGAGTGTTTCTTGGCATCTCTGATGGCTGTTCTCCATCAGATTTACTCTTCAATTTACTTTTACAGTAAGATTTTTAACATTGTTACGTAGGGAAACCAATCTAATATTTGCTTTATGAGTTGTTGGTTTGTATGATTGCCATTACTGATATTGCTGGGAGAAATATATGTTCTTTTTCCCTTAAAAAAACTTCCACCTCTTAACCGTTCCTGCAGTATTGAAATCATATATTGGCTAACATTTGCTAACAGGTAAGGAGTAAAATATTATGACTGGAAACTCTTAGAAAACCATATTTTCTGATGCGATGCTTTTCCTTAACAGTTTAAAATGAGATCATTGATTTCTTTTTCCTTAATCTACAGTGGGGCAGGGCAGCTCTGCATTTTTTCATGGGTACAAAAAAATCTTCTGCAAAGTAACTTTTGTACCACAACTCAAGCAATTCTGTGAACAGTGAGGAATCAATAAGAAATGACCTTTGAGAACCATGCTTTATTTTCTCCTCTTCCTCAGATACACCCTGAATCTTATTCGGTCTTTTTTAGCTACTATGATCTGGTGGGAAATCATATATCATTCAAAGGTGTTACTGTGATAACTGGCAATGGTTCTTTTGAGGATCTGAAGATAGCAAGAATAGTCAGAAAGTGAATGCTTAAAGATGTATTGATAAACTATAAAGGGTTATAATGCTTACATCCCTTCTCTTCATGAGGAACCCCTCAAAAAAACACAATAGCAGATGGACCTCTGGAGGCAATGAGCACCTTTTTCAGCCTCAGTATTCACTGAGGTTTGGTTATCAGGGATGTTCATGAGATGTACATTTATATTGACCACCTAACTCTAAGAAAGCTGGTGTCTTTCCTTTCACCAAATGGCTAGCTTCTGTTGAACATATCTGGCCTCAATAAGTCTAATACATTTCCTACAGCCAAAGAATTGTTCTTGACTCTCAGCAGTCTACTCAGATAGTTATGTGATGCTCTCATGGGAAAGAAAAAGGAAGGAAGGGGGGAGGGAGGGAGGGGAGGGAAAGGAAAGGAAACAGGGTTTAAATGCCCAGGAAATACCAGATCCCATCTAATCCTGGAAGCCAAGCAGACCCAGGCCTGGTTAGGACTTTCATAGGGACCATCAAGGAATACCATGTACTGTAGTTAATATTCCAGAGGAAGACAATGGCAAACAATTTCTGAGTATTGCATGCCTAAGAAATTCATTGAGATATCATACGTTGACTGGTGACTTGAAGGCACATACACACAGAAGTGGCTGATTAGAGGAACTAGTCTTAGTCAAAAGAAAAGTCAAGCATGAGAGAAATGGCTGCTGTATACAGTCAGCCCTCCATATCCATGGGAACATCAGCAATCAGCTTTCCAATCACAGAAGAACACACCCCCATCAATCACAGTGGCTTATGCCTAGTAATTTGGGATTGGAGGACTTTCACTGTGTAGTTCCTAAACTAGTGACTACATAGGGATCGTGAATGTAACAGTCATGAGTACGTGACTCTAGGTGACACATGGAGCTGCCAGAGGATTCTGCCATATTCTACAAGAATGATAAGCATCATCCTGCTATCTACCCTTCATTTTGGGAGACTGAGACTCCATTCCTCTTCCCACTACCAATTATTGCAGGCTTTTCTTCCCATTCTTCTGGCTGCAAATCAGGTGGCAAAAAAGGGACAGATTTTCGAAATAGGATTATACTATCATGAATTGATTTTCAAATTTTCTGAGTTAAGATAAAAAGGTGATATTAAATTTGCTTAACACTGTCTTATGCCATTACTCCACAACTTCAAAATCCTCTGCTCTTTACCACTTTCTCTCAGTTTAACAGTGCCTCAAAGCAGTAGACTGAATATTGGTTTCTTTTCTTTTTAATTTTACAGGGGGGAAAGGATTGCTTTATTGTAGGGAATGTGAAAATAACTTCATACCTACAAAATGTGAGATTTTTGAGCATTAGGTTTACATGGAAAGAAAGAAAGAAAGAAAGAAAGAAAGAAAGAAAGAAAGAAAGAAAAGAAACTGACTTGTAAGCCCTGTAAGAAATTTGCTGCTGCTATCAGAATACTGAGGTGTACAGGTAATTTTGGAGAGCTTGCTGACTGTGATAAGAGACCTCACAGTTCTAAGGAGACAAGATGGCAAACTGAGATGTAAACTGTGAGAAGTTACAGAGTTCAGTGCAGGCAAAATGAAATGATGCAAAAGATAAGAGCTTGAAAAAGTGAGCTTTTTTGGAGTATGTTATGTGCCTTCAGGTCAATTCCAACATATGACAACCCCATCCTAGGGTTTTCTTGGTAAAATTTAAAGACTTAGAGACTCAGCAGACTGGCGCTTTGTGCCAGCCTGTGGGCCGAGTTAGGACACAGCATCTGGACACTGCATACCCTAACCCCACCTCCAGGGCACCATTTTGGCGTCCGCCAGTCCACACGGCATGCACAATCATGACAACCCTCCGGTGCTGCATCGACATGATGCAATACTAAAGCCACATCGCTGTGGCTATGGTGCCCCTTAAAGGGCGCAAAAAAGAGCCACTTTTTGTGGCTCCTTTTTGCACTCTCCAGAGGCTAGATCATGTGAAGTTGCTGCAGCCCCGATCTTGCCAGATCCAGCCTTTGAAACAGTCTGTATAGCCCCTTACTGCCTTCCTCTAAAGGTGACAGTATGATCTGCACAAGATAACTCAGTGGGTTTCCATTGCTCACCAAGGATTCAAATCCTAGTCCCCTGGGGTCCTAGTTCTGTACTCAGAACACTACATCACATTGACTCTTATACCATGCAGGTTGAGATTCTGGGCATTGCGGTACAAAACAAGTAATATCTTTTCGAAGCTCCACAAAAGCAGGATGAGTTACTGATGCAAAATAACAGGAACAAAAAGGGAAAGAGATATATCAGGTCTGAGAGAAGCCTAAAACACCAACTGTCAAAAGGAACATGAGTTTACAGGGCCAAAATGTGCAAGCCATTTGAGCTGAATATACCACACATTGAAATGCTATTGAAATAAAATAGATTTATCTGCATTTCTATCTATCTCATTCTCAATCTGACTGTAGATAATATTCTTCAAATTAACACTTGACTTCCTTTACTTTTTGGTGGTGATACAGAATCTGGTGTAAGAAGAATAAGCTCGCTCTTGCTCTAGGAATGAGACTTGATCTCTAGTACAATCAGCTCCAAATTTGCTACAGCTGTGTAGCAAAAGTTATTTTCAGGATCATGAAGGTGAGACAACCACTGATATTATCTCCAATTTCCATAGTAACTCACCAGTAACACTAGACTTTAAGTGTTGATGAAAGCCCTGCTTTCATTCATTTACACAAGCAGTTTGGAGTTGCTTTCCATTGAAATATTTTGCAAGGATCCAGAGGTCTGCAGTAGCCGCTTCCAACATGCAAGGTTTGAGAACTGAACAAAAGCCAAGGAACATCAGTGAGTTCCCCCACGGTATTCAGCCACTCGAAGAAAATCCAGACTCTTCATTTTCTTGTCAAAGCAAAGGGAGGGCTGGAAAGAGAACTTTTAATTGGGATAATTCCCATTAAAGTCAATGGGGTTTTCTTCGGTCTAAGCTCATATAAGATTTTTCTGTGAAAAGAAGAGATGATGCAGAGTGGCATGCACAAATACAGCAGAGATAAGGTAATGCTTAAAGTACATAAATACATTCCAAATGGATGATTTGACAAGACATTAAAACTGGCACATGCATCCATATGTAAGTATAAATATAAATAAAAATATTTCCTGGATAATCACACATGAATGTCAATGAGTAATTGTTGCCATTGGGGGGGGGGGAATCCCAGGACCTGCAGCCCATCCCAGTTCATGAGGCCACAATTACACTGGATTTCATGATAACAGGGGATCCATATGCATACTGCTGGCATATTCCCTTGCTCTGATTTTATAGTACATATGACTGATAAGGTCAGTTCAAAATCACACATAAAATACTAATGATGTTCCAGTAGCTGCTTAAAACAATGAAGTAGAATCAAAAGAGCCTTGGAACATGCTGTTATGTAGATTCTACCCTGCGACCTTTGGAAAAAATATATAAATCTGTTTAGAAAAGTAGCCACATTGATATGTGGCAACAAAGGCAATCATTTTATAGCACTTTAAGGATTAACACCTATATTATAGTGCAAGGTTTCATGGATTAGGTTTTATTTCATTTTATGCCAGAAGAAACATAGTAGTATTTAATGTGTTGCAACTGCAGTGACCAGACAGCCCACTCTAAAAGTTGGCTGCCGCCTGCAAACAAAAGCCACAGAGCCCAGAAACTAGATTAAAATGGCTCCTTTTTGCAGAAGCTTCAGGGCTCACTTTGGTGGCCTCAGAGTGGCTTCCTGCTGCTTTAGGGGCAGGTATTATATAAATGCCACACCCCCAAAGTGGCCAGAAGCCACTTTTTTTGACATGTGCATTTTAGGCCCGTGCATACTTAGCTAAGTAGCTAATCTAGGAGTGCAGTCCGCATTTGAAGGACATAGCTATCCCTATTCTATGGTTATTATTCTTTCCTAATCTCAAGCACAACTCCATTCCCTAGTTTGGAGTACCTAATGTATTAGTAGTGTTTAATATGTATAATGTAGTTACAATTTTTGTATAAATGTTATTTGTATAGGTTGTTGTTGTTTGATTATTTATTTATTTGTATTATGTATGTTCTTTTTTCATATTTTAAGGGTTTTGAAAACTCATAAAATATTTTATTTTATGGATTAGTTTTTATTTCATCTTGTGCCAGAAGAAATATAGTCAAATATGTCAGGATGTGTGAAAAGTATGTAGAACTATGCATTTACTTCCACAGAGTGAGTGTAGGGGGAAGTATGAAAATCATTCATCCTTACATATACACTAAATGTGACAATTGCAGAGAGGGGCCAATTATATATTGCTATTCACACACAAACATTCAACATTCCCTTATTGCACATAAGAATTCATAAAAGCCTTAATTCCCTAGTGTGATATTCTCTTGCAAACAAAGCGTGGGAAAGATAGGGTTTGTTTCATTGCTAAAAGAGTGCTCCAATTGATTATCTTATTAGCTGCCCTTCCTTCTCTCTTTGCTTCCTTCCCTCACCTCCTTTAGCTCCCTCTCTGCTTCAATAGCTTGAGCTCATGGCTATCCTTATATCTCTTGGGTTGTATCTACACTGCAGAATTAAGTTGGATACTGCTTTAACTGCCATGGCTCAGTGCACACTGGGAATTCTAGGATTTGTAGTTTCATGAGATATTTAGCCATCTCTGTCAGAGAGCTCTGATGCCACAACAAACTACAAATGACAGAATTCCATATGACACCATGACATTTAAAGCAGTGTCAAACTGCATTAATTCTATAGTGTAGCAGCAGCTTCAGCAGGGAAAGAGCTAGTGCCATTGTTGCCTCTCATGACCTGCTTCTCATGAAGGCTTCTCATGACCTTCACCAGCTTTCTCTCCTTACTCTGCTGCAGCTGTGGATTTTATCCCTCAGATCCTTTCTTCTCCAACCAACTGGCTTCCCTGTGTGCCATAATGGTTGAGCAACTGATTGTAATACATGTATGGCACTGGACTCTCAATAGCTAGCAGTGAGGTAGCTGAGGCCCTGCTGACATCATGAAAAGAAGCTGGAGCATGAGACAAGGGGTGTTTCACACTACACAGTTATAGAGCTAGAATTCCACTTTAACTGGGATAGCTGCATCCTTATGGGATCCTAGAGTTTGTAGTCTGATGAAACACTAACAGAGTTCTGAAAATTCTAAACTGCAAATCCCATGATTTGATAGGATGGAACCATGGCAGTTAATGTGAAATCATAGTGATATAAATGTGTAGTTTAAAAAGGCCCTAGGTTGGCAGGAATGGCATGGTCCCCAAAACTACGGTATATACTTACACACACACTCACACAAACCCACCCTAGTTTGTTGGCTCAAAATTAAATCAAATAATGAAACACACACTCAAAACACCGAACAACTTGATTGTTTGCTACCTACTAACCAGGCGCATAGCTAGGCCCTTAGGGGCCCTGGGGCAGAAAGTAGGGCTCGGTAGGGCAGAGTGTTCACACGCTCCTGAGTCCTACCGTGTGCTGCAGGTGCCATCTTGGCGCACCGCTGTGTGGAGCCACGGTTGCCCCAGCAAAGCTACACGCCTGCTACTAACCCCCTTTCCCCACAATGCAACAGCTGCCTGCATTTTGGCCAGTTCTCAGAACCGTAAATGATGTTGCATTACTTTCAGTTATGTGAGGAATGATAGTGCAGCCCATGGGATAAATGGCTCCTGATCTCTCCACAGGACCCTGATATAAGCATCCCTCCTTCATTTCTCTCCACTGCTTTTTCCTCCCCCCACCCTGCAAACCCAAGACACTTGAGGATATTTGGCGACACAACTGATATTTATTATTTCCCAAATTAGAAGTGTGTTCAACCTTTTAAAAACGTTAAAGTGGAAAATATGGCCAACTGTAAGCAAGAATTTATGAAAAAAGAAAAGAAAAGAAAGAATGAGAGAAAGAAAAAAATGTTGTGTCGATCATCTCTGTGGGAAACAAAGGGTACCTTTGTCCCAAGGTACTTTGGGGAAAAAATTGTTTTATGGCATTAAAGTATATTTCATTCATTTATGCTACACCTTGAATTCCACAGCTGCACTTTTAGCCCTTTACCTAATCGTTTACCATTACAAACAACCCAGCTGAGGTCTCTCCTTTATTTCAAACAGAAAGACTACTATTTTATCACAATCCACCAAAACACACGCACATCTTTATGGATTTTAGGACTGCCTAATGATTTACATTTTGCAGTTAATGAAGCATACTTTTAGCAGATTAAGCAATTAAATGACCAATTGAGATACTGCAGCATGCCAACAGAGGTTATATTTGAATTCAAACAGTTCCTTTTAACTCATTAAGAGAGACTAATTCGTTGGTCAGAAACGTTCTAAAAATGATTGGACTCCATCTAGAGCACTAAGGCATTTGGGCAACTCATTCCAATGATGCCTTAACACATGTAACACTGCATTCACAAATGGATTTATTTAGCACATCAAGCCATCATATGCCACAAGCCCCCTACCCTAAGCCTACACTATCCCTTACAGGTACAAACACACCTGAATGGCAGTTAGAGAAAACAACCGGGCCAAAAAACAAACAAACAAAAACAAGTTGGAGGCACGGTAACACAATCAAATTTGCAGAGACATACAACCGATTTCTTTATCAGGCTAACACATTTATCAAAGAGATGTCACTCAAGGAGGGTTCACTCACAAGATGACTGCCTTCCTTTGGGAGAGCACTCAGAACATCTCTGTGAAGTTCTACTAGAACTAGGCAGCCATTTGTTATTGTACTGTTGATAAAGGATCATCAAATGCACTGGGCTAATAAAATCCCTTTCTTTGTGGTGTCTAGGGCCACAGGGCCCACAAAAGTCCATGAGCACACCACCACCACCATTTCAATTTTTTTCAGCTGAAAAAATTAACCAGAAAGGGCATTTTGGCAAAAGGCACTTTGTTGTGTCCCCCAACCCCACAAACTCAGGAAAAATGCCTCTTAAATCAGAAATGTATACCTGGACGTATGTCTGGTCTCTTTAAGGCAGATTTATGACCATTTTCAGATGATCTCGGGGAAAGACTGCCAGGGAAGAGGTAGTAAAATTTGGCCACCACCACAGCTGTACACTCCTGCTATAGTTTATGGTAGAGACCACAGCGAACCAGCATTGACTTTGTTATCTACATTACTGAAGATGTGATTTCCTACATATAACAACTGCATATCATTATTGTTGTTCTGTTGTAACATTCAGTTTAGTGCTAAATAAAAATAAAATAAAGGGGGGGGGAGAGAAAAAGCAAATTCTTCTTTGGATAAAAATACATACTTACTTATGTATTATTTGCACTTATAAACCACCTGTCCTCCAGTCAGCTCATAGTAGTATGCTTGATTTACCTTCTCGCCATTTTATCCTTCCAATAATACTGGGCTAGTCTACACATAACTATACTGGAAGAAAACAATAGAATTCAAAAGAACTAGAAAACTGGGCTGAAAATAATAAAATGAAGTTCAACAGAGAAATGCAAAATTCTACATTTATGTAACAAAAATCAAATGCAGAGGTATTGAATGTGGTATATTTGACTTAAGAGACAGTGTGGTGTAGTGGTTTGAGCACTGGATTACAACCCTGGAAACCAGGGTTCAGTTGTCTCCTCAGCCATGGAAACTCACTAGGTGATCTTGTGTAAGACACATTCTCAGTCCCCAAAAAACCCATGATACGTTTACCTTACAGTTGCCATGAGTCAGAAATAACTTGAAGGCACACAACAACAAAAATACTTGACTTAGCAGCACGTGCGAAAAGGGCCTTGGGATTATTGTTGAACATAAGCAAGCATTGTGATGCTGCAGCAAAGAAGACAAATGCCATCCTAGCAAGCCATAGTTTCCAAATCAAGGGAAGTAATAGTCACGCCTCATCTGGAATATTGCATTCAGTTCTGAGCATCTTATTTTAAGGATATAGACAGATTGCAGTGAGTTCAGAGAAAGGAAACAAAAATAAGAGAACACAACATATGAAGAGATGTTGAAGGAGCTGGGCATATTGATCTTGGTGAAGAAAAGACTGAGGGGTAACATGATCAGACTCCTTAAATAACTCAGAGGCTGCCACAAAGAGGAAGGTGAAGGCTTGTTATCTGCTGCTTCTGAGAACCAGATCTAATGGTTTTAATTTGCCTGAAGATAGATTTCAATTGAACATTACAAAGAACATCTTGACAGTAAGAGTGGTTCCACAGTGAAACCAAATGCGTAGAGAGGTGGTGGGGTTGCCTTCTCTGGACGTCTTCAAAAAGAGGCTGGACAGCTACCTACTGAGGATGCGCTAACTGGACACTCTGAACTGAGCAGGGGTTAGGCCTAATGGTCCATAGAGCCCCTTCCATTTCTATGATTCTATGATTTGTTTTTTCTTTAGCCTCCTCCATCATTTACATAATTAATAATTTAATTTATAATTAAGTTCTCAATAAAATTCCAATTTAAATGAATCACTTTAGCTAATAAATAAATCTAATTTAGTTGTCCCCTTATGGCAGAAAATTTCCAACTTAATTTGTAACTTTATTTTAATTACTTTAATTTTTATTACTTGTCATTCATGAATCAGTTATTCATTAATTAATGCTTTGGCCCTAATAGAACCTGATGCAGTTTTTAATAACTATTGGTCAAGAGACTGGCATAACATCATGGATTATTACTGCACTAAAATGTAGCATATTTTTGCAGAGTTATGCATTACCCATTTCTATTTATAAACTGCCTCTTTGAAAAAAGAACCGCAAAAGGCTCCAGTACCAAATGCACCAGTTTAAGTGGGCTTTTTGGTTGCCCCCACCCCACCTCAAACTTCACTGCATATTACGTTTTACCATCAGTTTTCAGTAAGAATAATTTTGTCACTCAGTGCCAGACTCATTTAAACTTCATTACAGGGTTAGAAAGGCCCCATTCACTACTGAAATAAACTGGTGTGGAACTGGTTTATTTCCATGAAGTTCATATCTGCCCCAACTGCACACAGTGCAGTATGCAGGTGGCGGGGGGGGGCAGCCAAAAAGCCCACTTAAACTGATGCATTTGATACTGGAGCCCTTTGCAGTTCTGTTTTCAAGAGCTGCGACAATCCACATCTTCGGTAGTGTGACCATGCCACCAAATCAATTTGGATTGTGCTGCGCCATTCTCAGAAGTGGAGACGCCTCTATTTTTAATCAATACAGTGGCAAATGTGAATGGAAACAGAGTTAAAATGGCATGGAGAGATTCGATCATGGTAAACATAGGACTTTATTACACCACCTCCAGTGCCCAATTTACCTCTTCCAAATTGGGCTCAAATTTGGAAGTTACACTGATTTTATCACACAGACATTTTCTTCAAAACAGCTTCCCATTGCCTCCAGTGTTGAATTCAGGCCCCATAAGTCACTTCAGTGGCCATTTTTCCAATTCTGAAGCTTTTGATTTGGAAAAAATAGCCACTGAAGCAACTTAAGGGACCCAAATTCAACAATGGGGGCAACAGGAAGCCGTTTTGAGGAAAATGTCAGTGTGATAAAAACAGCGTAACTTCAGAATTCGAGACCAATTCGGAAGAGGTAAGTCAGGCACTGGAGGTGGTGCAATAAAGGCCATAGTGGGAACACCACACTGATTCTGAATCAGTTTTGAATCAGCACAGAGAAGAGAGTCTCTTTGTTCAAAAAAATAAGTGTGAATGACTCCAAAGACTGGCAAAACCATCAACCAATGCAATGATATATATACAGAGTAAATTCTCCAGCATTATTACTCCTATGACTAAAAGCTCTCAGACTTCAATTAAAATGGCTTTTCTTCTGTTAATCCTTGGAATTGACTCTCTTTTGTGACAGAGGTTGCATATAGTTTAGAATACTGAAAGCCAAGAGTGCTGGTGAGCAATGATGAAAGCACACTGAGAACCAAGTTAGCTTAAAGTTAAAGTTAACTTAGAGGTAAAGGTTTTACCCATTGACAAGCTTGTCAAGTCATGACTGACCATAGGGGCTCATTACTGTTATTAAGCTGAAGAGCCAGTGTTATCAGAGACTACTCTGTGGTCATGATTGCACAGAACACTGTTTACCTTCTTACCAAAGTGGTACCTAGTTATCTACTTGCATATGCATGCTTTCGAACTGCTAGGGTTGGCAGAAACTGGGACTAGTGATGGGAGCTCACCCCATCATGTGGCACCTGGGCCTCAACCTGCCAACCTGCTGATTTTGCGATCAACAGAGTCAGCGTCTTAACCACTTGAGCCACTGCATCCCTGCAGCTGCCTACTTACAATTATTTCATATACTGCCTGCTCACCTTTTTAATTAATTCTTTTGATTGCTATCTTGAGTTCAACAAGATTTTTGCAAATAGATGTTTTTTCAAGAGAGACAACATTTTGACCTCCCTGGCTAATTTCCATTGCATTTGTATACTTTTAATGATATGGTGTGAGTGTGTGCATATGCATGTGTGTTACCACATATAGTGAACGATTGGAAATTGTAGGCCATTGATTTTAAGTCAGATCATAGTTTATGATCTGCAAATGCCACACTAGTGGAGACTGATACACCAAGGGACTGGTAAAGGCTGGCTGAGACTGGCAAATGCAGGGCTACCTGAAGATGTGTGTAGTATCTGTTCTGTTTCCCTTGGATGCTACAGTAGCTAAATTTGGACTCATCAGCGGTCTAATCTACACTGCAAAATTAATGCATTTTAATAATAATAATAATAATAATATGCTTTATTTTTATACCGCTTTTCCGAGGTGATCAAAGCGGTTCACAAAATCGTTTAAAACTTACACATCATAAAAACAACCTTACAAAAAACAATAAACATTGAACAACATGCAATAAAGACAAGCAAGATGGTGGTCAGGAGGAGGGCTCGTCTTCTTTGCAGGCGGAGGCCTCTTGTTGCTGGCCTGCTTCTCTCCCCCTCAAGATGGTGGTCGGGAGGAGGGCTCGTCTTCTTTGCAGGCGGAGGCCTCTTGTTGCTGGCCTGCTTCTCTCCCCCTCAAGATGG
>NC_056524.1:186884762-186896496 GCF_019175285.1 Sceloporus undulatus
CGGTCGGGAGGAGGGCTCGTCTTCTTAGCAGGCGGCCGGCCTTCTTGTTGTGGCCCTGCTTCCTCCCCCTCAAGACGGCGGTCGGGGGAGGGGCTCGTCTTCTAGCAGGCGGAGGAGGCCTTTGTTGCGGCCCCTGATTTCCCTCCCCCTCAAGATGGCGGTCGTAGAGGAGGGGCTAGTATTCTTAGCCGGAGGAGGCCTCTTTGTTCTGGGCCTGGCTTCCCTCCCCATTCAAGAGGAGGTCGGGGATGGCTCGTTCTTAGCAGGCGCCTGGCTTCCTTGTTGATGGCCCTGCTTCTTCCCCATCAAAAACTCGATGGCGGCGGGAGGAGGGCGTTCTTCTTATTAGCAGGAGGAGGCCAATTCTGTGCGGCCTGCTTCTCCCCTCAAGGTGGCGGGGTCGGGAGGAGGGCCTCGTTCCTCTCTTAGCAGGCGGAGGCCTCTCTATTGTTCTGGCCCTTGCTTCTATCCCACCTCAAGATGGCGGGAGGGCTCGTCTTCTTAGCAGGCGGAGGCCTCTTGTTGCTGGCCTGCTTCTCTCCCCCTCATGATGGCGGTCGGGAGGAGGGCTCGTCTTCTTAGCAGGCGGAGGCCTCTTGTTGCTGGCCTGCTTCTCTCCCCCTCAAGATGGCGGTCGGGAGGAGGGCTCGTCTTCTTAGCAGGCGGAGGCCTCTTGCTGCTGGCCTGCTTCTCTCCCCCTCAAGATGGCGGTCGGGAGGAGGGCTATGGTGGTCGGGAGGAGGGCACTTTTTTGACACTGCTATAACTGAAATGGCTCAATGCTATGGAATCCTATATGTAATTTGTTGTGGCATCAGAGCTCTCTGAAAGAGAAAGCTAAATATCTCACAAAACTACAGATCCTAGAATTCCATAGCATTGAGCAATAGCAATTAAAGTGGTGTCAAACTGCATTACTTCTGCAGTGCAGATTAGATCATAGTCTCCCTGCTTCATTAAGCAATCAGTTGACGCTCTTTAGGACCATAGTGAGGAAAAGCTTTGTTTATAAGGGCTCTAGATAACCTCATCCATTACTGCACATACACATGTAAAAATCTAGAAATTTTAGTCAAAAATTAACCCCAAAAACCTGGGCCAACTTATCCATGGCTTGATGTATGTACTGTACTTTAACTTTCTATCAAAAAAGGGAACTATCTCCTTCTTTGAGAAGAGTGGTGAAAGAGCTTAGTCTATCTTGGGAGCACCTAAGAGAAGCACCAACACCCTCACTCTCTCTACTATGGCACCACTTCTCACTTTTTTGAAAATGAGCTGGAAAATGGCAGGGGTGGCAGCTCTTTGGCACTTCCCTTCAAAGGAGTACTGAAAGGAATCAAGCTTTGAAGGGTTTGACTAAGACATTTGTGTATGTTTGACAGCTTTTCTGGGTTAAAATTAGGCAAAGATATCACATTAAAGTTAAAGGCTATAATCACTCCTAATCTAGCTGCTATTTTCTTTCCTTCGCCTTTTGATCCATTTTGACATTTTTGCTTTTTTTTTTAGCCCCGACTCTGCCTGCTCACCTCCCCCATACATTGCACAGTTACCATTTACAGTAGTTCCCTCCTCATCCATCCAGCTTTTCAGGTAAGCACAAAGAGTTATGCCAGCTGGAATTTTGTAACTTCTTTGGCATCATTTCCCTTTGCTTCATCCTTTAGATCCTTTGTTATATGTCCCTATGTTTTATCTTTGAGTTATCCACAGGTCATATCAAAAGCCACAATTTTGGCCTCAAAATCTGCCCTTGACTTAAACATGAGGTCAACTTACAGTTGAGTATATACAGTATATTCTTAAAGTCTGCTTTATGATTGTTATGCCCTGTCCCACATGCAACGTTTCAAGGAATTTAAGCAAAATATGTTTTAGGCCACAGCAGCGTTGAGTAACTGTGGATCTCTAACTGTTCTTGGACTGCTGCCTGAAGCAATCTTCATCTATGGCTAGGCTAGTAAGGCTGCCAGTCCAACTTCCTCTGGAA
This sequence comes from Sceloporus undulatus, assembly GCF_019175285.1. Classification (NCBI taxonomy): domain Eukaryota; kingdom Metazoa; phylum Chordata; class Lepidosauria; order Squamata; family Phrynosomatidae; genus Sceloporus; species Sceloporus undulatus. The sequence goes on from NC_056524.1 coordinate 186,886,756, forward strand.
TACTGCAGTTGTCCATCCTGGATATGGAAACATGCACTGTGGTTTTATTGGATGCCTTTGAATTGTTTTTTGTTTTTTGTTTTTGTTTTTGTTTGTTTGTTTGTTTGTTTGTTTGTTTTGTTTTTTGCTTTCTGGGGCTCACACTGGACTTCATTGAGTAGAAGAAGCAATTTGTGCAAAGCAAGATTGCATTGTCTATAATTAATGTTATTTGAGACCAGAAATGTTTACTAGAGACACTGGGCCTCTACTTTGTCCCAGGAGGAAAGCTAAAGTGGGCATATTAGGACTTTTGTAAATAGAATAGTTATAATAAAAACCCTCTTCATGTTTTCTTAGCTCAGCAGGGTGATTTGGGGAACCATTAATATGTGAAGCATTTTAATTTTGGGGAGTGACATTTACCGGAGTGAGAAGTTCAGCTAGGTCTAGCTGCTGTGTTAAGAATTCAACAGGCAAAGCAATCCTTTCAAGTCCATGATAGGTTGCACTGTCTGTGACAGACTGTGAACACTTTACATATTTGTCTTTTACCGGACCATTCCTCTTGGCTGTGCACTCATGACACAGAAGCCACAACCAATGGTGATTCAGAGTCAGCTCCCAGAAGTCACAGAATAGCCTTAGGGGATTTTCCATTTTCAACCCAGGGCTACAGAACAATGTATACAGATAATATTAATCCTTATCTTTATCAGAGGATTTTGGAGGGAGGGTGTGGTTGTGATTTCACAGCAATGTATAGGAAAGCTCCAATATGTGGCTCATGGGTTGCGATTCACTGGACAAACCCAAATGACTGACAGGTGAGCATTAATATAGTTGATTATTAGAGTGGAATATTTCAAAGGCACACTAATGGTGCTTTACTCAGCAACTCTTGCTGTGCGTGCTTTATATAACCATATTAGAGACCACTGCCAACAAGCTTGATTGTGGCCCTGTACACTCACAGCAGAAATGGATAGCCTTGGAGAAGAGCACTTTCCCTATCTCTCTAATGTGACTTACCAGTGGCAGTGACTTCATGCTTTGCAGGCTTCTCTCTGCTCACTGTGGCAATTCAGAGTACAGGGCAAGAGGTAGCACTGACACTTTAGAAACAAGATCAGTTAATTCTGGAACTCCAGAATCTAGGAAGAAATTGAAAATAAATAATTTTTTAAAACTGCAATGTAGGTATATTACTGTTTTAGCAAATATCTGTAGATGCATTTCTTCCTGTTAGATCCATAACTAAGTGATCCCTTTCATTTTTTATTTAGAAGAGACAGACAAAAAATGCTATAACTTGTCTACTACTCATCGAAAATGTCCAGGTTATGGCTATTGCAGATGGTGCTCTAATTAGACCCTGTGCATATTTTATTCTATTGCATTGGAGGGAATTATTCTCAATGTATTACTCCCTTCTCATTGTAATAAAAGAAGCAGATGGTATAAGGCAGAACCAATATCAGTTAGTACTTCCTAGTCTTACTGGGAACATGAAAAATTCATTTTAAACAATATTGCAAATTAAATTACTTTGATTTTTCACTGTTATGTACTCTTTACTTTATAAGCAGTTGGCATTTTTTTTAGTCTGAGGAAAATTCATCTCAGACATTATTTCTGGTTAAAAATCCACTACAGCCCACATTCTCTATGGAATGGTAGGCATTTTATGTACTTGAATGTAAGTTGTGTTTTGAGGAATTATTCATGTGATATATATTTGTAAAAGTCATGAACACACATGTCTGTGTGTGTGTGTGTGTGTGTGTGTGTGTGTGTGTGTGTGTGTGGAGAGGGGGGTTAGAATAAAACCCCAAGAAGATAGTGGCTTCCTCTTGAGCTTCATGAGATTTTAAACTCTCTCTCTCTCTCTCTCTCTCTCTCTCTGTGTGTGTGTGTGTGTGTGTGTGTGTGTGCATGTTGGTTGCATATGTGCATTTTCCACTTATTAAAGTTAGTCACAAACCAGTACCCACAGTTCTCAAATGCATTTCAGATTTTCTACCTAAGTGTAGTCCTCCCTTCCCCATTTGGTGTCATCTCCAGATTTCATAAGCATGCCCTCTACTCCACCAGTCATTAATAAAGATATTGAACAGCACTGGGCCTAGGACAGAACCCTGTGGCACCCACTGGTCACTTCTCTCCAGGTTGAAGAAGATCCATTGTTGAGCACCCTTTGGGTTTTGTTTCTTCAACCAATATTTCTAGGAAAAATATTTGCATACTAGAACACCTCTGGAACTCTGGATGGGGCATATTACAAAGAGGTCAGGTGTATGAATTCAGTGGTAATACAAAAAGCAAATAATTGTGTCAGTATTAGCAAAACTCAGTGGTAAGAAATTCTGGATTTTGCAGTGTGTGTAAACTATGTAAATTTTAATATATGTACATATATGTTAGACTTGTACATTTTACATCTGTTAGTCATAACACATATAAAATGTGCTTCAAGTCATTTCTAACGATGACAGTAAGTCATGGTATTTTCATAGGAAGATATCTTCAGAGGAGGTTTGCCACTGCCTCCTGCTAAGACTGAGAGAGTCTGACTTTTCCATGATTACCCAGTAAATTTCCATGGCTAAGGAGGTATTCACACCCTGGTCTTTTAGTGTCCCAGTCTACCAGACAGACCAAGGTTCCATGCTGTCTCTCTGACAGATATAGTAACAAGCTGAATAAAGTAACATGTTGTTAATTCCTTTCTACTCCACAACATCACTAAACTCAGGCCCCATACAGACAGGCCTAAAGCTGCTTCAGGTCACTTTGGAGCTATGCTGTTTAAATGATGCATGTGTACTAAGAGTCTGGAAGCCATGCCAAAATCACAATCCAGTCCTGAGGAATAGAGTGCAACTTTGGCACAGTTTCCAGATTCTTAATAGGCATGCATCATTGAAACAGCATACCTCAAAAGTGACCCAAAGCAGCTTTATTTTGGCCTGTCTGTATGGAGCCTCATTCTTTTTCTGCTGAATGAAATTATGCCAGTGGTTGGCCACACACTTTCAAAAACTTATTCTGTAGCCCATTAGAACTAAAAATTACTTTTAAATGAAAAAAGGAAAGAATAATAAAGTGTTCAGTCTATTAATTTCTGAACCCAAGGACTAACTTGCATGCATTTGTTTGTGCTGCCATGACATACTCTTATAAGCTTGGGAATATCAGACCTATAGTCTCAACAGCCACAATAAAATGGCCACATTCAAAGCTGCATTATACCACTAACTGTGAGTGTTGTCAGTGTACAGACATCACCATCATAGTCCTAGCTGAGATTTCTCCATCCAACTCTATGGAGAAGATGCTGAGAAAACCCTCCCCTTGGTCTTAACCTTCATAATAATTCTGATTTATGGATGGTCCAGCAAATTAATTGTGAGTACTATTTCTCACGAGACAAAAAACTATTCAATTTTATCAAAAGGAATGGGCAAAAACAAGTACTTTTTACTCAAAGTTAATTTGTCTGCTCGTTTTTGCCCAAGATTTTTAAGAGGAGGAAGAAAAGGGAGGAGAGAGGCATGTCAATTTCTGCCAAAGACAGCCATATAACCAGTAAGGATGGGGAATTACTGTAAGCAACATAAATACTCAGAGAGCAAAATATATATACTGCTTTTTATTTTTGGCTGTAAAAATATACTACTAACACCTTGCAAAAGATTCAAAAACCTTGCAACATTATTCCACTGGGAATTTTGAAATATAGTTACATGTTGACCAAGAATTGTGTACTCTCTAAAGACCATCTTACAGATTGCTGATCTAGGAACCTTGGAAGGTTTAAATGAATTTTCTGCCCCTCTCATTGTGTTCTGATATCTGTGAGGCACAGAACAAAATCCACAGGAGGGATCCCTGAGTTCTGCAAAATGAAAAAGAAAATAGTTTTATAGTGTAAGTGAATGGCTATCATAAACAAATTGTAACAACTTAATATGTTTATTGAAAGCTACATTTTCTGCATTTTCAGCAGCTCTCCTGCCCTCTGGGATCTATCTCATAGTTCAAACAACCAGCTAGCTATCCCCTCCAGCTATAAAATGTTAATAGACTGAAGCGTTTGGATTGCATTGCTCTTTGAGTGATGCAATTTCATTTTATAAGAAGCCATCAATAAAACATAAAATGTATTGCACAATACAATATGATGGTTTAATTCCTGCTAGGAAGTAGAAAGGAGCACTGAGGACAGTACAGGGGAACATGGGATCTAATGCTCAGTCGGACCTGAAATGTTATGGGTTCTTCATGGACATTCCCCTGTCACAACTGCAAATCACACCCACCATTCTGCTTTGCTTTCCCATCAAAGGGTGCAAAACTATATGGAGAGTGGGAGTGGTCAAGGCATAGATAACCTTTCCCCAATTCAGGCAGGAAGAACAAACTCTTTGTAGATCCAGTCATGTTTTGCTGACTAAACAGGGTAGAGCATTCATGCCAAATATAAAGACAACATCTGTTTTGAGCTGTATGCCTCTGTCACTGCATTATTGCCTGTGAGCATGTGAATTTTCATGGTGAAGAAACAGGACTGATCTAAACTAATTGTAAGTGTCACAACAGTATAAAGACTGTGGCCACATGCATCAGACTCTTTCCTTACAGCCTTTACCAAGGGATATGAGACACCTGCAATGCTATCTCCCAAGTGGCAAGTGAAATATATCTTGAAGGTTGTTCTCTCCCTCACAATTGGAAGAGAGACAGTTGAAGATCTCTCTCCAAACCAAGTAGCCAAAACGCTTCAAGAGGAGAAGATACTCAGGAGCTGAGGTCCACAGTCACATGGGGTATTTTATTGTTAGATTCACACTGATGCACATCATACTGACCAGTTAGAACAATTGTTGAAACAACTCTCTCTTCCTTTGCAGCTATACTCCTGACACTATGATTATAAATGCTATCTCTTGCCCAATGGCAGCTGATGGCTCCCATGTCAGTGGAATAGCAAATCTGCTCTGAGGTTGGTTCTGAATTTTATTGAAGCTATCCATGATGCTGAGCATATCTGGGGATTGATTATTCATCACCTTGGTTAGCTCCATTAAATGTTGGAATAAAAACCTTAGTAGAATTACTGTCTCAATAGGGCATTTGTCATTGACCACCACTAATCCTGCCTGTGAGAATACAGTGCTGCTCGCTACCTTTCTCATTCCTTTTTTAATGTGTTGTAAGGTATGGTATAGTGGTTTGAGCATTGCATTATGATTCTGAAGATCAGAGTTTAATTCCCTGCTCAGTCATGGAACCCCACTGGGTGAGTCACACACTCTCAGCCCCAGAAAACCCCATGACAGATTTGCCTTAAGGTCATCATAAGTCAGAAACTATATGAAGGCACACAAAAACAACAACAAAGGAGAGCATGAACCTCATAAACATAAATGAAGGGTTTTTGTAAAATGTTCAAACATGCTTTAGAAATTATTGGTTGTTTTGGAGTGAATGTAAAGAAAAGGACAGGTAAAAAGGAAGAAAAAGAACCAGGAGAGAAATTCCATAGGTTATGAACATGGTCTATGCATATCCATTAATATAAACTAACCATATGTTCAAAAATACATTTTCTTGTACTTGACATCTATATAGTATACATCCATGCATAAAGCAGTAAAGATCTTTTGACAATTGAATTATAAATAATGAGCATTTGTTCTCCAGACTTGGAACCTAAGTCTTTCAGCAGCAGTAAAAAAAAACACAGAAGCCCACCCTGTTGATTGTCTATTTAATTCCAAGTAAGATCAAATATACTTATTTTGGATTCAGAATACTGTAGTCCAGTAACAAATACACACACCCCTCTTCTAAAAACATGAGCATCAATAGTTTTTTGTAGGTTTTTCGGGCTATGTGGCCATAAGAGTTTATTCCTGACATTTTGTCAGCATCTGTGGCTGGCATCTTCAGAGAATGCTGACCTGGAAGAGAGTAGGTATATATATACTGTGTGACCCTGGGTGAGGAGGAGTGATTCCCATGTTAATCTGTGTATTGTTCTGTTGTTGACGGCCTCCTCAGGGTGGGAGGATATGCAAAAGAGGATTAGTGTCTGCTAATTGGTGATCACTGTCTGCTGGGAAAGCCCCTGACCCTGAGTGGTTTCTCATTTGCACTTCTAAAACATGGCCACATAGTCCAAAAACCCCACAAAAAACTATGGATGCCAGCCATGAAAGCCTTCGACTTCACATAAGAATCAATATTTCTATAGATTTAGCTGCCATAAAATGGAAATGTCACTCAACATTATAAATATTTTTACTGCTAAAAATATTCTGTTCAGTTACCAGCCTGAGACAATAGAAACCCAGAAATAGGATTAAACTAATTTAATGGTAATATCTTCTCCAGATTGTAATAGAGTTGGGCGGGATACAGACCGGCAAAATGTACCGTGGCAGTAGCGGCAGCAGGGTTAGGGAGCATGCACCATTCAGACGTTCCCTAACCCTAGTACGTACTAGGGTTAGCCTAGTACGTACTGGTGGTGGCAAAATGGCGGCACCCTGTCCACATGGGCACTGCCATTTTGACGCGATGGATGCTTAGCATCCACACAGTTCGACGTCATAAGGATGTCATGAGTGCGCTGTTGGTGCACTGTGATGTCCTTATGGTGCCGCAAGAAGGACCTGCTTTTTGTGGGTCCTTTTCGCTGCGCAAGGGAGCCATGCGGTTTGTCCACAGCGGCTCCCTTGCACAGCAAAGGAAGATGCCGGCAGACCGCCCTTTTTGGGCGGTCTGTATAGTGCCTTGAAGATCTTTAACAATGCATTCACACTTCCTTTGCTAAATCAGAGTATCCATATGTCTTGGACATTAAATTAGGGAGATGATATAACACTCCTACCTCCAGAGGGACTTATAAATATTAAATTCTTTTCACATAAACTAAGTAACTTAGTTGAGGGCCACACTGTATATTTGATTAAATGTGTGAATTGCAATATTTTGCATCTCTGCTGTGGCCTCATAAATGTTTCATTTCCCACTGGGTCCTTTGGTGTGACTTTTGGTTAAAGTTTACCATAGAGTTGCACTGGAGGACCCAGGTATTCCTAGAGAGAACATATTGATAAAATCCGTGAATAACCAAAGCTGCACATGTGGCGGGATGAATGTAGATAGATAGATAGATAGATAGATAGATAGATAGATAGATAGACAAATGTTTTTAAAAAGATGTAACAAAAAAAGGAAAGGAGAAGAAAAAAGCAAGAAAGAAAACAAAAAAAACACAAAAAAATCTTATTATTGACACTGAGTAGTTCATTTCAATTTTATTTTGTCTTTCTGCATTTCAAGCAAAATATAAGTAGAATCTACTGGTAGTTTTAAGATTTCCTTTACAATAAAGATTTATACTTAATCTCTTTTCCATGATCCAAGGAAAGGTTTTGAAAATATTGCTGCATATTTCTATGATCTATATAAAATTAAATCATGGCATGCATGCTGTTGGTTTACACTTACCTTTAGCTAATATAAATTGATGCAATCACTTCTGCTGTGGCTGTTTACTACAAGCCAAGAATTCACAGTTTATTGTACAATTTACCATATACTTCAATTCAATGTTGAAAGTTCTGTAGTTTTCTACAGATAGTAGTTTTATTCATCTATACCCTGCCTTGCTCTGAATAATGATACTGAAGTTTGCTTACAACATATTAAAAAATACAAAAAGTATAAACATAAACATTATTTTAAAAACACTTTAACAGTATTTACAATTAAAACCATTAAAATTTATTAAAAGACTATATAGGTAAAGGTAAAGGTATTTCCTGTTGACAAGGTTGTCAAGTCATGTCTGACCATAGGGGGCAGTGCTCATCTCTGTTACTAAGCCAATGAGCCAGTGTTGTCAGAGATGTGATCATGTGGCCAACATGATTGCACAGAACGCTGTTTGCCTTCCCACCGGAGTGGTACCTATTTACTTGCATTTGCATGTCTTTGAACTGCTAGGTTGAGAGAAGCTGGGACTAGTGATGGGAGCTCACCCCATCACGCATCACTCTGGCCTTGATCTGCCAACCTGCCGATCTTGCAATCAACAAAGTCAGTGTCTTAACCACTTGAGCTACTACAAGACTATATACAATTCAACGAAATAACACAGTACACTATTAAAAGTCTGTAACAGTAAATTTCTAAAAGATTGCTTGGATAAAAATGCTTAAACTTGCTAGCAGAAGGAGAGCCAGCCTAGCATAGTGGTTTGAGTGTTGGACATTGACTCTGGAGACCAAGCTTCAATTTCCAGCTTAGCCATGATATCCAGTGGGTGACCTTGGGCAAGTTGCATGCTTTCAGCCTCAGGGATGGCTATGGGAAATCTCCCTTGAGCAAATCTTGTCAAGAAAACATCATAATAAGTTCACCTTAGGGTCGCCATAAATTGGAAACTGTTTGAAGCAACACAACAACAACTGAAGGAGAGCAAAGATGGAGCCATCCTAGCCTCCCTAGAAAGGGAATTCCAAAGTCTTGGAGCAGTCACCCCAAAAGCCCTCTCCCTTGTTCCCACCAAACAAGGGTGAGGAAATAGTGGGACAGAGATAAGGACCTCTCTCAAAGATCCTAGAACTATGATGGATTCACACAGATAAATACAGTCCTCCAAATATCCTAGATTCTAGCTGTACAGCAATTTATAAGTCATCACCATCACTTTGGTTATCCTGGAACAGTCATCAGCACGAACACTATTAATCCTTTTAGTGTCACTTTTAGGTTGAGTGCCTCCCAAATTTATTTCAATGAAGGTACAATATGTATAGTTTGACGTATGTTGTTTCTACAAACTTCATTACAAAACTGTAGGGCAACAGGCCATGACAACCTACATCCAACTCAGTTTTTAACTGGAGGTAGCTTGCTACAGACTGTCCACCATTTGTACATTTTCCAGTTTCTTCAAAATGATACTACATCACTGCATTGTGGGAAATTCAAAGTGGCAGCCATCCACTACAGATTGCAGTGGTAATACCAGCTGCTGCTTAGACCACAAGAGTGGAGCAGACACTGGGTAAGGGATCACCAGGCAGTGCTTCATTTCTTTACTCCGGTTTTGAGGTCCCTCCACTGGCTGCCTATCAGCTTCCGGGCCCAGTACAAGGTGTTGGTTATCACCTTTAAAGCCCTAAATGGCTTGGGTCCAAGCTATCTTAGGGACCGCCTCCTCCCGTACAATCCTCCCCGCGCTCTCCGGTCCTCTGGGAAGAACTTACTTCAGCCTCTAAAATCTAGGCTTGCGGCGACCTCCCAGAGGGCGTTCTCTGCTGTCGCCCCCAAACTCTGGAACGACCTGCCGGATGAGATCCGTCAGATAACATCATTAGACAGCTTTAAAAAAGCGGTCAAGATGGATCTCTTCCGGCAGGCCTTTCCAGATTAACCATCCCGGCCCAGGTTCCTGATTCCCTCATTCCTCCCGTGGCCCCATCTTAGTGATGGTCGAGGATCAACAGAGGGATATCAGGGTTTTTAGTTTTTAATTGTTGTTTTTATGCATTGACATTGTGTTTTAATATGTTATACTGTTTAATACTGTCTTAAGGGGGGGAGGGATAAAGTGTTTTTAATTGTCATATTTTATATTTTACTGTTGTTAACCGCCCGGATTGGTTTGCCAGAGGGCGGTATACAAATAAATATTATTATTATTATTATTATTATTATTATTATTATTATTATTATTATTAT
>NC_056524.1:186896506-186956860 GCF_019175285.1 Sceloporus undulatus
ATAAATCAAAGGAGTAAAGTGAAAGATTGTATTTCTTTCATACCCATGTTATTGTGCAAGACGTTGTGCCAGACAGATAGATGGCAGCATTTTAAAATATTTGATTCCCAAATCACATGCAACCATAAACTGTGATGGATAAGTTATTCCTGACATAACTTCCAATTTACTCACCAATGCCAACATATACGAGTATGTGTCTCCTGGCCTGACACACAAGTCCACCTTAACAGCCAGCAGCCACATCAGGTGAAAGGGGTGTATTCAGGGCACAAGGAAAATGATATTCTCAGCCCTTGCCCACCAGCGAGCAAGGCTGTGACAAGAAATTGTAATGGGATCCTGCTTCTGACTGTTGTAGCGTTATTCGCTGGTGAGAGGAAGCTGGACACACATCCTCCTTCTGATTGGCATCTGAACAGACCTTCCTCATTTTATAAGAATGCTGGCTCTTAAGGTGGCTGAAATATGATTTATGGGCCCGTACAGACAGGCCAAAATGAAGCTGCTTTGGGTCACTTTGGAGGTATGCTGTTTAAATGATGCATGTGTCCTAAGAGGCCGGAAGCCATGCCAAAACCATGCTTCAGTCCTAAGGACTGGAGTGTAGCTTTGGCACAGCTTCTGGACTCTTAGGACGCATCCATAATTTAAACAGCATACCTCCAAAGTGACCTGAAGCAGCTTTATTTTGGCCTGTCTGTATGGGCCCTTACGTAGTCTTACTGAATATGAACCATAATTCAGATACATAGCTGTGTTAGTCTGAAACATCAATATTCAAAGAGATCTTGTAGCACATTTGAGACTAATTGTGAAAAAAGTGGTAGCATAAGCTTATGAAGAGTTGGTCTACTTTCTGATGTCCTTGGTCTACTTGCTCAAATCATAAAGTTTTTTGGGTTTAAAACAGAGCTTCTAATATGGGTGAAAAAGTACAAATATACAAGATTGGAAAATATGATTCCACTTCTGTTGAGATTCAGCAGCATCACTACTCATATTTAGAGATGGATGAGATATACACTTCATGAAGGATTTTTTTTTTATGGATTGACCAAATTCACACCTCCCATAACTGAATATAGACTCAAATGCAAATTATAGTCAGAAGTTCATACATTTACAAACTGTGACTGTATTTTGTGAAAGAAAAAAGAATCCAATACCATGTATGCTGTACTGTATTTTAAAAGCGTGCCAAGAAATCTATATATAGTGCACCTGTGCCATAAGCAGGCTTGCCATACATAATAATAATAATAATAATAATAATAATAATAATAATATTTCCCACTCTCCCTAGGGATCGAGGCGGGATAACATAATAATAAAATAGACAATACAATTTACAAATATAATCAATAAAATCACAATAGTTATTACAAATTGCTAAAATGACTGGTTCGTCGTCTGTTTACAATTTTGTTAATAATCGGAAGTGGGGGTCTTTCTAAAGTTGCTCATAAGAGATCAAATGGGTAGGCCTGCCGGAAGAGATCTGTCAAGTGCCTTTTTAAAGGCATCCAAGGTGGTAATAAGATGGATCTCTTCTGGTAAATTGTTCCATAGTTTGGGGGCTGTGGCAATAAATGCATTATGGGAAGTTGTTGTTAACCTAGTTTTTGAATAATCCAATAAATTCTTCCCTGATGGATTTAAGCTTCCATGCAAGGCAAGCCCAGCGAGTTAAAATGGTGCACATGTTTGTGGTGCACACACTGCACAGGAGTGCACGCCCATAGGAATCAATGAGACTTGAGGTCCCACATTTTTTTGCTATATGTGGGGAGGGGCTGGAATGGATCCCCCATATATACAAAGGGCTCACTGGACAATTATAAAATTTACGTAGACATTTTTTCATCATTTAATGTCTGTGACAATGGGTATAAGACCATAAAATGAAATACATTTCTCAGCTAGATTCAGTGTGACAGATCATATCAACCAAATTCAGAATTTTTTTTATTGTAGCAAAACATGTTCCATTTATATATAATGAAGTCCTGGAACTATTTTCCATCAGATTTGTATTGTACCTTCTTCATTATTTCAATAAATGTAAACAGCTACTCAGCAATGAACTGTGACTTTCAGAGGCACTCAAACAATTTAGGATAAGTTTATACTGTCTCTCTTAAGCAGTTATACATTTTTATAAAATCCCGTCACAAACTAAAGGATTGAAAAATAATAGCTGAATCTTCATTTCACTGGAGGCAGAGCAGATAATTTATAATATCAAAAAATAAAGATGACACCTCTGCCAAATAGATCACAAAATCATACAATTGCAAATTTGGAAATCATCCCTAAGGATCATATTGCCCAACTGCCTGCCAAACAAGAAATCCAAAGGTGAAACATGTCTGTCATATGATCATCCAAACTTTGTTTCAAAATTTCCAGTCATTAACTTCTGCCAGGACTACAGTCCCTTTCACATTGCACAATTATAGCTGTATAGTTGCACTTTAACTACCATGGATGTATCCTATGGAATCATGGGGTTGTGGTTTGGTGAGGCATTAAGTGCTCTGGCTGAGAATTATAAACCCCCCTTTCTAAACTGCAGATCCCAAGACTCTATAGGATATTGCTGTGGCAAGTAAATTGGAAGAATTCAAAGACATAGCCATGTTAGTCTGGAAAATCAGTATGGAAAGGGATCTTGTACACCTCTGAGATTAACTGAAGGAAAGAAGTTGGTAGCATGAGCTTTTCAATCAATCAACCTTTATTTATGGTCAATAGACCTGTCAAGGCATACAATAACTTAAAACATAAATAGAAAGATTATAAAATAGACAGGTTTCATTAAAATACAGAAAGTTAAGAATGAAATTAAGTTATCTGATTGGATTATAACATTATCTTGATTAAGTAGTTACAGCACTAGAATATAGATCCATTAGTCAGACACCTTTTAAATAGTTCGCGCTCTCTCTAATTTTAACAACCAGTGAAAAAAATTTGCAACCAACAGGGTAATACTCATGCATTTGTCTTCTAACAACATTTTGATGTAAAATAATTCAGAACAGTTGGCTTGTATCTCAATAAGGGGGCAATCAACTAGTTATGACACTGGTTATAAATAACACACAAAAACAGAATGTGTGATAGAGTTTCAACTACCTCCTGTCCACAAGGACAAGGGCAAAGTAGAGCAGAGGTGGATAGTCCAGCAAACCTGAAAAGAAGATTTGAGGGAAACCCACTGCATCTCGCCTTGGAAAACAAGGGAAAACCTGGGGACAATCTTTTTTTTTAGGTAAGAAGGCAGACAAAAAGACCCTGCATAATAAATGTGTAGGGCACAAGGAGAGCAAGGTGAAATAAAGTTGGACATAAGACTGCAGAAAGCAATGCCCTAGAGTCTCTATGGTCCAATACAAATGGGCATGAAGTGCCATGCTCGCACTGATTTTAGGGTTAGGGACGGTGTGGCAAGCATACGGTTCCTAACCCTAACATGGCATGGCACCGTAACAATGGCGGTGTCTTTGTTACGTAAGCACGTACATTGGCACTGCCTTTGTTACGTAAGCGCCGTGCAGCATCCACACATCGCTGCGCGGTGCTTATGTAACAAGTACACCAGTGGTGCACTTGTTATGTCAGCCCTGTGGTGCAAAAAGAACCCGGTTTTTCCAGTTCTTTTTCCTCCATAGGGAAGTCATGCCGTTTGGTGGCTGCAGCTTACCTCCAGAGGAAATTAGGCCACTGGCAGGCTGCCCTTTTCAGGCAGTCTGTCCCTCGCCTATCTTAGCTATTTTAGTGCTGTCCCATGGCCTAGGTTTATAAGCAAGGATTCTGAAAGACCAATGGAGGCAGCTTTATGAGCTACAAGTTCAGTCCATCTACTGGTGTAACTATCTGAAGCCAGGAGATTAACAAGGCCCATACCTAACTTAAAGACAAAAACCCTGAGCCAAAATTTAAATTCAAGTAATCAAGTCTAAGTAGAAAGAGGACATTATCCTGTTTCTAGTAAAATAACTAGGTTGGGAACATATATGGGAACACATAAAAGAGCTCAAAGGAATTTTACTTGAAAGCTATCAAGTTCAGAGTTGGCAGCTTTGATCCATATGGCTATTGCATATAACAGTTTAGCTGCAATCTTTGCATTGAAGACTTTGTGGGTCATTGGAATGTATTGTTTTCCCTTGGTATGGACGAATCATATGATACCTGATTTACTGCCTTGAGATCCTTTCAATACCAAAAATTGATGATGGTTCCACTGAGCCCTGTGATGAAATTAGCCCTAGGTATTTAAAGCTCTTGCCTCGCTCCAAGGCTCCAAGACAATATCCTATGCTCCATGTGCATTGACAGAAATTGTGTTCAAAGACCATGATTTTGGATAGCATGAGCTTTTTTAGACTTCAGACTACTTCCTCAGATGCATGTTTGAGGGGGGAATCCAAAACAGACCTATATAAGCCATTTGTGTGTGAGAATGTAAATTGAAATTCAAAAGTTTATAGGTATGGAGATGAGGTGACAAGTTCAGTTTTACCTATGGTCGTTGCAGGGGACAAAAAACAATCATAGTACTATAATTGTGTAGTGTAAAAGGGCCTTACCTTCTAAGATGATACTTACTCCCAGGAAGTTTCCAATGGTTCAGATCCTCTGGAGCAGCAAAAAAGATTTCTTGTCTCCCCTGCCCCCTCCCGGTCCTTGAACTGCCTCTCCAGAGGCAATAGAAGGCCCAGGAAGAGGAGAAACAGATGTGCGCCTGTTCCTCCCCCCCCCTCACCTGGGCCTTCAGTTGCCTCTCTGGAACTATTTGCTTCATGTCACTTCACCATGATCATAAGTTTGTGTATTCTTCTGCATCCATTTAAAATTAAATTTAAAAAATCCATCAAGATCTTTTAAAATTATATTTTGAAATAATAACAACAAAGTCTAGTGACAACTTAAAGACTAACAAGTCTTATTTGGCAATATTTTTGTGGACTACAGTCCATTTTATAAGATTAATGGAGTGTTGCCTCAGTTGGCAGCAATTTGTACACATGCTTAGGTGGGTAACGAAGGAGTGGAAAACTGAAATTCTAATAGTATCTATTATGGTACACATTCTGCTATGGTTTTAGCTGAGAATCATGTCATAACATTTGTGAAGTGTAAAAATGCAGAGAGAATGATATTCTGTTTCACACATCAGTGCCAAAGATCTCTTCAGTTTATATGGGATTTCATGAAGTCTAAATTCTTCAAGCATCACTAGCCAACTTGAAGCTAATGTCTCACCTCTGTCTAATACCTTGGACCTGGAATGTGGGGAAAGGGTGAAAGTAGCCATATTTTTGAAAAACACTGAAAAATATCTTATTTAAAAATGCTTTTTGAAAATAATGAGAACTAAGAGCAGAAATGTCTATTTTCTCAATGTTACAATGGACCCGAACAGACATGCCAAAATAAAGCTGCTGTAGGTCACTTTGGATGTATGCTGTTTAAATGACACACACATCTTAAAAGGCCAGAAGCCGCACCAAAACTGCACTCCAGTCCTTAGGACTGGAGCATGGATGCATGCATCATTTAAACAGCATATCTCCAAAATTATTATTATTATTATTTTATTATTAAGCTTTATTTATATAGTGCTGTCAATTTACACAGCACTGTACATACAATCTTTTAATCAGGCTTACAATCTAAGGAGACACGACACAAAAGGAGAAGGGAATGGTGGTGGGGAAGGGGATCAGGTCCTGGAGTACATCTCTCCTGAAGCAGCTTTATTTTGGCCTGTCTGTATGGGCTCACTGTAGAAGTCTGTCTGAGAAGGTCTTCACAGTAGCAGCAGTTTGCGAACATCAGTCTGCATTTCATTGGTGTTCCTCACTAGAGTAGATCCATTCAATCCATTTAATCAATTGTTAAAAGATAAGTTAACATATGGCTGAATCCTGTTCAATCTATGGGTCCACTGTAGTTGAGAACTCAGGCCATTATGTCCCATAATACTCAGCCCCCTCTCCACACAAATACACACATTTCACTCTGGAACAACACTATGTAATAAGCATGCACCATTTCAATAGAAGTGTGTGTGTAAAGGTGTCTATAATTCAGCAGGTCAAACACTGCTCCTGTCATGGCTACATCCACTGCCACAAAATAGACAGCACTGAAATAAAAACGAGCCAAAGTCTACCCTTTGTTGCATTGGGACAAAGAGCCAGACACAGTTCTTTGGGTTAATAATATGGCCAGAACTTTAATGCAGTATCCAGGGGTTAAAATCAATCATTTTCCAGAATGGAAAGGTCCATGTTATACCTGACTTCATATAAATGTGTATAAATGTAAGATGAGGAACCCCTGAGGGGTGGGGAGAGTTAAAAACCTGAATTCAGTGCTAACATGATTGGGGACAAAGGGATTCAAATTCATACTTTTAAAAGTTTAAGATCTCAGACTCTTGACATTGGAAGAATGAATCTGTCCAATTTCTCCCACTTTTTCAAAAGAAAAGAAAAGAAAAATACTGTTATATTCTTTCTAATGAATAGCTGAGGAAAATGCAGATTTTGATCAACTGTCATAAATAAGAACTAAATAGCCATGCATCTACAGTTTTATAAAAAAAAAAAAGCGGGGGGGGAGGATATGACAGTTACAGTTTGTCCAAATTCACAATACGGTTCAAGGCATTGTGAAACTCTGTGACTCAAGCCATTACATTGCACCAAGTTATATTAGTACTTTATCAACATAGTTCTCACTTCACTGATTCAATGTACTGAATCTTATGACAAAGATGATTCATAAATAAGTTGCTATCCTTCTGAAGGTGTCCCAAATTAGTTATTTCCTATGCACTAAGGAAAATCAGCTCATTACTGATCTGTAAAGACAGATGTTATTGAAAACTAAATTAACTATAATCACATGGATTAATATTAAGTAGAAAGGAATGAGCCTCTTAAATCAAGTGAAATGACACTAAGGAATATCACGTTAAAAGAGAAAAGAAAGCTCAAGCTTCCCAAATCAAGAGCTTGAGATATGCTGTCCAAATGGCTCATTTTTAACACCCCATTACGTTCAGTCTTTTGTACATTTAGACCCCCCTCAAAATCTGTTCTCTTCTGCCATTATCAGACCATCATTAGAGTGTTCAGCTCAGTAGCTGCACAGTTTTACATCTGTGTCAGCCCCTCAAAGCTAATAGACATTTTCCCCCATATGTACTTTGCTTTTGTAGTTAAAGATGATTTTTGGTCCTAAAAGAAAATAATTTTGAAGTGTTACTTTTTCTAAAGACAAGCAAAAGCATTGCAATCAAGAAGATAATACATGGGAGTGCACAGTGCAGTAATCAGCAAATGGAAAGTTAAAATTGTAGTGAATCAAGTCATTTAAAGCTCTAATTCAAAAGCAAACATTTTCCTACCATACCATCTTCTTCCAGAGCAGGGGCGAGCAACCTCTGAGGATCTGAAGGCCATTCTTGCCCTTTCACAGATGTTGGAGTGCTACCTGAAAATTTTGTGTTCCAAGATGGCAAACTGTGGTTTCTGGACTCTTTGTCAGATGCAATTTGCCATTTAAATGCAATTTTCCATTAAAAGATCATTTCTGGTTTCTTAATAAAAACCACATTTTCTAATAATAGGCCTGGGGACAATCACCTTCAAATGGCAAATTATGGAAGATATGATTTGACATCTTTGGTGGCAAAGATTTAGGGTGAGGATATCAGTGTTCAGGAGGAGGTAAGTTCTGCAGATAAGACAGTGAGCCCTGGGCAGGCTGGAAGTTGCCTACAGGCCACAGGTTGCCCACACCATTCTCATCTCGAATGAGAATTAAGAACTGGTAATTTTAATCTGCACTCCCATTTTCCAGTGAAGTTAAAGGCTCTCACAACCGATTTGTTGACATGGCACAATACAGTACAGCTGTCCAACTGTTTGGACCCTTCTTGGGGTATAGCAATGGGAATTGTTATGATGAGCACATGTGTTTCAGACTTTACTAGTGCTTATCACTTCTCTATTTTCTCTCATATAAGTAAACGGTGTCTTTTATAACTCTGAATTAAATTAACCACGTACTTGTACTTGAAGAGGAACATCCTACTAATTTCCAACTTTAGGTTGACTAACATTATAGAGCCACAATATGTCTAGGTAAGCAGAGTACACCAAGTTACATACCACTGCTGCTGCCACCCACAATCATTGCTATATAATGGATCTGCCAGTACGGTTTTTCTAGTAAAAAACAATAATATTGAATAGATTATCTCTCAGATTATTTGTTTATTACATTTCTATTCTACTTTCCCACTCAAACCTGTGTTGAAAATGAATAACAATAACATATAGTTGTAACTGAAACTCATGGTAAAAATGCAATGAATAAAAGGACATTAATAAGAAACACTAGTAACCACTTGATTAAATGCTGCTTCAGCAGCAAGTCATTTTCAACACCAAAAGCCAGTCTGAATAAAAATGTATTTGACAGCTAACAGAAAGAACAACAGACAGGGAGTCGTTCTGGTCCCCTATGGCAAGGACATCCAGGTTTCTACCCAATGTGCTTCTGGCACTTTCAGGACATAAAAATGGCCTAAACTATACATATGAGAATCCTGAAAACTCTAAATGATTGCACAGATGCTGCATATTACAATTTTACTATAATGTACACCTCTATGAAGGACTGGCATAATAAAAAAAAAAAAAACTGCCAAGACCCATCTAGGAAAAACCCAATCAAAACTTCAGAGCCACACTCTTGATCATTCTTGCAAAAGCTGTCCAGTGCTTGGGCATTTTTCATGACTTTCCCTCCCCCAAATCTGGGCCCATTCACACTACACAATTATACCTCTTTAACTCCACTTTAAATTCCATGGTTTCAGCCTATATTAAGAAGGGAAATTTAGAATTATCTGCCAAAGATCTCTAATTACCTTACCAAACAAATCCCAGGATTCCAAAGGATGAAACCATGGCCTTTAAAGAGGGATCATAGTGCTATAATTGTGGGGCATAGAAGAGCACCTTGAAGGCATGATGAAATTACTGAAACAAAGAAAATGGTGCTTACTGTATCTTTAAGTCCAGCTTAGTTTATTGGAAAACCTTCCAAGGTTTCAGGAACTCTGTGGCAGTGTCTGCTCATAAATGCACGTTATTAGTAATGACTAGCAATTAAGAATGTATAATGGTATCATGCAGAAGTAATCTATCTTTAATAAAAAACAGGTGGCAGAGAAACTCTTAAGTGGCCTCTTTACTGTTACAAGGAAGCCTTCTCCAAGGAGAGAATCCTGACAATGGTTACACCTGCCTCAACTCAGATTCTGGAACTAACATTTTTAATCTACCGGAATAGGCACTTTGACGCAGAGTGAGAGCTATGAGTGATTCCTGAAGGGATGATACAATAGCCAAGAATGGAGACAGAGCATCTGGTGGTGCCAGGAATGAGGAATGCAAAGCTTCATCACAACAGACAATAGAGAGAGGAGCAATGTGGGCTAGATGCCAACTTGCATGAGCTTGATTTGTCTTACTGCCCCCATTTCTGATCAAAGCCTACATCTGTGGAAACGGTATGCTAGTAAATAAAACAACTGGAGCTCTAGACTAATTGTTGGTCCATTTGTAGAAGAAATAATCACATTTCAGTTCCAAAACACACTAATTGCTTGGAATCCATTCAGAAATTGTTTCCCTTTTTTTATCTTATTCACCCAAAAAGCAAATGTAAGTAATTAAGCAATGCAGAGGATATTTCAAGAGCAGTTCCTTCAGTGCAGTTGATTATCACGCTTTGTTAATTTATAAAATAAAGGTCTGAATTCTTGGACATCTCATTGTAAATACTTCCAGCAGCTGTTTAATATTAAAGCTGCTTTTTGCTCTCCCTGCACAGAACGTGCCATACTTAGTAATTAATCATATAATAATCTATACATCTACCCAGATGCATTTGTGGACCAGCAGTAATTGTTTTAATAAATTCTAGTTTGCACAGTAATTTGCTTCCCAATGCCACCAGTGGTGGCTGTTAAAATGAACAAGTAACCGATTTAGAGGCACACATTTTATCAAGTGAAATAAGTTAAATAAATAGTTCTTGTTATTTATATTCAGGCTCTTCTTTGCCACAAAAGAAATAATGGTGGAAATATCAGCCCTCTTATGGCTGTTCCTAGTAAAAATTCCACTCCAATGTAACATCAATAAATCAGTGCTTTAAAGTACTGGAATTTTTAATTGGTTGTATATAGAAAAGCTAATTTTATTTTGTTTAAAAAAAACATGATCAACAACATTCATTGCCCAAATTTTCTTCTAAGACCAGGGACTTTACCAGTTCTCCCCCCCCCCCTTTTATTTACACACACAGAGACACACACATAGTTTTTGTCTGTTTGATCAAGTGCTAAGTTCTAATTCTGTCTCATCACATGAAACAGAACCCAGAGATCTCTGGGTACAGAACAACGTTAATTTCAGGTGGATTACATTAAGGTCTCTAGAGTGATGTGATTTGTTTGATATTTGATGTTTTTAATCTGTTTTTTTTTTCTTTTCTATATGGTAATTTTATCTATTCCTCTTTTAATTGTTATTATCTTAGAATGTACGCCTTGGGCAGGCTTTTATTTACTCCTAATTTTACCGACTTTGTATAGCGCTGTGTATAATTACAGCGCTATAGAAATAAAGTTTAATAATAATAATAATAATAGAGTCATAGTCCAATGCTCAAACCACTACACCATGCTAGCTCATTAAGATCTATAGGTGAGAATAAATGGATATCTGTCAGCAAATAAACCCAGCCCCTCCCGTATGAAAAACAGGTCACCAGATCAAGCAACAGGTTTAACCCTAAAGGTAAAGCATCCCCAAATACAGTTCTTAACTGTTTCCCATATAATTTGGCCTTTGGATCTTTTCAAATTGGCCTTTTAAAATGGTTTGAATAGATTTAGCATTGGTTTAATGAGTCCATTTTTAATTTTTTTTCTACTGTTCTTTATTTAGCTGTTTTGTTGTACCTTGTTCCCTTTTGTGAAAAGGTGGTATGAAAATATTGCTAATAAATAATGAAAGAAATGAAAGCCTCTGGTAGTGATAAAGCAATGGCAGCCTTTGGCTTCAGCAGGTAAGGGTATCTATCCCATGAGTAGTGGGATGACATGTCTTCTTCCCTCCTCTCTACTTGGATTATGGGCCACAGGTACCATAAAGGAGGCATGTTCCAGAATTTGCAGCCCAGCCTGAGATGATGGTGAGTAGCAGATTATTTCCGCTTACAGATTCCAGTAGACCGAGGGGGTGAGGCTGCATCTCTCTGTCCCATCATCATAATGCAGTTAGGATGGTGTAGTGGTCTGAGCATTGGACTGCAACTCTGGAGACCAGGGTCAGTTCATCACCCAACCATAAAATCCACTGGGTGACCCCTCAATCCTGGTTATAATGGGTGGGGGGATGATCCAACTTTATTACAATACCATTACTGATCCTACTAAAATTGCTAATAACCATAGCCAAAGATTATTGCATCAGTAGATTTCTTATTGATTAAAAAATCCCTAAACAGTTTCCAGTCTTTGAGAAAGTCTTAAATCGGCTCATCTTTAGGACCCATGTTAATTTGGCCTTCTTATTTAGTCATGTTCTTGGCTTTGGTTGATGCGGGAGGGTTTTGCTCATGAGAAAATCATGTATGTTTTCTTGATTTAAAAAAGAAAAAGAGAGAAAGAGAAATAAGGGAGGGAATCTAACAACATCTTTGGGTCTGTTTATTTTAGCATTTGGCATTTGTTATATTTTAAAAGTTTTGAAAACATTTTAGTTATGTCCTGTTTATAATTTGAGAGTATATTTGTTTTTAATTGATTTTTTAAAAAATACTGTGATTGATTTTTGCTATACTCCATTTTACCTCTGTGTTGTAAATCACCTTGGACCCACACTGGAAGAAAGGCAGAAAATAAACAAGTAAATAAATGTAAAGACATAAGGAAACATCTGTGGTTTGAAATCACTGCATTGCACAGATTTCAGAGATGAGTATGAAATATTTAACCTTAATCTGTACTGTATCTTACAGAAACAATTTTGGAGGAAGGGAAATAATATCTGGTTGCTGCTTTTGCTCAAATGTGAGGAATTATTTGCCCAGTACAATATTTGTCCTGATCATTCTTTTGTGTGTTCACTACAATGCAAGATAACAGTGAAAATGCTTCCTATTTTGCTGCAGCAGGAAAGCAGCTTAGAAGAGTGGCAGGACTGAAATCCAAAAGAAAAACAATAGCAAGAAAATTAAATTTTAGCTTTTTCAGAAAAGCTAAGCCTTCCATACGGTATGCCTGTCTTGCCTTTATTTTTCTATATGCATCACTTCCTTGGGTTCTATGCAGCCACTTATACATGAATATTGCAAACATAATTATAAACGTTTAAACAATTTGCAGATTTATACAAACCTTTTCAAAACCATAAAGTCCAGCAAAAGTGCTCCATATTTTATACCCAGCACATATACATTTGCCCCAAATCCCATGCTTCCCCCCCCCCCCCAAAAAAAGTGAGACCTCTTAGCAGAAATTTTCCAGGTCGATGTTGTTTCTTTGTTGTTGTTGTGTGCCTTCAAGTCACTTCCAGTTTATGGCAACTCTGAGGTGAACCTATTATGGGGTTTTCTGGGACTGAGTGTATGTGACTTATCCAAAGTGAGTTTCCATGGCTAAGCAGTGAATCAAATCCTGATCTCTAGAGTCATAGTCCAATACTCAAAACCACTACATCACTTATTGTAGGCAACCTGAAAGGCTTAAATAAAAATATAAAACACAACCGACACAAAGAAATAATACAAAATCCACTATAAGCAATTTACTTTTCCATTTCCTCCTAAATCCATATATTAAAATTATATTCCCTTCTTCATAGTTAGCAGGGATTCATTCTTATCCCTGAAAATGTAGTCTCTATATTTATATATTTATATTTTATATTTATATATATAGTCCCATAACTATAGTGCTTATGCATTCGTAACTGCTTTAGGAGATTATCGCACCTGCAAATAATCCTGGGATAGACACAGGATTGAAAAATCAAAACTGGATGTTATCGCATGCAGCCAATGCCAGGCAAGTGCAACCCATCTGCAGCATGGATCCCAGCTGAGCTTTTCAAAAACCGGAGCTTTCTGGGGTCTGGGCTGCAGACAAGTTGTACTTGCCCAGCCTCGGCTGCGTGGTATAATACCCAGTTTTGACTTTTCAATCCCACATCTATCCCAGTGGGATTTGCAGGTGTGATAATCTCCTTAGTGATTTCCAGTCAATTGGGGGGGGGGGGGGGGATGAAATTGGTGTCTTCTTCAAACTCGGTCATTCAGCTCCCTTTTTAAAAGACAAACACACACAAAGATCCAGAACAACATCTAATAAAGAAAGCATTGGGATGCATAATTTTCACCCATATAGCTGTTATAATCTCAGAAGCAACTCTCCACACACTTACAACTAATTAGATTCCTAATATTTAGCAACATCCCCACAAGTGCTATTTTCAAAGAAAAAAATCACTCATGGAGCTCCAGCATAATAATACATGAGCTGCTTCTTCAAGTTTTTTTTTCACTACCTAAGCAAAACCAGTTTTGCATTTGGCTGCATTGCAAAATGTGTCCAGGGCTTTGACCTTTTTAGGTCACAGAGATAATCTGAAGAAGCTGAGTTAGGGGAAAAACTGGTGGCTGGTTTGCTGCCTTGGAGACACACTCTTTGGCACTTACAATTAAGAGGAGATTGGTACTACAAAATAGGGATAGGCCACAGATTATTGACTACTGCATCTATTTGTTGTTCTCTGCTATATGCACTAGGCATATGCAAGGTACAGAAATTAGAATGCAAGAAAACAACTAAAAATCTGTGGGTTTCTGCTGCATCACCTAAAATAGTTTTATATGCTTCTGTGTACATAATTACTAAAACACACACATCAAAACACCATTATCATTGCTGTCACTGTTAAAGAGCTTATTGCACTAGACTGAAGAAGTCTCTTGTTTTGCCTGTGTAGAACATCATCTTACATTTGACCGTCAGCAAAGTGGCAGGAATCTCTGTGAAATGAATGCAAAGATTGCACACAAGCCCCAGTGTTTTAGGAGACACCACTTTCTTGAAGTACATGTCAGGTGGATTATTTAAAAAAACAGAGAGAGAGAGAGAGGATGTTCAGGAAGAGAGACAAGACTGGATGGGAGAAGAGTAAAAATTCATGTATACAGTGTCACATTTAGAAAGAATGAGAAATAAAGTCAGGAGCATGGCAAGAAGAAAAAGTGCTCTTAACCTACTCACTGAGATGGAAAAACTTGAGTTTAGAAAGTATCACTTTAGATTGTAAATAGGAACTCTCTTATTCTTGTTTCTGTAGGTTCAGAGAGTACTCTGAATTTATATGAGCCAGCTTTCAGTTAGTCTGCCTTCAGAGTCAGGATTTGGGATAATGAACTACACTTGTCCCATTTTCCACCCCTGTTTCTTTGTGTGTGTGTGGAGGGGGAGTGTTTTTGTTTCATTTTAAAAAAATAAACACAGAAGTGATTGCACGAGGACTTACACTGTGGAAACATGGCTATTTGGAGCCATTTTTGATATGTGTCTATCTATAAAAGAAGGCGGACTATGGTCCAAAACACACTGTGGAAATAATCCAGTTTGAGACAGCCTTAATTGATCTGGCTCAGTGCTAGGGAATCCTGAGGATTGTAGCTTCTTGTGGCACCAGAAATCTCTCACAGAGAAGGCTAAATGTCTCACAAAACTACAGTTACCAGAATTCCTTAGCCTTAAGCCAGGTTAAAGTGGTCTCATGCACGGCACATACCTCCCCGAAAAGGTGGGCTGGAGGAGCCCAGTTTTCCTCCGGAGGGATGCCACAGCAGCCAAACTGTGCGGCGTCTCTCTGGACCAAAAAGAACCCGGAAAAATCAGGTTCTTCTTGGCACACACAGATGCAGTCATCAATGCGCCATTGGCGCACTGTGCCATGTCCATGAAAGAAGTGCAGCGCCCAGAGGTGCAGGCGCAGTGCCGCGCTTGCATCATGCACGTGTGCCCCATATGGATGGTGCCTCATAAAGATGGTGTGGTCCATACATGCTAGGGTTCCGAAGCGTGCAGATACTCTGTGCTCCAGAATCCAAGAATTGGCCCCAGGCCACCACAAACCAGCGGTCTGTACTGGATCCCAGACTGCCCCTTTGAGCCCCGCATCGTTGCTGCAACAACCAAATGCTGTGGTAATGATGCGCTCCCTCCCAGGAGCAAAAAGAAGCTGTTGAAAACGGCTTCCTAGAAGGGGCATGACTGGCGCATTTGTGTGCGCCAATCGCATCACTTCCTGCAAGTGTTATTTGGGCACTGTGTGACGCTTGTGCCATCATAGTGCCATCATAGCGCCTGTGTGGAGGGCAGCGAACCATGATGGCAGCAGCGGCATGGAGGAGGGCTGCTGGGCATTTAAATGCTCAGCTCCATCTAGCCCTAGTTCGTGGCGAGGATGCCACAAACTGCCCTTTTGTACTGGGCCATTATTAAGTAATTACGAAAATACTGGGAAATATATAAGTAATATTAGAAATATTGGAAATCATCAGAGAATTGTTGTGTTTGTGCCTTCATGTTGTTTCCAATTTATGGCAACCCTAAGGCAAACCCGAGCCAGCATGGTGTAACGATTTGGGTGTTGGACTACAGCTTTAGAGACCAGGGTTCAGTTTCTCACTTAGCCATGAAACCCACTGGTTAACCTTGGACAGGTCACATGCTCTCAGCCTCCGGCAAGTCAATTAAAAACCTCCTCTGAACACATCTTGTCAAGAAATCCTTATTATAGGTTTGCCTTAGAGTTGCTGTAAGTCAGAAATGACTTGAAGGCACACAACAATAACAACAAAGGCAAACCTGTTATGGGGTTGTTTTGGCAAGTTTTGTTCAGTGGGGTTTTGCCATTGCCTTCCTCTGAAGCGGAGAGTGTGGCTTGCCCAAGGTCACCCATGACCAAACACAGATTTAAACCCTGGTCTCCAGAGTCATAATCCAATGATCAAACCACTACACCACTCTGGCTTATAAGAGATTTGATGGAGCCATGTGGCTAACAGGGCTGTTTTTGTGCCACCAAGGCCCACGGAGGAAAAAAGACAGCAAGGGAGCAATGTTCCATGCTTCTGGTCCCCCTGGAGCAATTTAGGCCCAGAAGGAGGCCTTTTTCAAACAGTAAGTGACTTATGTTCATTTTGGGCCAGAACAGACAGGCAGTTAAAGTCACCTCCTGGGCATCTTCGGGGCATGGCGTTTAAATGCTGCATGTTCCCAAGATGCCTAGAAGCCACCCAGAAGCCACCCAGCCACCCAGACATGGACGGCTTCAAGATGCTTTGGTGGCACAGAGTTTACATGTCACATGCCACCAGAGCACCAAGAACCCACCCAGTTGCCTATGCACATTAAAGGTCATCTTAAATAACACACTATAGCTGGAGACCATGTGATCTAGCATGTATAATGTTACAGACTGAAAAAGATTGAAATCCAACTGTTAGTTCCAATAAGAGTTAGGCTTATGAAATCAATGGAGAACCTGGTAAAGTAATACTCATGTAAGCTCTATTAGTGGATCTATTCTGGTTTTAATTAATAATTTTATTGATTATTATTAATTATTATTAATAAATGATATAATTTATTTTTATTTCAGCAGTAGTTTCAAAGAGACTAAGGTCAAATATCAAAGTGAGATAATTGTGAGAGGAATCCGAAAGAACCTTTGTGGAGGCAAATTACTCTGAAAAGGAAAGGAAATGTAAAAACTTGATTATAGCGGAATAGAAAGTAGCACAATATTAGTTTCAGGTACAGAAAGCATGGTAACAATTTTACCATGTTTTTGCCACTGTATCAGCAGAATTCAAGGCTCATAGATCTTCAAATAATAGGAGAGTTATCAACGTGTTTTTTTTTAAAAATGCCTCTGTAGATGACAGTAAACTTGTCATAGAAGCTCCAATATATTTTCAGCACACTAGCCAAATATGAAAGCAGAAACAGCAAGTTTTTCATTTTCCTCATAGCAACCCCAAACATTCCCCCGTTCTTTTTTGTTTTTAATTTTATTTGTCTCTAGGCATGTTACTATGAAAATAATTTATTGTCAACACTAATCACTCAGAAACATTTTACCGCTGTAATAATCAGCAAACCTTTTTGTTTATGATCCAAAATTTTCCACATCAAACAGTGAAAATTTATACAATATTGCCAGTGACCATTCTGATTTATCATTTATTTGCAAATAAACAATTCACAATCTTAATGTAATGTTAGTTTATTAATATTTAAGTGGAGGACTCTTAAAGCTTTCTTTAAGACTTATTTTTGTGTCCATTCAAATCATTTTCTCTTTATGGCAACCCTAAGGCAAACCTATCATGAGGTTTTCTTGGCAAGATAACTTAAGAAGAGCTTTACCTTTGCCTATGGTCACTCAGTGGATTTCCATGGCTTAGCAGGGATTTGAATCCTCCAGAGTCATAGTCTAACATTTGAACAACTACACCACATTGGTTCTTTAAGACTACAGTGAACATAATTACTAGGCAGGGAATGTGCATGCCAGATTCTCTCAGATGTCTTAGACTACAACTCCCATGATCCTCCAGTTATGTTAGGGATGTACATTTTACATTATTAAGGCTATGTTTAATCACTGAAATCTAAGATGAAATAGTCATCTGTGATATCTAGACAAAATTGGTGCCTAATATATGGAAAAACCTAAAGAGAGAGACAGAGAGATGCCATTGGCAACTACTCTCATAATGCAGAAACCATTGTTCTTAATTATAAATAGCTGGAAGTGGCTGTAGAACATTAGCACCATTTGGTCTCACTTGGAGTTATTCTCAAAGTAAAATAATCCCAGTGTTGTATAGCAGTTTGAGTGTTGGACTACGATTGTGGAAACTAGAGTTCAATTCCCAGCTCAGCCATGAAACCCGGTGGCCAAGTCACACTCTCCCAGCCTCAGATCTTGTCAACAAATCTTGTCAAGAAAACCCCATGATAGCTTCACCTTAGGGTCATTGTAACAGAAATTTCAGGAAACTTAGATTTCTAGGATTAGCAGAGCAAAAGGATTAGCAAGAGGACCTAATAATTGAAAATCCATAAGTTTATTTCCAGTTGTCGACAAAGGAAAACATTGAACTCAGTGGACTTCAAGTTCCAAAAGCTGAGAACCCCGAACAAGACAAAATGGCTCTTTTTATATTATTCAAGACAAAGAGGCTTCTTCAATACACCTGATTGGCTAATTACAATTTAAACATATAGAATTCTTACAATCAGAACAGAAATACATGCATACATTAAAACTGCATCATCACTATTTACCCCTCCTGTAGGAATTCAGTAGTCTCCTTCTAACCTTGCTTCTGAATGTCTACTATGTATCCTTATCTCAGTAGTTTATGTTATGTCTTTCTACTGGTGCCAGCTTCCATCTAGGTCAAGATGCACTCACTATTCCTTTGCTCTAGTAACTCCAAGCCTTTATTTAAAAACTATCTCTCTGGCTGACAAAGGTGACTCCATCTTTCTATAGTTTTTATATTTCAAAAAGGAATTTCCACCACACATGATAAGTCAAAAATGACACACAACAGCAACAACAAGCTAATCCACATAATGGGAAATCCAAGTTCTACTGCCTGCCTAAGCTTCTGAAAAATATTAACCAAGATCTTGCCCAACACAGGTAGAGAGTAGCCAGTACCCTTAGGCAGCTACCAAGCTCTAAGATGCCATGGAGACTGTTGAATATCCATAAGCAGGGGATAAAGAGAGGTTTCTGAGCAGTAGGGACTATCTCTTATCCCCTCTTCACTCACTAGAGAAAAAGGAAATGGGTGGGAGAGAGTCTCTGCATGACCTGAAATCCTGATTTCCTTGGATTTTAGGTCAAATAGAACACTCCACCAAATAGTGAAAATAAAATCTTGGATCTCATAAAAAAAACC
This sequence comes from Sceloporus undulatus, assembly GCF_019175285.1. NCBI lineage: Eukaryota > Metazoa > Chordata > Lepidosauria > Squamata > Phrynosomatidae > Sceloporus > Sceloporus undulatus. The sequence goes on from NC_056524.1 coordinate 186,915,626, forward strand.
TAGCAACCTATACTTAATAGTTCCAGTGAGCACATATGAACATAGGTGGGTTTAAAAAACAATAAGATTATGTGATACATTACTAAAAAAATAAAGTTGAGCTATTCTATCAGTCAATTAATCAGTATACAGAAATGTTCCATCCAGGTGCACATGTTCTATCTGTCTCCTTTCTAAACCAAAGATTGCTTTCTACGTGCAGGGGATCAAATTTTGGAAACATTGCAATGAGAATGTGTATATGGATCTCTTTGTGTATGGATCTCTATGATCAAGCCCTTTAGAGCTTTGGATAATGCAGAACAATTGTGATCCTACTATAATGGGGAAATAACACTCTACTCATGTCCCACTCTTTTTCACCAAGATCAAGTATGACTATCATCAGCCAGTCCCTTCTATAACCAAGTTATTAAGTACTACCTGTGGCTGACTTACTCCAGAAATGCCTCCCCCTAGTTAATTGAGCACATATACCCCTGTCATTTATGCCAATGTGTGCCATGAACTGAAGCGTGCCTTATGACCATTTATGCAACATTTTCTCTGGACTACTCCCTCCCCAGCAACAAATGTGATGAATAACTTAGTCAAGTTCTATGCGCAGCTGCTTCAACCAAATCTTTATGATTAATTGCAAGCCATTAATGATAGCAATAATAAGCACATCACAAAGGCTTTGTATAAAATATGTAAAGCCTCAACAGTTTTCAGTAGATCTTGGCAAGTACCTCATTTAACCTTCACAGCTCATGAAAAATTGTTCTAATGTCCTAGTTTTAGATAGGATAACTATTGATTGCTTACAAGATTATGTGACCTCTGATGCCAAGAAGTAAAATCTATAGTATATTATGTTATAATCCTATCATCTTATCTGTTCTATATTAGAATGATTTTGAAAATACTGACAATTATTCAGTGGCTGAGATTACACACAGAGACTGATAAAATCGTGTTGACTATGGGTACATACATACTTGGAAGCAGGTGTATGTCTGGATTTTTCTCTGTGTGTTAATGTCTGTTCCCTCACTCAGTCCTTGGTCCTCCTTGGTTCTGAAATAACATAGGCAAAGTATACTTGATTTTAAGCACATGATCTGGACTTATATACATTAAAAAAAACACAACTATATAAAAGATTGGGATTCTAGCCTGCATCAGTAGGAATCGAGTGTCAGGATTGAGGGAAGTAATAGTATCACTCCATCCTGCTTTTGTCAGATCTCTCCTGGAATATTGTGTCCAGTTCTGATCACCACAATTCAGGAAGGATATTGACAATGTGTCCAGAGGAGGACAACCAAAATGAAAACCATGGTCTGTGAGCAGTGGCTTAGGGAGCTGAGTACATTTGGCCTGGAGAAGAGAAGGTTAAGAGGTGACATGATAACTATGTTTAAATATTTGGAGCGATATCATCTTCAGGATGATAACAACAACAATAGCAACTGGAACAATAACGTTTATTTAAGACACCCCTTTCCCCAAAGGATAGGACATCAGATATTTAAAACACAAAACTATAATATATTAAAATAATATACTAATGTACCAAAAACAAAAATCATCTTATTTGATTTTTGTCACCTTTTAGCTTTGCTTCTCATCTGTCCTTAACTACTTGAAGAGTTTATTCTGTCACTCATTGAGGCTTCTTCTTCTTTTTAGCTACAGATAGTATCTTTTTCCATTCCTTCGTGACAATCTCCCTCGCTTCAGTACAGAGTTCTTTTGTCTCCCGTTCAAATTTAAATCCTACGGGGATACTCTTCAAGTTGTATTTTGACATGATGGTTGGTTTAGTGTCCTTTAGTTTTACTCTAATTTTGATATTAGCATTTCATGATCTGTGCCACAATCTCTTCCTGTTTTTGTTTTTGCAGGGAGAATGGAGCTTCTCCATTCTTTGCTTCCAATTATATAGTCTATCTGATTTCAGGTGATGTCCATTGATACAGTCATCTCTTTGATTGCTTCAAGAATGTGTTTGCGATGAATGAACTGTTAACTCACTAAATCCAACCAGTTGCTCTCCTGCTTCATTTCTTGATCCTAAACCAAATTTATTTTAGATCATTGCGTGCCATCCAACCTAGGAGCTGCAACTTCTGGAACTATGTCTTGTTTCATTTTGGATTGTCTCATCATATAGGGTTTTCATGGTGAAAGATATTCAAAAAGAGTTGATTGTGCTTCCTTCTGCACAGTACCAAGAAGTGTTAACTATGGTGCCATCGCTGTTGTCTCTGAGAGATCCTATGCCAGTGTCACCCTCACCCCCGCCCCATTACTAATGCTACCCAATAGCTGTTTAGCACATTTAGTCTGGATCCTCAGCAAAATCCAATCTGACATAGGAGATGCTACCAATCTGGCATGGGAGATGGGTCTGTTAATTAGATTTGTCCAAGAGACTATCAGAAATAGGATTAATGTAGCCAGATTATCTTAATTTAAAATGTAAATCTTCAACATATTTTGAAAGTGTTGTCCCAAGATTGATCATCATTTCTGTCCAAGGCTGGCCCAAAATATTTTGCTGCCTGAAGTGATGGATAAATCCCCCTCTCTTATTACATTTACTAAAGATGAAAAGGAAAGGAAAAGGAAAAGAAAGAATAATTAGAATTCACATACTATGGCATGTGGGGTGTGTCTGTGCAGAACTGGACTGATATGGAGCCGAAAGAGTGACCACTAAGAAATGGAATACAAAGAAACATGATAGGTTTGAGATAGACATGTAGAGAGTGCAATATGGAGTTCAGAGAAATAGAGGTAAGGTATAGGGAGTCACAAAGAAAGGGCACAGGTGTGGAAATAAAAAGAGTCCTAGGTTAAGGATACGGAGTAGAAAGGGTAGCAGACAGTTGAGATGCCAAGTACTACTGGTGCAAAAAGAAAGGGAAGAGAGAAAAGAAGTGGGTATGCAATTTCTTCAAACAGAAAAGAAGCAGCCAAGTAGATTCTCCAGCTCCACAGGGCCACCAAGAATGGTTTGGGGTCCCAGTGAAACTTTTTCCAGGCAAGGCCTGCAGCTGTTCACCAGCAGCAGATTGTGAGCTGCCTTGGATCCCTTCAGGGAGAAAGGCAGCATACAAATGAAATAAATAAATGTGATAGATGGAGCCACCAGTGGGTGTTTGCAGGCCAGCTGACCAGATAAGCATCTTTGGAACAGGGTGGTGGTTTTGAACCAAGCAGGAATGGGGCTGCACATGAAGTGGGATCTGAGGAGGGGGCTCTTCCTGAACGTGGGAGGACTTTCCTCCTTTGCTGCCACAGCCAGGTGTTTCTCTGGGTAGCTGAGGTAACAACTGCCAAGGAGTCTGAGGGCATCATAGTGTTAAGGTACCAAAACAGGAGAAACAAACAAACTAGGTCCATGATCCAAGATGGCCTTTATTTGCATGCAAAAGAACACAGGGGAATCATTTCTACCAAACTGTGCCCCCGGACAAAGCATAGAGCACCCTTTTATACAGAAGACAGTCCTTAAGTTTTGTTTCTTTAAGTGGGCACCCTCCTTCTAATCTTTCAATAACCCAAATTAAAAAGTGTTCTTAACATTTAATGAGAATGAAATTCTATGTCTTATCATTTGGCACTGAAGATTGATTTATCTCCTTCCCTGTCTGGGTCAGCTTGGCCTTGACTCTGCAGGTGCACTGTTATCGTGCCAAAACTCAGAAAGGGAAAGGTGGGCAGAGGAAGTAAGAGGAGTAGAAGAGGGTGCTGACTCAGCCAAAGAAAGAGCTGTGAGAGAGAGAGAGGGGGGGTTATCAAACCCTCACAATAGTGAGAACCTAGGCCCCTTTCTGGACCACAAGACCCCAGTAATTTGTACTGGCTGCCTCCATCCTTCTGGTTCTGCTAGCACAGTGATTCTCAAAGTGGGCAGGGTAGTGGAAAGATGCAGTGGGGCAGTGATGGAAAGGAGGGCAGCAGAGGGGGCCTTCGGTCAAAGAACTGGTGTGCAAGAAAGACAAGAGGGACCAAAAGCCTTTAGGACCATGGTGGGGATGAGGGTTGTATGGAACTTCTTTTCAGGGTCCCTTAAACTGAAGAAGACATGTATCTGGTGAAGAAGAGGCAGGAGTGTCTAGAGTCGATTCTTGGAAAGAGTCTTTCACCTTGGAGCAGCTCCTGCAGTTAAAATCTCCCTTTCCCCAACTTCACCCCAATGAAGAAAGATTGAGAGTCCTTCATCACCAGGGAGAAGCTTTTCCCTTTCCACCTGGTCACCTTGGGAGTATCTATTATTATTATTATTATTATTATTATTATTATTATTATTAACCTTTATTTATAAAGCGCTGTAAATTTACACAGCGCTGTACATACAATCTTTTTAATTGGACGGTTCCCTGCCCTCAGGCTTACAATCTAAAAAGACACGACACAAAGGGAGTAGTGGTGGGGAAGGGGTCTGTCTAGTAGGATAATACATATAAAATACATAGCAATACAGGAAATGATTCAATAAAACAGACAACAAAAGAACAACAACAAGCAAGTGACAATTATGCAATGCCTGGGAACGCTTCTCTGAACAGGATGGTCTTCAGCTCCGTTTTGAAGCTGGTTAAAGAAGAGATGGCTCTTGTTTGCGGGGGAAGAAGGTTCCAGGAGTGAGGGGCAGCGAGTGAAAAGGGGTGAATCCGACATGGGGCAGAGGAAATCCTGGGCTGGGACAGCAGACCTTGACTACCAGAATGGAGGACCCTAGTGGGAATGTGAGAAGAAATAAGGTCTGATAAGTAAGGAGGGGCCAGCCCATGGAGGGCTTTAAATGTGGACAGCAGGAGCTTATACTGAATACGAAAAGGGAGGGGGAGCCAGTGAAGGGATGCCAACACAGGAGAGATGTGGTCAGAGCGGTGGGCGGATGTGATAATGCGTGCAGCTGAATGCTGGACAGAAATTAAAGGACGGAGGTGAGAAAGAGGAAGCGCAGCCAGGAGGACGTTACAGTAATCAAGTCGTGAGACCATTAGGGCATGGCCCAGGATCTTGGCAGTTGAGGCAGAGAGATATGGTCGGATTTTGGCAATGTTGCATAAAAAGAATCTACAAGCTTTGGCTGTGGTCTGGATCTGAGGGGTACACGACAGAGAAGAATCAAAGATAAAACCAGCTGAGCAACTGGCTGAGCAGCAATCAAGAGGCCTCTTGCCTGCAGTGTCCTTTGCTGGAGAGGTGGCATAAGTGAGAGGCTTCTTGGTTGCTGCTCCCAGGGTGACCAGGTGCAAAGGAAGCAGTAACTGAGATTGGTTGTTTTAAATTTGAAGTAGAACAGTAGACCTAATATCCAGAAATACATGTTAGGTGGTGAGGCACTAGGGTCATCACCCAAGAGGAAGGGAACGGTGGCTGGAAAAAAATGAGGGACCACAGTGCTAGCCTATAAGAAACAGAGTAAGTGATTTACAATGGCTGTGGTTACAGCTGGTAAACATTGGAGGTGCACATCGTTCAGTCCCACTAAGGAGAAAAGAGAAGAAAAACCGTCTATAAGGTGCAGCTAAAGCAAGGAGAGTTGAAAGTCTGAGAGCAGACCAAGTCCACTGTTCTTCCCATTCTGCCACCTGAGATGACTTCCCCACTTTGATTAATGATAGCTTGACTCTGTTGCTATGTTGGGATTAAGGTGACACCATGCTGAAATATTTAAAATTATAATACACTTGAGATTGTGTACTGTTCATAGACTAATATTATTCATGCCAGTCAGTAGCACGGTACAAACACAGAAATAAATACAGCTAATGAACCCTGACTGCGATCTCTACATTCCAGTCAATAAATTTCCACGATCTTTTGTGAACTTAATGCCTAAATATTGAGAGGATGGTATAAGAAAAACTAATACATCATAAATACTAAACATGGAACCTAATAAACAGAAAATGTCAGTAATTATCCATCAATTTGACCAATTTGCCATGCAGTCCATCATGAAATGCAAATGCCTAAAAGTTAAAAAAAAATGCTGCTTATAAATTTGTCTGCCCTTCTGCACTAATTTATATGCTAACAGCATCACCAATTTGTGTCCGATTTAAAGGGAGGGTGGATATGGAAGAAATCTGTTTGCTTCAAAATTATGAGAAGCAAATAGTGACCAGCCTAATTCTATCAATGTTTACTCTGAAGTTAAGTGCATCTGAATTCAATGGCTCTTACTCCTGAGTAAGCAGACACACAGTATCACAACCTGAATAATAGAGCCAGATATGGAAATAGTGCCCTCTAAACCTTTTTAAAATCCATGGGATGACTCGAGATCCACCTAGGATTAGATCATCTTGAATATGACATGTAGAATAACCTTGAATGCTCATTATAGGCGAACAGCTATCCTATTCTTTAAATATAGAGAATAGTGCATCTCAAGGAAGTCCAGCAGCATTAAACATAAGGCAAATACAGTTGGTAGTTTGAGGAGGAAATGGGAAGGGATCAATGCTAAAATTAGGGGCATGGAGATCAGTAGCTTGATTAGCTATTACTGGCAAAGCTGGTGGAAGGATGTGGATTTTATTAATACTCTCTTACCTTTGCCCCATAATTTCAGCCCTGAAGGAGATTAATTGGTCCCTTTATGTGTTGTGCTATTGCACTTTTAAGAACGTTGTGAGTATATTAGCTGGGGCACCTGTTAATTCACACATAATTTAATAGTTAAATTAAGTAAAGAAAGTCTCCAAAACCAAATCAGGAGGATGAAAGACTATTTATATATTTATCTTTTATTCATCCATTCATTTTGGGAGAAAGGGGAGGTACAGATCAGTTAAATATAAAAATGAAAAATAAAATATTTATATTTTACCCTATACTATGAGATCTCAATGTTGGGTGGAATAAAACTGATTTAAACCATTTAGAAGAATTTAAAGCAATAAACAAATAGTATTAGAGGAGATTATTGCATTCATTTTAAAGCGATGATAATCTCCTATAACATATTAAACAATTTGATGCTAAATCAGACAATTTTATCTCAGTTTTAAACAAGTTGAAATAGTTAAAGCAAATTAAAAGCATGTACATGTACACATTTGGATAAAATCAGTTAGAGGTCAAAGGATTTAGTAAAAAGCAATGTTTCTACTCAGTGCAGGAAGACCTTCAGTTTTAGTGCTAATTTGGCCTCTAAGGGGAAAGTGTTCTACAACTGGGCTGCCATTGCAGAGCAGGCCTGCTCCTATATTCTTCCAGAGTATATTGCCTATCCCGGTGGGACATAGAACTGGTGCTTAATCTTCAGCAGGCATGTATAGGATAGGAGCTCCCTCAAATACCAAAGTCCAAAGCCGTTGAAGCTTTTACTGAATCACATACAGTGCTTTTTTGGCTGGTCAACTCTAGTTCCATAAAATTTAAACTTTATAAGTATATGGAACTCTCTAACGTGGTAAGGAGTTTTGAGCCAAACACAAGAAAACTAATGATTTGTCAGGATATGTACAAAGCCTTATAAGTAAAAGGGTCAGTAGAAGAAGCCCTGGATTCTCAAACTCCCTATTATGGAGTAATTTATAATTGCTTCTAGCAGCACTCAGACTCTGCAGATACAGTTGACCTGCTATCTATTTCCTATTAAATATGTAGCATAACTACTGCACACCTTTCCAAAAGAAAAAGATAAGATACAGCTGGTGAACAAGGGTCACAAGTTTATTTAACTATCTACAGTAAGATCTTTAGTAAGATCTCCCAACTGTGCAAGAATGACTTCAGGCAGGAGTCCCATAAATACCATCTCCTGCAATGTCATTATGAGTGAGCACATCCATGGTCAGCTGTGATTTCTGATGAGTGGTTCCCTCAGCTTTGCATGGTTAATGTCAGCACACCGATCACATCAACAGTTGGTACATCATGTCATTAGAATCCCCTCTGAATTTGGAAACTAAGCAGCCCTGATATTACCCTAAAAGGTGGGGAACATTGAGAGTCCCCATCTGCAATACCAATGTCTCCTTGAAATTTTATTAATTTGAAACCCCATACCCAGCAGAAGGGGTGTGGGGTATGCTAAGATTGGTTACTACTTAAACAGGAGACTACCACTGAATGTCAGGTGCTGTGGCTATATTTCAGAGGAAGGAAATTGAAAAAAGTGCCACTGAGTATTCCTTGTCTAAGAAAACCCTGTGAAATTCATGAAGTTTCATAAGTTGACAGGCAACTTCAAAGCACGCACATATGCATGTGTGCACATGCGCACACACACTTATTTATTTAGAGTATTTAAACCCTTCTCTTCAGCCACAAAGGCTCTCATAACAGTTTACAGATAGTTAAGCTGTCAGTTCCTTGCCCTCAGGTTTACAGTCTAAAAAGACATGATAAAAAAGGAGACAGGAAGAGCGGTGGGGAAGGGGATCAAATCCAGCAGATACTACTGGTTCTTCTCACCCTGCAGTGCCAGGGTGATGGCAGTTAAGATGGTGGGAGGGCTTTTCATCTTCTTCTGGCTAGGCACACATACACACACACAAATTTCATTTAGCAAAGAGATGTATTCCTGGACATTGCTTCTTTAACAGAAAATTTGGTTCAGAGACAGAAATAACATGGGAAAATGGGGATAGTTTCCTCCACTAACAAAAAAAGGTCAGTTCAACATATTTTAGCAAACTTTCTAGTAAAATATACACATTGTTAGCTGCAGCTAACTCAAACTAACAGTCAGGTCAGGTAAGCCTTGAATAAATAAACAACACAAAACATTTTGAACGTTTTGGATATCACTTCAAAGTATTTTTCCACAATAGTTCCAGAGATGATTTTTTTTCTTTCACCAGCCTCCACTTTTCTTATGATTTCCTCATTTATAGAGTTATGTTTTTAGCTGCACACTTATAGAACTGCATTAGTTGTTTGGTTGTTTATACACGTGGTGAGGGAGGAAAGGGACACCTGCCTAGCCAGCCAGATCAGCCGAATCAACCCTAGCAATCAATGGGGTGACAGATGTCGCAGCCAGATCAGCCTCATATCCTTTGGTTGTTTATGATGCTTGAAGCAGCTGGAAAGGTAGGCTTATCTGCTTTCTTCTTTCTCTCTGTTTTGCTGTCCACACATGCTTAGTAAAAGTTTCTGGAGGTGCCTGCTGTTCACCTTACCTATTTAGATAGGGATATACACCTAGAATAGAATCAGAATAGAATCCGTTTCTTTCCCAACTGAACCTTTATTGCATTGTTTACTACAGACACAGTGCTACAAACTGGCACAGAACGTTTATGTTTCTCCAGCCCCCCCCCCATATCCTCCCAGTGTCAATGCTGCTAAATAAATTTCCCACTAAACACAGGATAAGGGGGGGAAGAGGATGGCTAGGTGAACATAAAAAGGACTTTGCAAAAAGGAGATTCTGGTGCTTTATTATGTCTGTACTTTTATATGCAGTGTATGTGTTCTTTTCCTGATCTCATTTAGCTTAAAAACTGAGCCATCAGTACTGAGGAAGGACAATATCAAGGATATGAACAAAACAGGATGTTGAGGTGGGTGGAGAGAGGGCGGAGATCAAAGATTACAGGACTGAACACAGAGAAAGAACCACAGATACACAAACAATTTATTAACCATAGCCCATCCTTTCAAAAGAGCAATGTCCTTGAAATGAATTACTGCTATATGATGTTTTGAAAAGAACCCGAAATAGAAACCTTTTAGAACATCAAAATAGAAACCTTTTAGAACATCACAGTTAGTCTGAAAAGATGTTTGTCAGCCTTATTACAGTTTTTTGGTACACAATCTCAGCATGCCAGTTAACTAAGCCTCCCTTTCATCCATTTTGCTTCTCTAGCTATTGATTTACCATTGCCTTGCATTTACATAAAGAAAACCATTAACTTAGGTTACAACTGCAGGTGACTTACATCTTTCTACTAAGAAAGCTAAAAAAGGACCAGTATTCAAAGATTCACTCTATCCATTACGATGTCTGACATTGCTACATCTCTCAGGGAAGAGAGCCCTTCCAAATGTTGTTAGACTACAACTCTCATCATGCCTCAGCAGTGGCTATGCTAGCTAAGGGTGATGGGAGCTGCAGTCCAGCAATATTCGCAGAGTTTCATAAGTAGCTTGGTTTGTAACATCCATAGGCAGAGAGAACCAGAACACCAGAAATACTGGGTGTTTGTCGGGGCAGCGGGGGTCATGCAGAACTCATAGCAATTTTTTCTAGATTTGCACAACTATAAACTGGGAGAATCTTTAATGAACTAACCTTCATTCATCATGAATATAAGTCTTTCAGCAAAAAAGAACTTCATTTCAATTATTTCTGCCTGATTTTCCAAATTCTTAAGGTTATGACATGTCAGATCAGATCTTACTTGATCTTCTCACACCCTTTGGTTCCTCAGCAAAATGGAATTGTAGCAGGAATAAACATGATCACTTTTTCCTAAATGTTTCCAGGGCACTATCAATAATTCAATAATTTCTTTTAACGTTAGCAAAATTACAGAGATGTGTTTGAATTGCAGTCCTTTGTGCATTTACCTGTTCCTAAGTTCCAATGATTTTTTTTTAAAAAAAACTTACCTTGGAATAAATAAATGTTGTCATTTTTTCCCAGATATTTTCAGGTCAAATGTGTGGAGGGTAATATGCTGATTTCTCAATATAAATTCACTGCAATGTGTATTTGTATACCGGGGTTTACTTAAAAAGAAAATACACCAGCTGCATATTAATCTAAAACAGGGTTAGGCAACTGTGATGAATGGGGGCCTCCAGTTCTCTGCTCCCTGATCCACTGAGGGCCACATGGACTGACACAAATGTACCCATGCAAAAAACAAAAAGTGGCCATTCTGATTGTGAAAATGAGTATGTTTATACTAAAAAATTAGAGAAAAGATTCAACATATTTAAAAGTTGAATTACTGCTCCTGATTGATTCAAGATAAATAATTAATACTCTACTTTTTGCCATGAAAAGGGTGATGCTGGAAATCTGGAGGGATTGTTGGGCCATAGAAAAAGCCTTGGGGGCCACATGTGGCTGCAAAGTTGCAGTTTACCCACCCTGATCTAAAGGTATTTTGGCTGTGATATACAAGCTTATCTGAGAGGAAGGAGATTATTGCATTGCCTTTGTTTCTGGCATAGCAGTAAGGTGTAACTTTAAGAAGGTGGATATTAAAGATTTTCATACCTGGCTGCATTGCTGCTAAAACATCCTCCAAACATCCCTAAAAGGTGGAGGAAGCACCTGTGTCTGAAAGCCAGGCGTGCTTCCTCAATTGCCATGAAAATGTGCCTCCCTCCTTTGCATCCCTGAAACATTCCTGGGGAGCAGAATTCCTCTGAACTCAAAGTTTGTGTTCAGAGGAAATCTGCTCCCCTTGTGATGATTCAGGGATACTAGGAGAGCTACATTTCCATGGCGATTCAGGAAGCACGACTGGCTTTCATACACAAGTGCACCCTCCACCTTTTAGGGATGTTTGAAGGATGTTTTAGCTGCGATGCAGCCAGGTATGAAAATCTTCATTATCGCATTCACTTGTCACTGGGCAGCAGGCATCCTGTTTGTTACCTGTGCTTCTCTGGGCTCCTCCTGCATCTTTTCATGAACAGGACTTTCCCATTCTTGAAAACTTGTGGCAGAAGACCGGGTCTATGCCAGGAGCAAAGGCAAGGCGATAATCTCTGAAGATCCACTAAAATCAGTGTGAGTAAATACAGAACCAACCAAATTGTCTTATGTAAAAACAGATAATATCTTTCCATAGTCTGCTTGATTCTAAGTATGTTTACTCTCATTGATTTTAATGAGAATCCACAAATTAGTTGTTTTTAACTGTTGCAAATGATTTCAGCTGGAAATTAAGAGCCTTAATTTTAAGGAGAGAAATTCATAGAATCATAGAGTTGGAAGAGACCTAAAGAGCCATCCAGTCCAACCCCATCTCATGCAGTCAAAGCACCCCTGACAGATGACCATCTGGCCTCTGTTTAAAAACTTCCAAAGAGACAGTGTATTTCATTTTTGAACAACTCTTACTGTCAGGACATTCTTCCTAATGCTGAGGTAGAATCTCTTTTCCTGTAGTTTGAATTGGTTGCTCTGGGTCCTGTTCTCTGGAACTAAAGAAAAGAAACTTGCTCCATCTTCAGTTGTTAGTGTTGAGATTTTTAGTGAAAATAACCATTTTGCAGAGAAAGTAACTCATTTTCTAAGACAATATATCCCTTGCTTTAAAAATAAGCATATTTTGAAGCCTGTGGTACATCTCAGAGAAAGAAAATTAACATAAATCATATGACCAATGATGTAGAGTTGAATCAATTGACTTAGAGTTATGTCAGACTTAAGTCGCTTCAGTGATTTGACTTGGACTCAACTCATGATGATGCACTTACTCAGCTCACCTTGAGACTTGTATATTTTTAGTGACTGAGAGGCTAAACACACCGGCATTTAACACTGGCCTTGGGGCAGAGTGGGGGTGTGATGACAGCACGCCGCATGTCCTGATGCTGCCCCATGCTGGCAGTGTGCCGTGCACCCAACCACACTGCAGGGAGTGTCACAGCACACCTTTGGCACAGCGTTTAGATACACTGCACCAAAGGAAAACCAAAAAGCTGCTATCACAGTACCAACAAAGCAGGGCAGTGGCACGTGGTTGTCACGACCCCAATCCAGTACTGAAAGGGGCGGGGCAGAGGCGCTCCTTTGGGGTGGTCTGTAGAGCTCCTGACTTACTGGCCAAACTTCATCCAGAAACAGCAAATATGGGCCTAAACAGTCATCCCTAAAGGAGCGGCTTGATGCCACCACTTTGAATGCTAGCTTGGGGGGCTGCACCAACCGTATACCATGCCTCCAACTCAGCTGTTTTCTCTCACAAAAAGAAGTGGCAGAAAGCTGTTCCTTTTTGAGCCGGCAAAATGCTGGTTTTTTTCACTGCTGCCACACCTTTCTGATACTCCTGCGGTGTACAGCGTCTAAACTCCATGCCAGTGGAACACCAGAAAACTGCCCCCTGTATGGTTGGGTGAGTGGCTTCATGGTGGCTTCCTGCTGACTTGAGGGCATGCATCATCTAAATGACATGTCTCCAAGCCACCAGGAAACCACCACAAAGGGGTCATCTGTTTCCTCCTTATGTTAGGCAATGGGCTTGAAGTGTGGTTTGAGGTCTACTCAGCAGCCTTTCCCTGCTGTACATCAGAGGAGCCTTCTAAAGTTTTTGAAAAGCTTTTGAAGGATCTTGCTGCCTAAGCCTGTTGCATAACATATTTGCTGTTCCCTTTCATGAATTTCTTTACCTAACTTTGTGTACATCTTTTTGATTTTCTACATATTGAAACTCCAATCCCCCCCCAAACACACACCCTCAACTAACCTTTTTTCTGTTAAAATTGGCTCCCAGACTTGAGACTCAACTTGCAATTTGACTTGAAAGTATTTTGCAGGGACTTGAGTCTTGTCTTCAAGCTTGAAGGTAAAGGCTTGAGACTTAGTGTAAAAGACTTGAATACTCACTGCTTATAGACACTTAAAATGGCTAACACATTTTGTTCAATAGGAAAAAGATGTACAAAAACACATACAGGAGGGAAATTGTATAAGAAAACTTATTACAAATGTCCTTCTTGATAGAAAAACATACTGTATATACTCAACTGTTAGTCAAGAAATTTATGCCCTCAAATTGACCCTAAAATCCTGGGTCGACTTGTATACGGATAGCCTTTTGGCTGAAGAACAGGGGATAAATACTCTAAATAAAAACAATAAATAATAACTAGTACTGCTTAGAAAGGTTCTAAAGCAAGCAAGCCTGATGCCCCATTCTTGGTGCATCCAGGCATTGTGTTTCTCTGTGTGTGTTTGTCTGTGAAAGAGGTTCCCAGTCCAATTTGCTAGCCTCCTCTACCCATGGAAAAAAACACCTCATTTAAATCCACTTGCTTCCCTTCCCTATCTGATTTGCAAGGCTTCTCTTCCCAGGGGAAAAAATATCTCATTTAACTGCACTTTGCAAGACTTCCCATGAAAGAAATTCCATATTTAACGCCACATGCTTCCCTTCTCAATCTGATGTTAAAACCTTCCTTCAGCACCTGGGAATTGGTGTTAGGTGGTCGGGAGAGGTCCAGAGAAGGAGAAAGAGGGATGGAAGTGATATTTTCCATGAAATCTAAACAGGTTGTGTTGGGTAAAACTACACCAGTGTAATTATATGGCAGATGTGTGTTGCAAGCATGAAATGGCCATCCTGACAGCACACTTTCATGTGGCAGAGCAGTTGATCCAACTTCCCATCCACCACTGACAGTAGCTCCTAGAGAGTACTGTTGCTTGTGCAAAGGTTTACCTTGATATAATAGAACTTGCATAACCCTGAATAGAATATCACAATTGTGCAACCTCCAAAGATTACATATCCTGGCAGAGCAGCATTAATGTCATTGTGTAAAGCCACAAGAGGACTGCAGTCTAAATATTCTCCCAAGAGTATAAACCTGTAAGTTTTTCGCCCTTAATCATGATGGCTTTCTATATTCACTTCATTTATTGTTTCTAAAAGAGCTGATCCCACAGAGAACTCCTCATTTTTATTATATGAATACCTATTGTTATAAACACACATCTTGTCAGGGCCTGGTGCTGTTTTCTTATGTCTCAATGCAATTTTGATGGTGAACAAAAAGCTTCAGTTCATCATGCTTCCCCTTGCCTTTAATGGTGTTATTTAATGCTGTTTAAGTGATTTCTTGTGCCACAGAGATTACAAGTCTTTAGCAGTGAGCCTGAAAGCAACCTTAATATTTATTTACTCGCCTTTCCCTCCCCATCAGCTTCAGCAGGACAAGACACAAAACATTTTCAGTATTAATTAATTTTCAAGGACAGGTAAATAGAACCGTGAGAGGTAAACCTGCTTCTCAATTTCATTCCCTTCATTCTGTAATTGCTTTTGTTCCCATCCTTTCTGAGAAAAAGAAAAGAAATGGGGGTGGGGGAGAGTATAAGGGGTTATAAAATCAAGAAAACCTGAATGCTAGCAGCTGTTTATGGCTTACTTCCTAACTATGGCATTGGATTTAGTCTCTCTATGGAGTATTAGCATTTCTATATCTGTTCTGTTCTTGTTTAGAAAAGGAAGTAATAATTTCTAGCATGTAGACCTGTGTGTCCTCTAAGCCATCATGAGCCTCTTTAGCTACCTGAGGTGAGGAACCAGTATTTTGTTTCTCCTAATGTCCCATGAACTAAAGCCATATTTGTATTCATTAGCTGCAAATGTTTCTTTCTCTCCTGGAACTTTTTGCTGATCATTAGCCATAGACCAGGACAGGTCCAGGAACCACAAGCTTGAGTGGTACTGCTCTAAGCCTTTTATGATAAACCCAGTCCTCAGTGTCACTACTTATTTTGGAGGATTTACAGGTATTTCATTAAATATAGCAGAACACATCCAATCTGACCCTCAGTTCTGAGATTTAAATGAATGTCTCATAAACTAAGATGCAACTGGTGCTGTTGTGCTTTTGATGTATGGGAGGGGTGTGTTTGTCCTAGTATGGGTGTCATATTTCTGGCTAGACAGCATACATCATCTGTGGAGACCTGCAGTAGATGATGTAATCATTATGCATCTAGTTATGCTGACATACCCAGACACATCTTTGATCCCACTCCCACTCTCCACCAGACACGGAATGGTCATGTGGGGCAAGCAGTAGGTCTAGGTGGCCATATATGGCCAGCTGCTAAATTACCAAGCTGAAATGGTGGAAGGGGAGAAAGGGATAACAAGAAGGAACAAGAAGTGAAATTGAACAGGCAATGCTGCAACACAAATCACAGACCTGTCTCAGAAGGGATTCTGTAAAGTAAGCATTTGCTATTTCAGCTGCATCACAAATTGACTTTCAATTGGCTTTTCCATTGGTTCTGGAGTTCATGGCACATGCCACATTATGACAAAAAGAAAAATTATGCCAGCCTCAATTCAGCTGCCTTGAAGAACTCAGACTAGTGCAACACACAACATTTCACTACTTAAGTCACCTTGTAAAATTATTAACATATAACAATATCTTATTGTTAAACCTTGTTTCCTTCTACTGTGTAGAATAATAGCAGCCATATCTCTTACATTTTAAGAATAAAGTTAGCAATCTATAGATAGTTTGTGCATATAATTAGTATGATTGCATGGGCAGTCATTTGATAGAGCAGTGGGTTAGGAGCTGTCTATGGGAGGGCCACCAATCCTGCCCCTTGCTTCCATCCTATCCAGAGGATACAATCCATCCACTCAATCCACAGGATTCAGTCATGACTCCAGTGCAATTTTACCACTTCTACTATCTTCCTTTCAACTGCTATTGGTCTGATAAGCTCACCCAAAACTGCCATGTGAGTATGAATATTCTCAATCCCCAATAGTCAGTAGCCAGGCCAGAATGCTGCAGCATCATCCTTCAGCAGCTCCTATTGCCCTGTTCCCTTGCTCTGATAGTTCCTCCCCAGCCATCCCAGTTAGATCCTCATTGACTTCTTACTTCAGCAGGACAGACATATGCCTCATTTCCTTCTCTAGCTCTGCTTCCCTTCCCACTTGAACTCCTTGCTCTACCTTCCACCTCACAAGTCTGCACTTCTTCTCTGATCACCCCAAGCTGTTTGTGGACCTGGAGGCATGCAACATTCTGGACTGTTGACACTTACTGATGCCAATGGATCCTTTGGTCCTAAGCTAGTTTCAATATGAGTAAGTCTTAGACCACTATGGAGGCATCTGCTGTTGTATCTGCTACCCCCACAGTTACATCTTACTTACATAAAATGGATCAAACAATCATGCTTGTGAGTTCTCAGGAGATAAAGAATATTTGACAGGAATCAATAACTTGTCCAAAACAAGCTCTGTAAACATAAAACACACTGACTTAGAACATATATCTGTGAAATATCCATACTGTATATTTAAGAAGGTCTAATTGTTTCAGTTGTCAGTTTTCATCCATTGCTTTGATCTGTATATTGTTGAGTTTTAAAAGGCACAGCAGAGACTAAGCAAGAAGGTTATTTTAAAACATCTACACAGCCAAGATTAAAATGAAATCCTCTCTGTGTGTATGTTTCATAAGGTTCTGAATATACTCAAATATTATAAACTTGTGGGTGTTCTTTTACATACATACAGAATTCCCATGACAGCAACATGAGGAAATGAGAAGAAAGGATAGAAGCAACTGCTCACTTCAGAAGACTCACTATAATTCCATCCTGTGCAGTATGCTACATATTTATATAAACAGTCACCACCCTGCATCCTGTTAGTCATACAGAAAAAGTCTATAGTCAGGGGCTAAGCATTATTTCTTCAAGCTCTATGCAAATTTGTAACCCAAGTCCCTTCACACATACACACATATTAGTACCTATCTCATGAGTTATGAAAGAAAAGCTTCTAATTTTGGAACCGCAAAATTTCTGAAATTATACCACACTGTGGTTTTAGCATACTCACCAGCTCATTCACCATTTGTTGCTATTTTTTATCAATTTAACATCAAGCTTGATGAAGAGTCCTACAAAATTTTGTGATTATAGTGTAACATTTTGGGTCCCAAGAACCACAGAACAAGAACAGTGTGCACAGGAGCATGTCATCCTGCCTCACCATCCCCTAAGCCATCTTGAATTTCTTAGAGTGGCTTTCCATGAGATTGAAGAAAATATGGCAGCTGATGGAATGGTCTTAAAAGAAGAAAATCTCCACCAGAGAGGTCACTGTGACTACTGATCTAGGGGTGCAACTAAACAGTAGAAATAATGCAGTTTGAAAACACTTTAACTACCTTGGCTCCGTCCGACAGAATCCTAGGATTTGTATTTTTGTGAGGCACCAGCACTCTTTGGCAGAGAAGGCTAAAGACCATGTAAAACTACAAATCCCAGGATTCCATAGGATGGAACTACCACACTTAAAGTAGTGTCAAACTGCATTATTTCTACAATGTAGATGCATCGTTAGTCACCTTCTCTGGCCCCATTCCAGCTTGTCAATAACCAGAACTACACATAGCTTTCCAGTTGAGGACAAGTAATACTGTGCAACTCATGACATCAAATTAATGATGTCATACAGTATATGAAACAAGTATGTGTTATGTACAAGCTTCTCACTGTTTCTGTTGTAGTCCACCAAATTAAAGGCATTCTAAATGAGATCATGCTTTCTCCTTCTTATCTCACTACGGGGGGAAATAGATAGCCCTGAATGGGCGGCTTGAAGCCATCCCTTCCAAAGACAGATTGGGGCTGTGGCAAACACATGCCATGGCCTCAGTCCACCTGCAAGCCAGCCAAAAAAAGGAGTGGCTGAAATCACTCCTTTTGAGCCAGAAAAAAGCCAGCTTTTTCTGCCCTGCTGTGGCATGAAACCGGCTGCAAGCCATTCCAGTGGTGCACGACATACTAATGTTGCGACACTGGAGCGTCTTGAAGCCGCCCGTGTCTAGGTGGCTGCCTGGCTTCCGGGCAGCTTCAGGGCATCATCAGAGCATGCGGTGTGTAAACACCACATTTTGATTATGCCTTGCAGGCATCTTTTATGGGCTGTCTATTCTGGCCGTTTGAGCTGCAGAAAAATGGCCTTTTTATTTCCTTCCAGAACCAATGCATAGTTAACCCTTCATCCATCTCCCCCTGCATCAGAAGCTGCCAGAATTTTTTTTTTTAAGGATTGAATAATAGACACCCAGGAGCCTAGCTTTTAGGGAATAGGGTCTAACACATCCTGAAGCAACTCAGAAAAAAATGGTTGGCAGCAGAATGGCAGTGGATTAGATCAGGTGACAATGGAGGTGATCTTGCCACAGCCACCAACTGCCATGTTAACTCAGATTCAAGCAATTAATAAGTTATTTAATTAGCTAGTTATATTTATATTCTTCCTTGCCTCCAATGTGTTCAAAATGATGTGTGTGGATGTTCTCTTTCCTACTTTTAGAAGAATACTATGAAACAGGATAGAGTAAAAAAAGAGTGAGTTTGATCACTGAGCAGCATATAAACAAGAGTCTTCCAAACGTTAAGCCAGCTCTCTCAAGACTATGCCACTTTTTCCAGAATCTCAGTGTGTCAAGGTGGTAGCTCTCACATACTGCAGACAGGTGACATGTTCACAAGATTTCTACAACCCATAGATAATATTAATGGTTTGCATGATTATAGGATCTCACAAAAAAGAGATGTAAAAAAACCTGCAGGGACTGCTGAAAAATAAAATGTGTTTTACTAAGCCAAAGTGAGTTTCCTGTTTGGTACAGCATTCTATTACTTTGTGAAATGAACCACAAAAGCAATAGTCATCACTGGATTTCTTGCAGGCAAATGTTTTGATGGATACCTATAAAATAAATTGATTCAGCAACGTAAGATATTATGGAGTATGAGGGTGACTGCTTAAAAAACAAGTCCATCTATTTAAAAGATGAATCTACAACACATATTGTGCAGAATGTTAGGAAAAATATTAAGTAGTTTGTGCTTTATCAGAACCATGGAAAAGGATGAAATAATTCAAACATCTGAAGGTAGTCTAAAGTACACAGACACACACTAAAAATTATAATTTAAGAGTGGCAGAGCTCCTACATTTTTAATAGTTAATCCTATGTTCCCAGTCATGACATTCTATGCTGAAATCCTATGCATTCAAATTGTTTTCTTCCTTATGTCCAGGAAACTACATGTGGCATTGCAGCCTAAAGATCATTGCACACACTATCTATTTATATGTATGCGGGGCTTCCATGTCAATGGAGTGGTGAAGTAGGTCTGGTTTGCTTAGTTTCACCATCACCACCACAAATGCATTCCTGGATACTTACCCATTTTTACAGTCATTTTATACAGTGGTGTTTTATTACACACAGGCTCAAATGAGCTGTTGGGTGTGTGCATTTGATGGCATACTCAGATTTGCTTCAAATGTAATTTGTGACATAGCCCTAACACTTAGATTTTAGACATTTGTTATGCATACCTTTGGTGCTATGAAGTTAGACATTTTTAATTTAAATGAACTGGATATAATGATGTACAAATTGGTTTGACCCAAGCAAAATCTTCTTTGGTAGATCTCAGCAACAATCCAGTTATATGCCAAAGAACATAACCTTTGAGGAAGGTCCATAAATGAGCTGTTCTTCATCATGTCCATACTATGTTTCTCCTCTACAACTTAATACATCTAATGGCTTTATGAAATATTACCATGTCAAATCAAATGATTATGGCCATCACAGTAGGCCTTTACTTCAGTTGAGACTCACTGTGGTTTAGCCCCAGAATTTGAGACTGATACTTTCTAAGTAAATGTAGAGTCTATGTTGCTGAATACAGAGGCCTGTTTTCCATATATTGCTGCCCAAAAGCATCCAGTGGAAACAATAATCAAAAAGATAAATGCCTACACTGTAGCCACAACATCTCAAGAAGCTTATGACTTCTGGTATCATAGGAATCTCTGTGCCTAGGAAGTCTCAGGACGTCTACCGGAGGTATGGAGATACTTTCCATTGTACAAGCAATCCGCATTGGTAAAATTCTTTTGGTTTTACAGCAAAAATATGGAAAATGCAGTGGAAGTCTGTTATAATCTCTATGCAGTGAATGTATTGTGCAAGCTGACCCTAAATTAATTATGACTAACCATTGCACATACATCTCATCTATAGAATTTATAGATGCATCAGATCCAAAATCTTTACACATGCACAGCACGAACAAGGTCATGCTCCCTCCCAGCCATAGAGGGAAACTTCCTGGCAAGCTAAAACACATGTGCCTTTACAAATTAAGTTTGTAGTTACAGTGGATTATTATATCTCAATAGTATAGCATCTCTTGATCTATAATGCCACTCAGCGATTCATTTTCATATTCAAGAGATTCTGAGATCAAATTTGTCTGAAAGTCATATTGAGTTTCAAGTGGGAGGGAACAAGGAGATTCTGTGGGCATACTTCAAAGCTAAACAATCTTCTTTTGGATATATTCAAGATGAAAGCTGTAGCCCTATGTATGCTTTGAAAGCATCATTGAACACAGTTGTGCTGCAGCATGCAAACACAAAAAACAAAAAACTACCATACTATAATATTTATGGTGTTTTTGTTTAACATCTAGTAACTGGAAATATGTGTGCATTTGTCAAAAAAAAATTCACATGATTTGATGTGTGTGTGTGTGTGTGTGTGTGTGTGTGTGTGTGTGTGTGAACACATAAAATCCCTAGTGCCCGCTCTCAAATATTCATAGAATATTCCGATATTAATATTTTTCCAGGTCTTGGGGGATTAGTTGAAGCCTCAGAGATTCTGTGCTATTCCAGGTCTCCAACTATGGATGATGACAAAGACGGGGATTTGTATATGCAGTGGCTTTGCAGCTTGGATACCCATCTCTACCTTTTCCAAACTGACACAAGTGCTTATGCACATATTTTATTTGCACAGTGTTTTTACACCAAAATGTTAAAAGCAAGAGAAGAGGATGGGGGAAAAGATGGTGGATCCATGTCCTTGGAGTCATTGTACCATTTGGAAGAAGACGGGGAATAGAGTGCCAGTATTGTAACTCATGTTGTCACAATATTGGCACCTTGGTTTAAGATCTTGACCCTCACATTTCAGGAAATGGAATGCTGGTGACCGGTCAACCCTAGATATGACCAAGGCCCAAGATGCCAGATAGTTATTCAGTAGTGCCAGGTATATGCTCAGCAGTAAAGCAAACACCATCTTTGAGACTAAAGGTGCTACAAGATCTCTCTACATACTGATTTTACAGACTAAAACAGCTATATCTTTGAATTCTACCATCTTGCTCTGTTTACAGGAACTTTCTTTTGTTATCTGATTTGTTCCAGAAGCAAACTCTTGACTTAAAATGTGGATTTTAAAAAACCTCTCTGCCTCAGTTTTGTTGTATTGCTCCAAGTCTCACTAGATTCTCATACCACCTTTTGTTTGTTCTCAGGTTGTGAGACTTTGTTTGTCTTCTTATAAGAGCATTCACAAGATTTTGGCTGAGATCCTAGACCAGATGGAACTCCAGCACAACTCCAATCCCTCCCCCTAAATCCCATCTTTTGCCTGCTCCAGCCACTCCCATTTACTGGATAGTGGATGGGGGAATGGAGTAGCAATTAGTCATGCTTCTGTAGTTGGATACACACCAATAAGGCCTCCTCTCGAGATCCTGATGACATCATTGTTGTTCATTCAGCTATAGACATATAGCAGGATGTTTCTCCACTCCCAGTCCCACACTCCATTGGCCTGTAAATAATCATGCAAAGGATGAGTTGACAGGTAATAGGGGTTTTTTGAGGGTTGGCAACTGTGCAAGGTCAGTAGAGACTTCCAGCCTCTGCAAAATTATTACTTATAAAAGTGTACATTAGGCTTATACCTATATCTTTGTTCTGTTTTTTTCCCTGCACTAAGAAAAACAGCACAAATTGTTCATGAAAGTAACATTTTATATGCTTTTCCACATTGGCCTTAAAGGCTGGGTTGGGGGTGGAGTCGAGGCATAGTGTCTACATGATACATGTCCCAGCACCGTCTCCAGGGTGGCATGACAGCATGTACTACACCACACAGTGTGCAGCGTCATGGCACTCCTCTGGCGCTGTGTCTGCCCAACGCAGCACCAAAGGAGTGCTATAAAACTGTGCCACCGTGGCTGTCACACCCTGCTGGTGCTACTGGACCTCTCAGCAGCATTTGACACTATAGATCATGACATCCTCTTGAATCGTCTGAGAAGATTAGGAATAGGAGGCACTGCGCTTCAGTGGTTTCGGTCCTTCCTCTCAGGCAGATTCCAGAGAGTGGTGCTCGGGACAGTTGCTCGGCAAGGAAGGACATTAATTGTGGTGTCCCAAAAGGTACCATCCTGTCCCCAATGCTTTTCAACATTTACATGAAGCCGCTGGGAGAGATCATCCAGAGGCATGGGACAGGGTGTTATCAGTACGCTGATGACACCCAGATATATTTCTCTATGTCTCTGTCTTCAGCTTTGACTTCAGATGGCATCTTGCCTCTCAGTGACTGTCTTAAGGCAGTAATGGATTGGATGAGGGAAAACAAAATGAAGCTGAATCCAGACAAAACAGAGGTACTTACAGTATCGGCTCCGAACCCAGGTATCGGGATACAACCTCCAGTCCTAGAAGGGGTCACACTCTCCTCAAAGGACTGTGTTCACAGTCTGGGGGTGCTCCTAGATTTGTCGCTTCACATGGCAAGTCAGGTGAATGCGACAGTCAGGAGTGCCTGTTATCAGCTTCGTCTGATACGCCAGCTGAGCCCTTTCCTGGAAATCAAGGACCTGGGGACCGTAGTACATGCGCTGGTAACCTCACGTCTTGATTTCTGCAATGCACTCTACATGGGGCTACCCTTGTGCTTGGTTCAGAGATTTCAATTAGTTCAGAACATGGCAGCCAGATTGGTCTCTGGTACATCCAGAAGAGACCATATAACATCGATCTTAACTGGCTGCCCATCAGTTTCCAGGCCCAGTACAAGGTGTTGGTTACCACCTTTAAAGCCCTCAATGGCTTGGTTCCAACCTATCTTCAGGACCGCCTCCTTCCATATAATCCTCCCCACACACTTAGATCCTCAGGGAAAAATTTGTTACAGCCTGGTAAAACAAGACTGTCTACAACTTCCCAGAGGACCTTCACAGCCGTTGCTCCCAGATTGTGGAATGGCCTGCCGGATGAGATCCATCACATTACCACTCTAAATAGCTTTTAAAAAGCTATAAAGATGGATCTCTTCCGGCAGGCCTTTCCTGAATACTGTAGTTCTCCAGCTATCAGAAGGAAAATCTAATTGCTGACCTCTGACTTCACCATAGTTATTGTATTGTTTTTAAGTATGTTTTGTGTTTTAAATTCTAGTTTAATTGTATTTAGGGGGTGGGTGGGTTGAGGGTTTGGACTGTATATTTTAATCTTGTAAGCTGCCCCGATTGCATTTTGTAGAGAGGCAGGATACATAAAATAAATATATTATTATTATTATTATTATATATTATTACTTTGCAGGGCACAAAAAAGAGCTCTTTTTGTGGCTCCTTTTTGCATCCGCAAGGCCAGATTGGGGCCATGGCATGCGGTTGCCATGGCCCCAACACATGGAAATGGAGGCGCTGCACTGCCCCTTGGGGTGTCTGCAAGAGCCCCTAAAGCAGGAAGGAATGTGCAACTGTCCATTTCCAAGGCAAGCTATGTTTTGCCTGTAATGCGTATTGGCAGTTTGTGAAATTGAGCCATTTCATTAGAATCTGACCCAATGACAACTTTTAATCCCTGATTGAAAGCACTGCTCGGGCTCACCTGTTAGGAATCTTTGCTCTAATCCAGCCCTCTGCTTTATTTATTTTATTTAATACCGCTATTCAAAGATCATAGCGGTGAAACAGGCAAGTAAGCTCAATTTAGCAAGTAAGCTAATTTGCCCCCAACCAGTCTGGGTAACCATTTTAGCGACCTCGGAGGATGCAAGCCGAGTCGAGCTTGGGCCCTTTTGCTGGTCCGTGAACTCGCAACCTTGTGGTTTTGATAATACTGCAGTTACAGCATTTAACCACTGCGCCACCAGGTTCATCCCATGTTTCAATTTTCAGATCAAAGTTTAAATGAATCAAGTAGGATTGCTTTCTTCAAACAACACATGCAATAGAGTATTGATCAAACTTTTTTTCTGACAGAAGTCTGACAGAATAATGAAGCGCACTAATTTTTCCTCACTTAAAAAACCATCAAAATATTTTAAAATTAATCTTTCAATAGCAAAATCTCTCCAGAAAGTGACACTGGAGAGAAAGCACCCACAAAAGTATATATTCAAATGTCATTTTTTAAATGTGCAGATTAATTTTTTAATCTAAAATCACAGATTAAGGTAACAATGGGACAGATGGAATTAAGGCAACACTTGTATTGAAGTCTTCTTAACCCTTAAATCATGAGCATTAAGATACGGTAGACTGTGATTCTTCTTGTACAAAAAGCTGCAATGAGTTTCACTACTCACCTTTTCTGTTTGCTGTCTGCCCTTTTTAATTCCAACTGCAGGTGCCTTAGAAAGTCCCCTTTTTGTTTCTTTCTTCTTTTGTAAGAGTGCTACATACCACTATACTCATTTATCTGAAACTGCACAAACACTTGACCAGCTCTTCTGAAACCTTAAGCATTGGAAACCATAGGCAAGAGTGGCCTCCACCTTGAAAGATCAATACCTTGTGGCTCTTTGAAAACTTGCTTTCACATACGTTGAAAGTGAGGGCTTCTGAAAATATGAAAAATAATAACTCTGGGAATCCCACACTTTTTGTGAAGAGTGGATTTCAGTGTCGGCATGCTGACTCACATTAAGCTCTACAGTATGAGCTAGCTAAGACACTTTTATAATGCCACAGGAGTCGTGATAATTAATTCCCATCACTACCTGGGACCTGAACGTGTGACCTCTAGAGTGAAGATAAACTGTACAACCTGAATACAAAGCCTCTGTTCCTATTAGTGTGCTGTGCCAGCCTGCATTATATTCTGTCATTGGGTACATTACATGTACTTTTACTGATCTCTCGGGTATCCTGTGATGGAGGGGAAATCACTTCTTTCTCACTGTTCCTGACCCTTGACCATCCTCCACAGTGGGAGGTATAAAAAATTATATCAATCAATCAATCAATCAATCACTTTGTTTATACCCACCTTTCCTCTAGTGGCTTAAAAAATAAAAATTAAATGCAAGTAAAAACCACATACAGCTAAAAACCACAGACATTGAGATTAAAATAATTCATCATTGAGGCAGTACAGACCACCCCTTTCAGAGCAGTCAGTAGGCACCGTTTTTGGTCTGCAGCATTGCCGTAACAACCAAACCGCCCAGCAATGCTGGCAGACAAAAAGGAGCCACCTAGAGCAACTCCTTTTGGGATGTCATAAGGGCTGTGTTACAGCCTTTACAACATCTCTTCCTTTAACATGGGGGAAGGGCGGGGCGGGACTGTAATGGCCCACCTGCACGTAGTAGACTCGGGACTGTGCAGTTGGTGCATAGTCCCGAGCCCTGCTATTGCGCTATGCGGGTGTGTACTGAGCCAAACTATCTATAAATTAAAAACCATTATGAAACATTAAGTTAAAAGCATAGAATAAAAACAATGCAGTTAGTAAAATAGATGCATGTCCCAACGGCATGGCAAACAACACTGGCCATTTGACTGTTTAATGCCCTGTTCCTCCTCCTTTATGTGTCCTCTTGCTTTTCTTGCCCACAACCACGCTCAGAGCAGTGTGAGCCAAGCTGATTGCTCGGGGGTCTGTCAGCCTTTTTCCCCTTGGTGTTTTTTGGGGGGGGGGGGGGAGGTTTTGGTTGGTTTGGGTTTTTGCCTTCCTACATTCATTCATGGGATTTGAGCAACTGCTATGAGTCATATCTAAATAGTTTTTCACTGGCAGTTTTAGGGAGGAGAATCATTGTACACCTTTAACACTCTCTTGGTGTAGGGATTGGGCTCTGGAACTGCCTCTATGGGTCATGCACAGCTGGGAGGGTGGAGAACAGGTCTCCGTGGGCATACTCTCTCTTATAAAGTCTTGAGACATTGGGGGGGAGCCCCCTGATTTTGCCTTCTAGTATCAACTAGCTGGCAGCAACCAATGGTTTTTCAATGTTCCCATGTTTCCTAGGGGAGGCTGGAAGGCTGTCACAGGTGACGGCTGGGCCTCAACTGGACTCACATCACGTTGCTCACCGCTTCTTACTCTATCCAAATCCGTTAAAAGATATACGCCCTATCAACCCATTTAATTGCATACGGCTCCCTATTAAAAACAACATTCAGTCCCCCAAATCCTACTACAGAAGAAAGGTTTCACCAGTGAGAAAATATCAAGGAAGGACCAACCTAGCCTTCTCAGGCGGTTTACCAAAGTCTTGGCGCAACCATGAAAAGCCTTCTTCTGCATTCAGTCAGCAAGCCCGCAGTCGGTTTTACTTTGCCTCTTCTCGTCGTGTATCCCAGATCCCAGACCACAGCCAAGGCTGTTAATTCTTTTTAACACTATGCCAAATCCGACCATATCATCTGCCTTACGCAAAACCCTGGCCATCCCTATGGTCCATGACTTGATTACTGTAACGTCTCCTGCTGCCGCTCCTCTTTCACCTCCGTCCTTTATTTCTGTCCAGCATTCAGTGCCCGCATTATATATATTGCCCACCAATGGACAATATCTCTCGTGTTGGCATCCTTCATTAGTCCCCCTCCCTTTCCCCATTCCGTATAAGCTCCTGCTGTCGAATTAAAAGCCCTCCATGGGTGCCCCCTTACTTATCAACTTATTTCTCCTCACCTTCCCCTAGGGCCTCTGTTCTGGTCGTCCAGTGCTGTATCAGCCCCGATTCCCGCCCCATCCCGATTGCCCCCTTTCACCGTGCCCTCACCTGGAAACCTTCTTTCCACGCGAGCAAGAAGCCATCACTTCTTTAAACCAGCTTCAAAACGGAGTTGAAGACATCCGGTTTCAGGGCAGCGTTCCCAAGGCAGTGCAGAATTTGTCCAACTTGCCGATTTGATGTGTCTTTTGTTTCGGTTTTATGTGAATCTTTCCATTATTTCTATTAGTTTATATTAATAGTCCTACTGGAGGGCCCCCTTGCCCCACCACCACCCCCTTCTCCTTAATTGGTGTCATGTCCTTTTTGAGATTGTAAAGCCGGAGGGGCAGGGACTATCCAAATTAAAAAGATGGAATGTAACAGCGCGGTGTAAATTTTAACAGGCGCTTTTAAATAAAGGTTAATAAATAAAAATAAGAAAATAAAATAATAATAAAATAAATAATACCTACGAAGTGTCCGGTTGTAAGTTGATTGGATTAGAAATGGGCATCTAAGTGTCACACATAGGGATGTAAAAAGAATATTCGCCAAATTAGAAAATAAGGAGAAATATGCCTAATGCGACAAGTTCGTAACATTTTAGAGAGAAGAAATCTGAGCAGTTCTCTGTTCAGTGAGTAAAATTTGATTGTTAAGTCATTCGAAAATGAGGGGAGAGACAAACTTTCACTGACTCGCGATTGGCAGCATTTGCAATTTTGGTAAGAAAAACAAAAAGTACCATTCATCCTGGAAGGCATTTTCTTTTGTTCGTGATTCCAACTCCCACACAAACTTTGCTCCAGCCAACGCTTTGGTTTGAAAAAAAAACAAAAAGAGCACAAACAAAGTGAGGCCTTCTACCCCTTTATGCCCTGCTCTGACATTCAACAAAATTCTTACAGAAGAGAAAAAAACATTCCAAAGTCTCAACACACTTAACACGCAGGCCCAGGAAAAAGGTCTTGTAAGCTGCTTCTGATAGCCTTTGGCTGAACAAGAAGTGGGCCCCAAAATTATTTATTAATTCACTTATCTACTACTTCAAAACCTCCTTCCCCCAACTCCCTCTGCCAAAACCTCCCATGGATATAAATAATAATAATAATAAATCAAATAACTAAAAAAAATAAACCTTCCAAGGAGGACAACTGCACAGAAATCCCCTGAGTGAGAGAGTGTGACTAACCAACTGTCCCCCCACCCTGTGGATACCATGGCTGAGCTGGGATCAGGACTCTAGCCCCTCCCCCAAGTTCAACCCCTAACTTTCTATGGCTGCACCTTAGGCCAACACTAAAAGCTCTCAACTCAAACCTCAACAAAAAACTCGCAACCTCTCCCATGGGGATGCAATAATAATAATCAACACATAATACATCAACAATAAATCAAATAATGGCCAGGAGACTGCAGACATTCCATGAGTGAGCAGTGGACTTAACCCACTGACCCTGGGATTACCATGGCTGAGCTGGGATCCAGGAACCCCTTCAAGCCCCCATTCACCCCAGCAAATTAAACTGCTGAAACCTGGGCCAAGTCACAAATCCTCTCGCTTCAAACTCCAACTGGCCACCTCTCCCATGGGCTGCCCAAAATATAAAATCAAAACTAAATTGGACACGGAGAAGTGAGAATATCCCATGAGTGAGAGAGTGTGGACTACCCAATTTACCCTGTGGATTTAACCTGGCTGAAAGTGTTATCCGGACTCTAGCCTCCCAGTCCCCCCTAAGAAATTCCACTGGCTGACTTGGGCAAGTCCCCCCCCCCACATCCTCTCCCGCTTCAACTCCCAAAATCCTAAGTATTCCTTCCTGGTAGGTTTTATTCATGGCAGAATTCTTGCCCATCAACCCACCCTAACTCTGCCCTAATGAGGATTCTGCTTGGCAGAAGAGCATTGCCCACTGGCACCTGACCCCTCCCTTCTCATCTGTGAGGTCACCACTATCTCAGCTCAGGGCAATCCCATGCCAAAAACTCCTCTTTATGCAAAAAAAAAAAAAAACCTCAGTCCCCTCTTTCGTGTCATCCTGAGTTTGAAAAACAGGGCAACTAACATGCACCTAGATTGCACTGTATTCCATGTATTACTTCATAGCAGAAGGGGGTTGGACGAGAATGGTCCTTGAGTCCCCCCAACTCTAGGCATTTCTTGTGGGGCTTCACAGTTTTTTGTTGAGACTGGGCTCCCCCCCTTTTGTGTGTGGTGCCCAGGGTTTTTAAGCATAGGAAGTTTTAAACCTCGCCAAACTTCCTTTGACATGGTAACTGAGTTTGAAATTCAAAGTAATTAGCGTAATTATTCGCCTTGTCTTTTATTGTCATTCACAGAAATCTGTGAAAAATATTTCGCTGGCTGCTGAAAGGGAGAGAAGAAATCACCCTTTGAAATAGGGATTTGTGGAACGAATATTTTTTTTAAAAGTTCTCCTCAAGCTTTCAATTAACGTGGAGAAAAACATGGGTTTCTCCAATCACTAGTCACATAAGCCAAGTCCAGAATATGATTTTGGTGCCAGATGTTTGTCCTGGAACATGTGATATATCCATAAAGACAATGTTTTTGAGCATACACGGGGTGCTTTTTCCTCCCCACTGAAGTCTAGTTCATACATAGTCTTACTATATCAATTTTATATATGGTTGGTTCTAAAGTAAACCTTCTATACCTATGTCTGAATTGTCTTTATAGATAAAACCCTCATTCAATAGGCCAGATGTGATCAAACTGTGGCATACCAGCTATACTGGATCTCTGGAAATGTGTTGTGTAGCTTGCATAATCTCCTATGAATCAACCTCATTTTTCACGGTCACTGAGAGAAAGAGGGAGGCAGGGGACTAGACTGTTACTTCTAGGGCTCTAATGGTGACACAAAAGCAGCAATGTTGCTCATGGTCATATTTCCAGAGGGAAGCTGCCACTATGATCCTGAAACAGCCTTCTACCACACCTCAGTGTGTGTGTGTGTGTGTGTGTGTGTACGTGCGCACGCCCTCCAACAATACCAGCTGTATATTTGCAATCAATCCTGTTCTGATCTGCTTCTGTCTCTTTTTGTTCTGTGGAAATTTATCCCAGTTCTGTCAGTTCAGTGGATAAAAAGTGACTAATAATAAGTTTTATTGAATACATCCCCCATAATACATTATTGTAATGACACACACATTCTGCAGCAGTTTGCTTTTGCCTGAGTCTACAGTGAAGGACAAGATTCTGACCCCTCCTGTCCTCTCCCCCTGCTGAGTTATTTGAGTACAAACTACTTTGAATTCAGTTGCAGCGACTCAAGTAAACTGAGGATGAAGGGGAGAGAGAGACTGGGACATTTTAAAAGCACCTGGAAAAGTGGGACAACAGAGGAATAATCAGGATTGTCTTTGCCAAAGTGGGATGGTTGGAGGGTACATAAAAACTCTCTGTGATATTTCTCTCCCCCACTTCTAATTCGCTTAAAGAAACAGCCCTTTAATAGAATTTTGAACCTGGTTTGGTGTAAGAGAATGGACTATAGTTTCATAAGAGGATTCAAAATGACTGGATGAAATCCATCATGCATTGAAAAAACTGTATGAGAACATTGAGGAAAAGAAGCAGAATAGATGGTTCAGTATGTAAAATATACAAATATAGTTTTATTCAGTGGAGGGGAAGGTCCTGGAGATAAGCAATTTGAGTGTATCTACACTGTCGAAATAATGCATTTTGACACCATTTTAAGTGTAGCTCCATCTTATGGAATCATAGGATCTGTAGTTTTACAAAGCCTTTACCCTTCTCTGCCTAAATGCTGGTGCCTCACAAATCCCAGGATTCTGTATGATGGAGCCATGGCAGTTAAAGTCCTGACAAACTGCATTATTTCTACAGTTTGGGTGCACCCTTGGTCTTCTGAGTGCATGTTATACATCAAAATTATTTTCATTTATAATAATTACCATTCTAGTTAGCCTGCTGTCAGAAATCAGACACTGATTCACTAAAGGTAAAAGTAAAGGTAAAGGTAGTCCCTTGACATGAATGTCTACTCAAAATTGAATGTAGGGGGTGGTGCTCATCTCCATTACTAAACTGAAGAGGCAGTTTATGGTCATGTGGCCAGCATGACTGTGCCAAATGCTGTTACCTTCCTACCAAAGTGGTACCTATTTATCTACTTGTATTTGCATGCTTTCGAACTGCTAGGTTGGCAGAAGCTGGGACTAATGACAGGAGCTCACCTCATCATGCGGCACTCAGGCCTCTAACTGCCAACCTTCCAATCATCAGAACTGGCGTCTTAATCACTAAGCCACCTCATCCCTTAGTTCACTACTGGGGTACAATCCCTTAGGCCAAGGAAGACCCTCCTTTAATGCCAGTACAACATTCACAGTGTTGTACTGCTGTACTGTGATATGCTGTGCTTTGCCTTCAGGAAGTGTAAAGTAGTTGGAGAGTGAGCATAAGGGCATTTCAGAACCTCTTCTTCAAGAATAATGGCAAGCAGAGGTTTGAGACTTGTTAAAAAACAAACAATTTGAACGAGATACTAAAAAAGAGGGAGGGGTAATTTCTGTTTTGGCTGTAGCTAGAAGGGCACCCTTATAAGGCTCATCCCCAAGAGACAAGAAACACTGTCATCTTAACTTCTGAAATAGTGCTTCTGGTCTTGGATTAGCTTGGCACTTTTACAGTGGCATGCATCTGGTTCGACTGTGTTGGAAGACTTGATAACAGAACAGGACCTTTCCTCATGAGAGCAGTGGTATCTCCCAAAGGTAAAGAAAATTCATTCCAAATGCTAACGGCCAACAAGGTTCTTGGCTGTGTGATGAATCAAGAGATACATTGCTTCTCTTTAATACTTTCTGGAAAATATGAAAGTCTTTAAGCTGTGAGTATCTGTCCAGTGGATATTTGAAGTGATGTGTTATGTCACTGTCAAATTCAAAGGAGAGTGTCTGGATCTGCTGGAAACACAGACTTCTCTCTGAAGCCCTGACCCAAAGAGAAATTTAGGGAGTTCATGTAACCTAATTCTAAAGCTTGATAATTTACTTTTTAAAAGTAGCCTTTACCAATTGTCATGTTTGATAAGAGATTCACGTGTTAATTTTTCTAATACTCCTTTGCTATTGTTTTGGGAGGAAAGAAACCCTGGAGAAAAAGAAAATTAATTGGGCAATGACCTAAAGTCTGAAAAAAAAAATCTTTGTCAAAATTCCTCCAAAACTGATTTGAAAGGAAATGTTAGAAAGTAACTAAAACCCATCTCATTGCACCTGTTAAGTAATTATCCTTTTAATTGTTACATTTTTAAAAAAGTGATCTCATTGGGTCATTCTTGCTGCTGCCACACTGCATAAATAATGTAGTTTGACACTACTTTAACTGCCATGACTCAATGCTATGGGATTCTGGGATTTGTAGGTATTTAGCCTTCTCTGTCAGAGTACTCTGGTGCTCCACCAAACTAGAAATCTCAGAATTCTATAGCACTGAGTCATGAAAGTTACACTGGTGTCAAACTGCTTTATTTCTGCAGTATGGCAGCAGGCTAAATTGCTTGCAAGTTGTTACTCCTATTTTATGGGAGAGCTTGGCTAACTGGGTTATTTCAAAGGTTCTTTTTGTAACTGGTTACTGCTTTTTCTCCCTTAAAATAGGGTGGGAGAGAACCATCAGCATGAAAATGGCTGAAAACCACTTTCCCCCAGCTAGCAATAGAATGGCAGCACTTTAGATATACTGGAAGCTCCAGCATCAGAGGACACCCTCCTTCACTCTGCCTCTTTAAGGCTCTGGCCTAAATGTAGTGAAATTCATGTGAACACAGTTCTGATTCCCTGTACAGTACTCCCAACATTAAAATGAAGAATCAAGTCATTTCCTTGAGAGGATGAAATCATAAACTCATTTACAAAGGGTGCAATGGATCATAAGCCTAATACCTTAAAAGCACCAGATCCCATTTGATCTTGGAAGATAATTGGGTCACCTTTGGCTAGTATTTGGATGAGAGACTTCTGATGAACATCAGGTGCTATTGGCAATACATCAAAGGAAGGAACTGGCAAAACCACATCTGAGTAGTCATTGCCTAAGAAAACCCTATGAAATCCATGGGGTCAACAGGTAACTGGAAGGCACGTGCACACAATGGATCAGAGAGTTTACCTTAGAGTAAACATTCATAGGTTACATACTATCAGCATGTTACATGAGTTGTCACTCAAAATATAAACAATTTCCTATATCCACCTAGAGAAACCAAGCATAAAATTTACTTTAAATCCCACTTTCCCTGCTATGCAGTGGTTGGTACTTAAACAGCACAGTTTACAGCTTAGGCCAGTGCAGAGTTGAAGTGAATAAATGCATAGCCTGTGCCAGCTCAATTGTTCTGGAAGTGAATTTAAAACTTGCCTGATTTTTAATGACAGCAATAACGATCTTCAATTTCTATGGCCGTTTTCATGCAGATGGCTCACAAGGGAATTTATGAACATCCCCCTGTGTGCTAATTGCAAAAGGTCTACTTTTCCCTTGACTGAACTCTCAGAGATGGCACTTAGCTTCTGCAATATGTACAAATACAGTTATTCTAACCTCCATCTTTCTAGACTGTCTTATCAGTGCCTGTTATAAAAATAGAATTTTAGGAGTTAATACATAGGGTTGTAGAGCCCAAGAAGGTTGGGCCTGAACCGACAGGCCAAAATAAAGCTGCTTTGGGTCACTTTGGAGGTATGCTGTTTAAATGATGCCTGCATCCTAAGAGGCTGGAAGCCACGCCAAAGCCACATTCCAGTCCAAAGGACTGAAGCGCAGCTTTGGAGCAGCTTCCGACTTCTTAGGATGCATACATCATTTAAACAGCATACCTCCAAAGTGACCCAAAGCAGCTTTATTTTGGCCTGTCTGTTCAGGTCCATTATTCAGATGAGTAATATTTTCCTGAGTGTCATTACATCCAGTACTTTGCCACTTATCCAATATGCCACCATGGTGTTTTGACACAGAGCAGGGGGATAATGCTTCTTTGGTTTTTATCAGTGTGAACATCAGTCCTTGGGATGCAAAAGTAGAAATCTACCTGCAAATGACAGTGAGTAACATCCGATCAATGCCATTCTCCACTATTGAGAATTTCATAAGGGTGAGTGATATAGAATCTGACTTTCTTCTCCAAGCCTCCTGGGAATTTTGATTGATTAATTAAACAGATTGGCCTGTTGTACACATAATATCCCCCAGGCCCTCAGCAGAATTTCTCTTCACATGGATTTTAGTGTTTCTCTATTAAGAAGCCAAAGTCAAGCCTCCAGCAGTCTGTAGCACCTTTCAATCACCTTTCTGTTGCAACCAGTGGGAAGCTCCCTGGAGGTTTCCTATCCAAATGTGATTGCAGTGCAACAATGGCAAGCTGACACACTGTGACTGGAAACCAATTGTTATTTGCTTTTGTTTCTCTGTGGAAGAGATGGTTTTGACAGGTTTCAACCTTTCTTCCTAAACAACGAGCACTTGTATAATCAAAATCCTGACCTTTTCTTTTTAAAGAAAGATATATTATTATCATGGTTATGGAAAAGGGTGCCATGAACTGTGGTTTGTTTGTTTTTTTACTTACACTAAATGATAGTTTAATATCATAGAACTGTAGCACTGGAAGGTATACCAGGGGTCATCTAATCCAGCCTCCTTCCACTACAGGAATCCGCAACTAAAGTGTCCCTGACTGGTGATCTCCCAACCTATTTTTTAAAAATTTCCAGTGAAGGAGAATGCACCACCTTTAGTGAGCATGACCTTTGCCACCAGTCAAATAGG
Source organism: Sceloporus undulatus (assembly GCF_019175285.1). NCBI lineage: Eukaryota > Metazoa > Chordata > Lepidosauria > Squamata > Phrynosomatidae > Sceloporus > Sceloporus undulatus. The sequence continues at coordinate 186,950,952 of NC_056524.1, forward strand.
GATCATTCTTAGCCTGATGGTCCAGCTGCATAGTAAGAGACAAATTGTCAGTAGGTAGAGATGAAAGAAAGAGAGATGCTTTAGCTTGGCAGTTGAGTGCTGATAAGGGACTGAAAGCTGAAAACAAGTGAGGAAAGTAAAGTTTTCTTTTAACAACATGCATGTACAGCTCTCATAGCTTTGGAGTCGAAAATGTGTTATTCCTGTCTATTTCTATTTCCTTTGTTTGCTTTGGTACTATAAAATCCCTGGGAATCCATCTCCTGCTAGACTTGCCTAGAAGGATTTATTCCAGTTTATGAACCTTTAAACCAGATTGGGAAACTAGAGTGCCAGCCATGGAACAATATTTGTAAAATGTGGCTTTACGCACGTCCCTAACCCTAGTACATCCTGAGGATGTACAAAATGGCGGCGCCCGTTCTACACGAGCACTGCCATCTTGATGTCGTGGACACTTAGCGTCTGCACATCGTGAGGTGGAAGTGATGCCGCAAGTGTGCGACTAGGGACTCACACCGCCACTTCCATTTTGGCGCTTCTTTTTTGCGGTGCCGGGGAGCCTCGCAGTTTAGCCGCTGGGGCTCCTCGGTGCCGCTAATGGTGGTGGCAGCAGACCGCCGCTTTCAGGCTAGTTTAGGGCCCAGTTCTACCATGAGGATGGTGACGGACCTCCTCAGTTAATGGATTGGAGTGTTTCCTCTCTTGTAGAACAACAACTGCATCATTTACAATTATAAGCTTATCTAATAGCAGTGATATGTGTCAGATTTTTAGTAACAAAGTATTGGAGATGTATGGGATTTCAGTTAGTTCCAGTTCAGTACACAACATTCCAAATGAGTCTGTACCATTGTCAAATAGCTCTTACAGTCAGGAGATTCTTCCCAACTCCTCTTATATAATTTGAATCCATTGTTTCGGGCCCTACTTTCTGGAGCAGTGGAAAACAAACTTTCTCCATTTTCCTTGTGACAGTCCTCCAGATATTTGAAGATGGCTGTCATATCACTTTTTAGTCTTCTCGAGGCTAAACACACTCAGCTCCTTAAACTGTTTCCAGATGTATTTCACCATGTCAATATTCTTCAATAAACTATGAATTGAATTGGAAACAGAACTCCAGATGTAGTCTGCCAAAACAGTGTTATTGCATTATCATTTTGCATTGTACTGAGAGTCTTTTGGCCATCTCATATTACTGTTGACTCATATTTAGCTTGTGGTCAAGAGCGCTAGATCCTTTTCACATGTACTTTTATTAGCCACTTGTTAACCATTGTGTATTTGTCCTTCTTAAATGCAGAACCTTACATTTATCCTTGTCAATATTCATTTTGTTAGTTCTGACCAGTTTTCCAATCAACTGATGTCATCTTGTATCCTGATTCTGCCTTCTTGAGTATTAGCTTCCTTTCCCTGTTTGGTATCATGTGCAAATTTGATGATGAACCCCCTCTGTTCCTTCTTAGAAGCCAATTATGAAGATGCTGAACACCATACCCAGGACAGAACACAGTGGTATCTACTTGTAATTTCTATCCTGATTCTCTCTAAGTACTATTTCATTTTGGTCCATCATCCAGCTACAAATTGACCTAATAACAGCATTGCCTTATCTTCATTTTAACATGAGTTTACAGGAATAATCTGGAGGATGTTATTGAAAGCCTTACTGAAATAATGAAATGATGCTTCTACAACATTTCTCTGTAAGTCTAGAATTTCTCTGATCTACCAAGCTTGCTATTAAAAAGTGATAGGTATATATTGACCTCTTTTTGATAAATCCATGCTGGCTCTTAGGAATCATAACATTCCTTATATACCCATAAGTACCCACAGAATGACTGCTTAATGATCTAATGTAGAACCTTTTCTGGTATTGATGGCAAACTGGTCAATTAGTAGTTACTGAGGATCCTCTTTTTTGTTTCCTTTTTGAAAATGGGAACATTTATCTGCCTCTAGTCTGCAGGGGGATAATCTGTTCTCCAAAAATTCATATGGAGCATACATAGAGGCTCTGAGATTATATTTGCAAATTATATCTGCCATGTCACTGATATTTCTTTTTTTAATATAATTTTTATACAGCCATTGTCAACATGCCTTCCATGCCCTAAGTCAAGTATCTCTTTCAGGCGACATATACTCTTCTTCCCATCCTATTGATCTTATGACGCTTATTGTGTTTGATTTATACAGTGCTGATCTAATAAGGTTATATTCTCCTGTTACTGCATTTCAGTCATGAATCTGGTCCCATCAGATTTCTGTGATGCCTGCTAAATCATAGGCCTGGAACAGACAGGCCTTTGAGGTGCCCTCATCATGTGCGAGGGCTGCCTGGTGGGCGGAGCACCCACACTCCCGGCAGCCCTTGCACGTGACGAGGGTGCCACAGCTGCAGCATGCCCACCAGACGCGGTGCGTACTTGTGATGTCGCAGTTGTGGCACCTCCAAATGGGGCGGTGCAGTTGTGACATCACCACGGCAGTGCTGACGCTTTAGGGCATGGAAGTGCACCGCAAAAAAGGAGCCGCTTCCCAGTGCTCTTTTTTGCTCCGCAGAAGCGCCGTGCAATTTGGTTGCTGCGGCACTCCTGCAGAGCAAAGAGAGGCACCGAGAATGCGCCTCTTTCTGGCGGTTTGTACCCCGCCATACTTTCCTTCCTGTGAGAAGAGCTCAGGCCCATGTTGTTCATTTCCTATTATTTGTGCATTAGTATAGAGGGATCATTCTCACCACATGTTTCTCTTTTGTTTCTTCCTTTCTGCCCATTGGTAGATTCCAAAACTACAGTTTCAGTTTCCCATTATTGGTGTCCTCCTGTTCATATAAATGTTGTTTCCTATTGCCGGGTTCGTTTTAAAAACCTTCTGGTTCAGGTTCTCCATCTATGAAGTATAACCTATCTTTAGTCAGAGGTCTTTTTTTTTATAGAAGTACAAAAATGGTCCAAGAAACAAATCGTTATTGATGACACTATCTCTGCAGTCAGTTCTTTACTTCCTGTATTTTTCTCTCACTTCTTGGTCATGACCTTCAACAGGAAGGTATGATGGAAATAACTCCTGTATCTCTTGGTCACTCATCTTTCTATCCAGAGTCTAATATTCTCTTATACTACATTGAAGCTTGTATCTGTCGGCATCATTAGTTCCCATATAGATCATAAAGAAGGAAAATGTACTTCTTCAATATATCATTTGTTTCACATGTATCATTTGTTACCTACTCTAACAAATAAGTAAATAATCCACTTCCATTTTTTACATCCAAGGCTGATTCAACTTTAGGACATACAAGAAAAGCACCTCAAGCAGCAGATGGTATGGAGCGACCATAATGGGCCTCCATATACTGTTTCCCACAAGCCTCCAAATATGACAGAGCTATACAGGTTGTGTTTTTTTTACAGATTGGGACAAACTGGCTTTAGTTTTAACTATGATTTAGAAAAGAAAAGAAAAGCCAGTACAGTATCATAAATCCCACTCTGAATTTGGCTTGATTATAGAAATCATAATGAAAACTATGCACATTTTGTCCAGGTTCAGGTGATACAGCATACAAATGGCTAGTTAAAACCTTCCAAAAATGATGGTGCTAAGGAGAGGAGAAGGGAGAGGATAATTGACACTTATTCCCATAGCCTAAATATTAAATCAAGGCACAACCAGTGTATGCCATTCTTCAGTTTAACTGCTTGGTTTTGGAGCAACATTTATTTTTTGCAATTTAAAAAATATCAGTTTTCTTTCACATGAAACCTCAGGGTGACCAACAACACTAAAGTATATTGAACTCCAAAACCAGCAAAAAAAGCAGTGACAATGAATAAGCAAACCCATGAAACTGAGGAAGCATTTCCTTATTAGTACCAGTATTAAAAATTCATAATAAATAATAATAATATAATAAGGATTTATTTATAGCCTGCCCAATCACAAGGAATCAGGGTAGGTTACAACAATAAAGTATAAAGCAAATAAACAATAACAATAAAATAAAGCAATTCACAATAGCAATAAATAGCTAAAAAGCAATATCTGCCTTCAAATCTCCTGGAACAGGCAAAGCTTCAAACAGCAAAACATTACCAATGAAATGGAAAGGCTGGCATCTCTGAAGAATGAATCTCCAAAAAGCCACATGTTGTGGAATGCCCACAGGAAGGTTATGAGTTTAGTAGCAGTGGAACCCAGAGATCCCATATGGTTGTCATATCTATTAGAAGACACACATAATTTCCCCTTCCATGTCCTGATCTCCATGATTCACATTTTGCTTCTAAATGATAAAACTCTAATAGGGACAGTTTCTCAGTTCAAGATTATTTGGACAATACTTTTTGAGCTGATTGATTTGAAACATTGTCCCTTGCTTTTGGGCCTAAAGAGTCTGAACCTTTGCACTTTTGCAATTTTGAAAGTAGATTGGAAAACATTGCATGAGGATCGTTTCAGAGAAGAATGAAACTAGAGAAAATCATTCACCTCATTATCTCTATGCTAAAGCCTCTGCTGGAGGCATCTGTGAGCAGGATAACACCACTGGATACAGCAATTCTCTCCTTCTCATTCTTTACCCAGTTGTCAAAGTGTCCAAGAGGACTGGTCTTCTTATCCCAGGACTGCCAAGTTACGTGGCAGTTCATAGAATCATAGAGCTGGAAGAGACCGCAAGGGCCATCCACTCCAACCCCCTGCCATGCAGGAAATCTAAATCAAAGCATCCCTGACAGATGACCATCCAGCCTCTGCTTGAAGACCTCCAAGGAAGGAGACTCCAGTACACTCCAAGGGAGTGTGTTCCACTGTTGAACAGCCCTTTCTGTCACGAAGTTCCTCCTAATGTTGAGATGGAATCTCTTTTCCTGTAGCTTGTATCCATTTGCATCCATCTGTAGCTTGCATCCAGTTCTTTTGTACTACAGCTTCCAGAATCCCAGAAACTACTCCCCAACACCAACATTGCCAGTTTTCACAGTGGCTGGGGAATTCTGAGAGTTTCAGTCAAGAAAAGTAGGCTTCCCTAGCACTGGATGACATTGTGAGTGGATGAAAAAAAATTCTGAACCACTAGTGTATGGTGATGCACATTACATCCGGCTTGCAATTCAGATTGTTACTGTTGTGTGTCTTGACATTGACCCGGTACATACTTGTAAAAAAGTCCAGAGTGGTGGTGGCCTTTTTTCCTGCGGAGGGAAGCCACAGCTGCCAAACTGTGTGGCTTCCCTCCACAAAAAAAGAACCCGCAAAAAGCGGGTTCTTTTTCTGCCGCACCAGTTATGTCATAATGGGGGTGCCCGTGTACATGGGGTGCTGCCACTATGCCGCCACCAGTACGTGCTAGAGTTAGGGACCATGCGGTTGCTGTACGGTCCCGTAACCTTAGCATGGTGTGAGCATGGTGCTTTAGCACCATCTGTACTGTGCCATTGTTTCTGACTTAAGGGTCCAAAACACACTGCAGAAACAATCTACTTTTGAGAATTTTGGGAACTGTATTTAGCCCTCTCTAGCAGAGAGCTCTGGTACCACAATAAACTAATTTTCCCAGGATTCCCTAGCACTTAAAGCAGTCTCAAACTGGATTATTTCTGCACTGTGTTTTGAATCCTAGTGATCCTAAGGCAAGCTTATCACCGGGTTTTCTTAGCAAGATTGGTTCAGAGATGGTTTGCCTGTGACTTTGCCTTCCTCTGGGGCTGAGAGAGTGTGATGTGCCAGGGTCACCCACTGGGTTTCTATGTGTGGACTTAGCTTAGGACCTTATCGCACTCAGAATTTTAAACGTTCTGGGGACTGGAGGAGGATGCTCATGTGCACGCGTGTTCAGCAGAAAACGGAGTTTACCACACACGAAGACGTCCTCCAAGAGGCCCCGTTCCGTCCCC
>NC_056524.1:186957673-186968550 GCF_019175285.1 Sceloporus undulatus
TCAAACTGGAATTATTTCTGCACTGTGTTTTGAATCCTAGTGATCCAAGGCAAGCTTATCACCGGGTTTTCTTAGCAAGATTGGTTCAGAGATGGTTTGCCTGTACTTTGCCTTCCTCTGGGCTGAGAGAGTGTGATGTGCCAGGGTCACCCACTGGGGTTTCTATGTGTGGACTAGCTTAGGACCTTATCGCACTCAGAATTTTAACGTTCTGGGGACTGGAGGAGGAGCTCATGTGCACGCGTGTTCACAGAAAACGGAGTTTACCACACACGAAGACGTCCCCCAAGAGCCCGTTCCGTCCCCCGGCGCGCACCCATTTGCGTCCAGTCCTGACGCGCCATTTTTTGCTGCGGAAGGTAATCCGTCAGGAAAAATAGCCATCAGGACTGGATCGAACGGGTGCGCGCCGGGGACGGAACGGGCCTCTTGGAGGACGTCTTCGTGTGCGGTAAACTCTGTTTCTGCTGAACACGCGCGCACAAACGTTCCTCCTCCAGTGCCCGTACGTTTAAAATTCTGAGTGCGATAAGGTCCTTAGTCTCCCAGTGTCCTAGACCAACACTACACCATGCTTCCTTCATGATTCTAATTAGATGAATATTAATACTTCTCCCAAATGTGGCTCTATATTTTGCATGTTCAGATGACAAGAGGAAGATTGACAATTACTGCATGGAATGCTGACATTCATCACACTCTGACAATCACCATAATAAACCACAAGGAGAAGGCATCTCTTATTTTCAAAACAAAAAGTAAGACTTGGCATCAAGACACCTATAATTATGCTATTAGGTGAGTGAAGTAGCAATGCTCAAAGCATATGGCCTGTCAGATGCATTATAGCTGGTTTTCCCAGCTTCAGCTTCTCATAAAAACATTTTTTCATATCTAATGATGATGTGTGCTGATTCAATGTACACTATTTACTTCATGTGTCTTGGTTTATTGGGACTCTCATCTATTAGATTTAGTAGATGCCGCTATTTTGGTGACAAGAGACATGTGTTGGTCCCAAATGCAGTGAATATATTCCATATTATTTATATCTACCAATCTTCTTGTCTTTTCTAAGTCATTCATACAAGTGCATAAGCAATTACGTGTGTTGCTCTGACTGTAAGGTCATATTGTTAAGATATGTCACTTTTTATGGTGAATAATAAAGTAAGCTCCTTTTTTTAACAGCCATGCATTTATGGGTCTTTTTTCTACCCTCCCATTATCGTCTGTATCTCTGGTTTTATTCTCCACATGTGGGATGTAATCTCAAATATGAATTACTCTTTTTCGTGTTGACTCATAGATAATTCTAATCCTTTATGGCCTGTTTAGTCCAACCATACTACTATGATCAAAGTCCTTTTGAACAGTACAAATCATCATTCTACAATGTACTCTACCTCCTTTGCAAATGAACAAGCAAATGCATCAGCTGTTTCACCTGACAAATGAAAAAACACTTTGTGGTGAAGTCAATAGAGCTAAGGCTTGCGAAATCAATAGTCTCTGTTATCCCGAGAGATTTCCTCTTAAGACTGATTCAGACAATCAGTGAACACAGTGGACAAACATAAAATGTCATGCAGAAAAAAAGGACAGAAAACAACACTCTGCCGGCGTAACCTTTTATTGATGTAATTTAAAATGCCCCCCTCTTGTACATATAGACCTTTCGGGAAATTGCTTTTATTTTTAAAACTAAAGCTCCCAGAATCCCGAGCCACAGGCAGTAGCCATCCAGTTGAAAGTTTGGGATTTTTAACACCACAAAAGGCAATATTCCAAGTTTGCTTTCTTAGTGAAAATTGAGGCTGTTCATTTGTTTCAGACAGTGGAGATTATCAGACCAAGGATGGGATGAGGTTGGAAGCGAAGCGGTCACTCTCCCATCCTTCTTCTGTCCTTGTCCTGGATAGCAAAAAAGCATCTCAGAGACTCATGCGTATCCTGTCATTGAAGTAGAATTGTATAATGCAAACCCCATTAATAAAAAATGTCAGAACAATCCACTTCAGTGACGGGACAATACAGGATAAGCATGACATCATCTAAAAGCTCTCCACACGATCGTGATTAATTGTGCTTCCCAGGTGGGACAATCTCCAGATAAGTGCAATGTGTCCTTCCACAATTGCGGGACAAAGACGGGAAAACTACAGGACATGCCCCATCTGATAAGCTTGATAATCTCCAGTGTCTGTTAGAGTTACCATTTTACCCTTTATCCTGCATTATCCTGCTGATCCTTGGAAATTGTACTTACTGTATATATTCGACTATAAGTTGATCTCTTATATACGTTGGGGCAGGTTTGGGGGCCATAATTATGGACTTTGATATGACTCATGGAAAAATCAAAGGTAAAACTTAGGGGCATATAATGAAAGATGTAAAGGGCAAAGCAAAGGAAAACAATGCCAAAGAACTTACAAAATTCCAGCAGACATAGGCCCAAGACAGACAGGCCAAAAGGGGCATGGTGGCCACAATACTAGGGTTCCGGACCACGCAGCAACCACACAGTGAGGAACCCTAGTATGCAATGGCGGTGGCCTGATGGCAGCGTCCCGTCCATATGGGCACCGCCATCTTGACATAATGGATGCACAGCATCCACACATCGCTGCACGTCCATTACATCACGAGTGCGCCAATGGCGCACTTGCGACGTAACCTGAGCAATGCTAAAAGAACCTGGGAAAACTGGGTTCTTTTAACTCCAGAGGGACATTGTGTGGTCTGACAGCTGCGGCGTTCCTCCGGAGTTAAAACGGATGCCTGCAGACTGCCATTTTCGGGTGGCCTGTACTGCGCCATAATTATTTGTGTTTATACTAAAGGCTAGATGGATGAGATAGTAGAAGGGGGTCAGTGCTTCTAAGGCAGATTAAACTCTTGCCTTTCAGCGTGTGTGTGTGTGTGTGTGTGTGTGCGTGTGCGTGTGCGTGTGTGCATACAGTCATCCCTCTAGATTTGCTGACTTCCCATTAGCGATTTTGAATTTTCGCAGACAGAAAGCCAGAATGGACAAAATGGTGTGTGTGTCCATAGGTTGACTCAGGTTTTTTGGGTCAATTTTTAAACCTAAATTTCTAGACTTATACATGAGTATATACAGTAGGTTTCTTGTGTCTTGAATCCAGTTTGTAGTAGCAAAATGAGTGAGACTCTCAAAAATGTCACCTTCTTTCTTCATATTCTATACAGAATCTAAAGAATAAATTATTAGAATACTAAAAGCTGAGACTTTGAACCTGAGTATTTTCTACAGATTAAAACTGGGAAATTAAAGATGATTTCATACTGAGGCATCCTTCAACAACCTTTTCATCTCAATGCAAATATTAATATTTTTCCCAGTTAGGTTAATCTTTGTAAATATATTGCACTTACTATTCTTTTTCTTCTTGGGCCCACTTCACAGTGATGGATATCACCTTTGAATATTATTTATTTATTTTATTTAAATATTTATACCCACCCACATATAAAACAATATTTTGGTCAAAGACCATAAACAAATTCTATAGTGTTCTAAAACAATATAAACAATACAAAATTAAAATAATATACTTACAAGCATTCAAAGAAGATCCTCAAAGCAGACCCTCAAGCTTCTGGTAAAGCGTCCCATTTACGTTTGTCAAAGTCTCACAACTGGTATAAAGCCAGAGAAGTCTTGTATCCATGTCTCTGTACAGTGTATTGCTACCATTGATAGGAGGTTTCTAGCACCATTCCAGATCATCAAATGTCATAAGGAAGGAACTGCTGGTCACAAATAAAGCATCTTCAGGTTTGCTTATTTTGCATTGTTGAATCTCATCTTTTAGTTTGACAGAATAAGGAAAACAAAATATTCTCTCTTCAAATATTCTGCTTTTCCATTTCCATTTGCACTATCATTATCATATATTTTAATAATATTTTAACAAACTTAGCTGACTGGTGGTCTGGGGGACACTGCCAGGATAAAGGCAGCATGAAATGAATTCCCGAGACTGAATAAGAGTTTCAAAAACTGGTTTTGCTTTTTGAAAAACAACAAAATATATAGGTGTCTAGTGAAACAATACAATGCCCTTGGCTTACCTGTCTGATACTGGACTGGGTTAACCACTCTTTAGGGTGTACCATTTTTCTCAATTATATATGGATGTGTAAAAAAAAGTTATGAGGCAGACTTCTGTTGCTGACATAAGCAGATGTAAGTCCAACTAAAAGTGGGATGGGGCATGGGGGTAATGCTCTAGTACTAGGAAAGTCAGGTAAGGGGAAAAGGATGGGGGCACATTACACCTGTAGGACTTTCATGCTCTGTCAGTGTAATCCAGGATCTCAACCATGGTGTCTTGGGTTTTACATTGCAAGTCAGTGGGAAAGGAGGACTGGTGAACCAAACATCTACATCTCACATTGATTCAGGATCTGGGCTAAAATAGACTGAATCAAGACTGGTCTCATTCAAATTTGGCCTTGCACGGTCTAAATTGAACTGGGAGATTCAGCCCTAGAACATTGTGTCAAGTCTTTGGTCTGACTCAGAAATATTTTCATGTTGTTCACTTAACACTGAACAGAGAATGTATACATTTGAAGAGATGTTTTAAAAATTCAGAAAAGGACATGTTACTTTGATAAATAGTGTCCTCAATACAAAGCCCAGTTCTCCTCATACATTTTTTTCTGAAACATAAATTGCTTTGAAAAATATAGTTTGTTTTTTATTTCAATTCCATGCCTTTATTACCCATGGTGGACTAACTGGTTCCCCCTTACACCTGGGTTAACACATTTGAAGGAGGTTAGCCTCTGTACTGCATACATTAAATAAGACGAGTACATTTTGGACCAAGAACAACTCTCACAGAGGCAAAGGGTGTGTGCACAGATATTGCATTTTAAGATTCCAGTTTTTCTTCTGATATTTCTTTCCCCACTTCTTTGTTCCATCTTCTCAGCTTGTAACTGTTTTATATTTAGCTATTTTAAAAGAAAAAAGCCTAAAAGGAAAACTGCATGCACAGTTGAGCCTTTATAATTCCACTTTCTGCCAGACCGTGGAAGAGCCATAGCACTTGAGCTTTAAATTATGTGACATGTCAAACTGTCCTTTGGGTGCAGAGTCAAACGCACTGTTGCATTTTGAAGAAAAGGACACATAAAGGCACAGCATGGGAAAACTGAGGTGAAGAAGGGGAAAACATATTAGCTGTTAAATCAAAATTTATCCCAATTTATTTCCTCCTTAGGCAGGAAATGGCTGTCCTTCTCAACCCATTTAGAACTTATCTCTAAGGGTAGCTTTTACTTATAAAGGTAGGAATCAGCACTTTAAATCACAAGAACAAAAAGACTGAAAAGTGACCAATACTTTAGCCAATATATTTATTAAATTTAAAAACCAGCACTAATTAAAAACTGGGGGGATATCCCATTATCTTTGAGCAGCTATTTCTTTTACAAGATAACAGAGCAGGCTGTGATTTGGTTCAACCAAAGGGAAGTCAGGAGAGATGTGGCTTGTGGATTTTATTTTCACATTCTGCCACTCCACACAATCTGAAAACTGTTTAAATTTGGTATAATGTTATGCTTGTAGCCAGACCCATAAGTTTATTGCATGTCATTTCCAGATTGATCTGGGCACGGGCTGGGATCAGCATGGAATAGGTGAGAATGGGTGTTACCACTCAAGAGTATGACGCTGATGCTGTCAGGAGTCCCCAAGCTGTTCCCCATCCATGCTATGACAGTCAATTTTGGAGAACGGAAGCTTCACCCATTCTCACCTGTTTTGTGCTGATCACAACCTGTGCCTAGATCAGTCTGGAAATGACGTGGGATAACCTTACCCAGGGGTCGGCAACCTACAGCCCACGGGCCACATGCGGCCCGCCAAGCCGTTGGGACCGGCCCCAGCTCAGTCCTGCTGCTGACTGCCACTGCCAAAGGCCCTGTGGGGCATTTGGCCTGTCGCGGAAGCGCGCGGGGCCATTGGCCTCCAGTGCAGGCGTGCGGGGAGGAGGAGGAGGGAGGAAGGAAGGAAGGAGGAGCAGGAAGGAAGGAGGAGGAAGAGGAGGAGGATGAGGGAGGAAGGAAGGAGCAGGAGGAGGAGGAGGAGGAGGAGGAGGAGGAAGAAGAAGAAGAAGAAGAAGAAGAAGAAGAAGAAGAAGAAGAAGAAGAGGAGGAGGAGGAGGAGGAGCAGGAGCAGGAGGAGGAGGAGGATTTCCATTTCATTTTTATAGGTCTGCTTTGTTTTAACAATGATGATGATGATGATGATGATGATGATGATGATGATGATGATGATGATGATGGTGATATTGATGTGAGCCAGCTTCAGAGGCACGGCCAATGTAAATTGCTGTGATTTTTACAAACTCATGCGCAGTGAAGAAAAACCACAGTCCCTTGACCAAGTACACACTTCTGAGAAGTACACTTGGTGCAAGAACTGTGAAACCACCTTGACATATTCAATATGCATAGCCATGTGAACCCATGTTCAGTGTGAAACCCAAAGAGTTTGGTTATGCAATAAGCCTCTGAAATATGCAAGAGGCCATCTTAAGTAAAGCCATGTTCAATGCCCAAATGTGCTGTTTGGAATGAGGGGAGGGGGGGTTGGCCAGAAAGGTAAGTCCATTTCTGCCATCTGTCTAGGAATAATGCCCAAATGTCCTCCATTTTGATCATGCCTAAGAAACATGCATTTAGATTAACATTTTTTAAAAATCATCAAATTTTTTCGCATGTCCTCCATTTTTCAAAAATGTGTCCTACATTTGAAAATGTTGTCCTATATTATTTAATTATTTAATTATTTATTTTTTTGCTCCCTCCCCCATTGTCTGGGGGACACCAACCCGGCCCCCGGGTCAAAAAGGTTGCCTACCCCTGACCTTACCACCAGTTAGCAACCTTTCGGCTGTATACTGAACTTACAGCAGTTTGGTGCATCTCCAGTATCAAGTATAATAAAAGTTAGAGGAAGGTGGACATGTGGCTCACCAGTTGTTGTTGGATTGGAAGTGCCATTATCACAGCCCTTGCTGAAAGAGGATGGGAGCTTCAGTGCAGCAAAGTTTGGATGCTCACTAGCTGCCCAGCCCTAATATTATTTCCCATCCACACCTTCCACTGAGTCAGACAAATGGTTTGCCCAACTCTAGACTGTTTCCTGGCTGTGGTTCTTACCAATAAATTATTTAACCAACATATTCCAGTTTTTATTAATGAGCATGCTTGGATATTGCTAGTAATTATAGTAGACAGATCTGATATAGAATGACCCACTGAATAGAAACTGAATGCAGATGTATCTGGTTATGTCCCTGTAAATAAAATGTGAAATGATTACATTAGCTACTGAAGGCATCAGGAGGACTCCAATGGATCTCACTGAATGGTGTAATAGTCTTGTATCTGGCTATAGGGACACATGCTTCTGCAACCCCTCTACTTTCTTCCACTTTAAAGCAGCTGCATGGTAGTCTAGGATCACCATAGCATAGATGGTTCAGTATAATATAGTTTCACATGCAAAACTACTACCGTATATACTCCACTATAAGTCAGCCTCATGTGTAAGTTGAGGACAGAGTTTAGGGCCAAAATTATGGATTCTGGTATGATTTGTGGATAAGTTGAAGGTGACACTTAGGGACCTGTAACAAAAGATTTAAAGGATGAAGCAAAGGAAAACAATGCCAAAGATCCTACAAAATACCACCAGTCATAACTGTTTGCACTCATACAAAAAGCTGGATGGATGAGAGGATAGAGTGGGATCAGTGCTTCCAGGACAGATTATGTTCTTGCCATTCAACAAAGGATGGTTCCTTTTTTAATAAGGGCTAAAATACAGTATTTACATTAACCCATAGATAAGTCAACTCTGAGGTCAATTTTTTTGACTAAAATTTCTATATATAGTACATGAGTGTGTGTGTGTGTGTGTGTGTGTATATATATATAATATAATATAATAGATATATAGTTTGTTTGCGCACCATTAGGAGTGGCAACCATTGCTACTGCAACTTCCACAAGTCCTAGAGCCAGCACAGCCAATGCTGCATTGGTAGGAGTTGCATTTCAACAACATCTGGAGGGCTTCACTTAGCCTACCCTTTCCTATATGCACACTAAATGTACATAGAACTCTTGCATTCATGTATGAGTGCTGAAGTTTCTTTTCTTTGAAGGAAAAAATACAAAGGAATGCAGATGCAATCATCTATTCTACACTGAAATGAATGATCAATTTTCAGTCCAACAGGAGTAGTGGTTTAAACAATGCTGGATTGGGACACCTAGCTAAAATCACAATAAATACAGTATTCATGTTCATACAAGTGTTTTGTCAGCAGCAAAGTTTACTGGTCCATGTCTCCTTCAGTAGCTCTCCCTGTCAAACTACTTATTAAACCTAAAGGGATATGTACAGCTGGTCCATGTTCCCACCTGGAACTTGGCTATGCAAGAGGTAATACCATGACATGCATAGCTGCCTACTAAATCCTGGCAAGTTTCACTTACAAATACCAGGTGCCAAGTGTAAGGCATCACACTTTAACAGCACACCTGCATTTCTTTAATTTTTTTTATAGAAAAGATAAAGTACTGCATAATTGTACAGTGACATTTAAATTGCATGGAGTCTGCTTCTAATGCTTTTAAGAGAAATAGTGCCCAATTAAGCAACCTAAGTGTGGGTTGTTAAATGACAATAGAAGTTTCAAAAGTAGGGAAGAATATTTAACAAAGAAAAGAGGAGAAGGTTTCTTTCTTCCCCCTTTCAAGAGAGTAAACAGTAGCACCTAGGAAATATACCAAAGCAATTAAGTTGTCAGGTTTGAAAACAGTCATTAAAATGTTAAATGTCTATGCATGGTAATTTTTTGAGGACAGCACAAAGTAATTTCTATTAGACAAATGAGAAATCATTTCTCATCACACACTAAAAGCAAAGATGTGGGCGATAAGACAAAGGAAATGATAGACTACCTGCGAGGTGGAATTTGATTATATATCAAGTCTGTTCATAAAGCTACATATATCCCATCATAATGATAGATGTGTAGGTGTATTAATGCATGTATTTGTTTATTGTGTTTATGGAGAAAATACATTAAGACTGCATGCAACGCCGTTAAAACTTCCCATACTATTCAAACTATAAAACTATAGAAATTTTATCTGACAAATATTATATGACAAAGATTTTGCCAAACACAGAAATGATTTATAAGTTCATCCAAATATACAGTCATGATCAGAATCCTGTATTGGAGCTGGATCTCTGTAAACAAAGTTAACTATGCAGGAATTAGAATTGGGCACTTTCATGACATCCACATCCAATAAATGGCTGCTGTTATATTCCTATATTACAGATCAATCAAAGTGCCCAATGTGCTTCATATACTGGTGCACATCAGACCCAATGTACCTATGGCACTCTTGCTGGTATCCTGATATGCATCTTTGCTATTAACAGAGAGGATTCAGAGACATAGCCATGTTAAATGTAAAGTCAAAGGCTTTCACAGCCAGCATCTATAGTTTTTTGTGGGGTTTTTTTTGTTTGTTTGTTTGTTTTTTTGGGCTATGAGGCCATGTTCTAGAAGAGTTTACTCCTGATGTTTCACCAGCAGCTGTGGCTGGCATCTTCAGAGAATGCTGGCATGGAAGTGAGTGGGGTATATATACTGTGTGAAACTTGGTTGAGAGGAAGTGATTTACATGTTAATCTGTGTGTTGATCTGTTGGTGAATGGTGAGGCCTCAGGGCGTCTATTTGATTAGTGATGCATTGTCTGCTGGGAAACCCCTCTGACCCTGGGTGGTTTTCATTTGCACTTGCAGGGTCTTGATTTGGGTTTTTTTCAGGACTGATAGCCAAACTTTGTTTACTTTAAGGGTTTCTTCTTTCCTGTTGAAGTTGTCCAAGTATTTATGGATTTCAATAACTTCCCTATGTATTCTGACTTGGTAGTTGTTGGCATGGTCCAGAATTTCAGTGTTTTCAAACAGCATTTTATGCCCAGGATGTTTTATAACATGCTCTGCTACTGCTGATTTTTCTGGCTGACCCATTCTGCAGTGTCTCTCATGTTCCTTGATTCGGGTTTGGATTCTGTGTTTGTTGGTCCCTATGTAGACTTGTCTACAGCAGTTAGACTTGAATATCAATGCGCAAAGGGATCTTCCATCATACTGTGGTTAGTAGTTTGTTGTTGCTGTGTGCCTTCAAGTTGTTTCCAACTTATGGCGAACCTATAATGGGGTTTTCTTGGCAAGTTTCTTCAGAGGGCATTTCTCATTGCCATTCTCTAAGGAGATTACCGCACTGCGTTCTGAGAACGTTCCGTGTCATAACGTGATGAGAACGTTCCTGGAATGGATATTACTGCATTAGCAAACTAGAACGTGATCAGAACGTGATCAGACTGCATTTTACCACACAGCGCTTCCTTTTTCTTGAAACCGTTCCGAGAACATATTCCACCAAGGCCGAGAGAAATCCATTCTCTCATTCCTCTGTCTCCTGATTGGCTGAAAGAATGACAGGCAGGGAGGCAGGGAGGCAGGCAGGCGAGCGACTGCAGTGAGGGAAGGTGTGTGTGTGAGAGAGATGGGGGGAAAGAAGGAGGGAGAGAAGAGAGGGAAGAAGGAGGGATCGGGAGGAAGGCAGGAAGAAAGAGAAATGGGGAGAGATGAGCCTTGCAAGTTGCATCCCAAACCTCCTTTGCAAGGCTGGGATCAGGAGGAAGGCAGGGAGAAAGAGAAATGGGGAGAGATGAGCCTTGCAAGTTGCATCCCAAACCTCCTTTGCAAGGCTGGGAAGAAGGAGGAGCTCCATGC
>NC_056524.1:186970724-186990133 GCF_019175285.1 Sceloporus undulatus
TCGTAAGCCGAAGGAAGCAAGTTGCCAGGGAGGGGACTGGCCAAGGGCAGAGCCCCGGCAGCCTAGCAGCTCTTTAAACCGGTTAGAAAAGAAGAGTCCTCTGCTGTCATCCCAATTCCCCTTTTTGGCTGCTTGTCACCCTTTTGGCCTCCTGTGTGTGCGCGCATGTAAATTTGGGTGCCTTCAAGAATCATAGAATCATAAGTTGGAAGAGACCACAAGGGCCATCCAGTCCAACCCCATTCTGCCATGCAGGAAATCACAATCAAAGCATCCCAACAGATGGCCATCCAGCCTCAGTTTGAAGACCGCCAAGAAGGAGAATCCACTACACTCCGAGGGAATGTATTCCATTGTCGAAACAGCCCTTACTGTCAGGAAGTTCCTCTAATGTTGAGCGGAATCCTCTTTCCTGTAGCTTCATCCATTGCTCGGGTCCTAGTCTCTGGAGCAGCAAAAAACAGCGTTGCTCCGCCTCAATATGACATCCCTTCAAATATTTAAACAAGGGCTATCATATCACCTCTTAATCTTCTCTTTCTCATGCTTGTAGGGTATGTTTCCAGACCTTTTCACCATTTAGTCCCCTCCTCTTTGGACAAACCTCCAGTTTCTCAATGTCTTTTTGAATTGTGGTGCCCAGAACTGGACACAATGTTCCAGGTGGGGCCTGGGAGCTTTCACCTCCACCGCTTTACTTCTTGTCTGGCTCTTGTGCTATGGAATTTGGCTTGGGATTGTTTTGCTTGCTTGTGTGGTGCTCCAAACAGAGGGGCTTTTTGTGGGTTCCTCCTCCTGGAGGGAAGGAGGAGAAGGTCCTCTCCTTCTTTCCCCCCTCACACACACACACACACACACACACACACCCCTTCCCTCACTGCAGTCGCTCACCTCCCTGCCTCCCTGCCTGTCATTCTTTCAGCCAATCAGGAGACGGAGGAATGAGAGAACGGATTTGAGAACGGATAAGAATACCGCACAGACCTCTGTTGGAACGTTCTCATCACGTTTCAGCTCGCTGGGAACAGATTCGATCTGTACCCTCCTGGAACACATGTGGAACACATTTACAACGTTCTGAGAACCCGACTGGAACACATACGTGCGGTATACTCAAATGTGTTCCATTCTCATCACGTGATGAGAACGTTCTCAGAACGCAGTGCGGTAATCTCCTAAGTCTGAAAGAGTGTAACTTGCCCAGGTCACCACATAGTCTCAAAGATGCTACAGAATCCCTTTGAATGCCTACATTCACTGACAGGGGGTCATAATGCCTCTGCTTCTTAGCTAAGTTTATGTAATGTTACTTAAGTTGAAGGTGATATAGGATTCTGGCAATCATGTTCAAATATCACATTCTTATGCAAAATCCTCCTCCTTCTCCCCCTGAAACCTTTGATGGTTTCTTAATAGCAATAGCAATAGCAAGTACATTTCTATATCACTTATCAGTGCACTTAAGCAATCTCTAAGCAGTTTACAATGTGTAAGCCGACTGTCCCCAAACAAGCTGGGTACCATTTTAGTGACCTTGGGAGGATGTCAGGCAGAGTCAACCCTGAAGCCCCTGCTGGTATCGAACTCAGTGAGTGAGTGGCTGCAGTACCGGCATTTAACCACTTCAGTATGTGAAACCACAGTATGTGCAAAAACCTTTCAGCCACTTCCACTATTTCTGCAACAAAACTGGACCAGATATATATGCTACCCTTGTTCAACTGAAAAGTGTGCAACTGCTTTTCTTGGCAGACCATGTATAAGTGCAATCAGTGCTTGATCCAAACTATAAAATTCAAAGACTTCACACTATCCCATCCTCAAGTACTGTGATTGCAGAGAGCTGGTGAGACTCTTCCTCCCAGTTGTAAGCCACATGGGAAAAGCCCAGTTCCCTTCCTCATCTCACTCACCATCCCTTGCACACATGTGGTCACTTGACAGTGGGAATGTTCCTCTTTTTTATTAATTTAATCAACATGAAGTGAGTCAGTCCAGGTTGACCTACTCTTGATCCAAAACTGACTCAGATCTGGTCTAGTCCAAATCAGACCAACTCAGGGTCCAACTACATCGTAGAAATAATGCGGTTTGACACCACTTTAAGTGCTGTAGCACTATCCTATGGCATCCTAGGATTTGGAGTTTTACAAGGACTTTAGCATTTTCTGTCATAAGCTGGTGCCTCACAAAACTAAAAATCACAGGATTTGGTAGGATAGAGCCATGGCAATTAAAGTGGCATCAAACAAACTGCATTATTTCTACAGTGTAGATGCGAGCTCAGTCTGGAATTCAAGATTTGGCTGAAGGGGCCACACAGCCCTAATAAATATTCCAAAAAAAATTAAATAGTATTTCTCTGCTTCCTGATTTGTTAGTGACACTCTTTGACCAAACAAATGGTGACAATGAATTCCAAACAAATGATAACAACAATAACTTATAGCTAAAGAAACAAACCAAAGGCGGTAACATTTCTACTTTTTTATGGATAGAAAAGAAACTTTAACCCAAGTAAGAAATAATTAAATTAAATTAATAGTTGCTCAAACACTCAAAAAGTGAAATATCCAGAAAAGTTGTAGCATGAAATTGCCAGCATTAAGATCACCCTTAGGGAGCACAACTGTGTTTTGCTAAGGATATGGATTATACATGCAACAAGGAGATAGCTGATGCCCTGAGAAGCTTACGATCTATGTAAATTCATAGCTATTGGAGCAGAAAGCAGAGCATGACATTCTAAAACGCTTCAGCTTATGTTTTTGTAAAAGAAATCTATCATTTATAGCAGTGTTTCTCAGGCCATCTGATCTGGTGGGGCTATCAATTTTTTTTTCTACTATACCATGCACCATCTTTGTGCCTATTGACTACAACAGTTTCTTTCTTTCCTGGAAACAATCCACAAACTGGCAACAGAACATCACATCCAATTTGTACATACATTTGAGTAAGGCAAGTAAAAATACATTATAAGAAGCTAAAATTTGCATTTTATATGCTTTTGAATTTTAGTTCAGCCAAGTTACTGTTGGGCTATTTTCACCGTTCTTATTGTTAAGTCAGACAGAAATACTGTTAAGTGTTCACAGGATTGATTTAACTTCTCTCAGACCATATAACTTTTGGATTGAATACAACCACCACACCACCTTTTAAAGTTTAATGAAAATAAAATGTGTTTCAAACTGCAATATAGTTTTTTTTTCTTTCCTGCTATGACAGGGTAATATATATGGCACTTTCCTCATTTGCAGTACATTAAGTTCCACTAAGCTAATTCAGCCAATGACCTGTACATACTACTCACTGCTGTACCGATCACTGAAAAAGATTCCTTGTGCCCTCCTTACTTTCCCAAAATGTTTTATGGTTGGGTAGTTTGCTCATTGAACTACAAACTGGAATAGAACGTCTAGAGCTGATTCTCACTCAGAGCCAGCACACAGATGCTTGCTCATCAATCTCTGACTAGCATTAAGTGATGTGTGAAACCAGCCATCACAAATTGATTACTATGAATAGAGAATTCATATCATCCACTGCCAACTCAAACTAAGTATGGGTGAGAAATTTGTTGGCGTTATACAACATGTTTCAATGAAACCAACTGATTTTGCTCCTTCTGAGACTGCTGGTGAAGTGGAATGCATCCTACCTTGGAAAGGTAGCCATTGCAAAGACCTGTCGTGCATTCCAATAAGGAAAAAATCCACATAAAATTATGGACACACTTCGAAAGTCAACAAAAGTTTTAAAAATGTATACAGGCATGCACTATCATAATTTAATCAATGAAAAAAGGAATAGAATGAGTATGTACAACATAATATGCATACCAATGCAGAGAGAGTTTTTTTTAAGTGAAAGAAAATATGCAGAAATTTCAATGCATGGAGGGATGGAAGTCTTGAAATTCAGTGTGGCATGAATATGGAATGGGACAAAGAATAGCTCATAAAAATTATAGTCAGATCATGGGCCTTGTTTTCATATTTGTTGAGAGTCATCTTGAGATAAAAAGACACCAAGTAATAAGCACATTAGGATTGAGTCAAACACAAAATAGTGATTGCCAGTTTCCTGAACAGTAAATGGTTCTTGCAGACACTGGTTTATGACAGGGACTGAATGAAGGTAGTTCTGAATCCACTGGTAGATCTCTGAGTGACTTGACTCCCAAGTATCTAACAAGAGAAGCAGCAAAATTACATATTCTCATTACCCCTAATTATGGTGCGGTACAGACACGGGCGCCGCCATTATGACATAACGGATGCATAGCATCCGCACATCACATCGCACCAGTTACGTCACAAGTGCACCATTGGTGCACTCAGACATAACTGGCATGGCAGAAAAAGAACCCGCTTTTTGCGGGTTCTTTTTCCTCCACAGGGAAGCTGCACAGTTTGGAGGCTGTGGCTTCCCTGTGGAGGAAAAAATGTCAGCACTGCTCCGGACCTTCAAGCAGGTATGTATCGGGCCTATATTAGGGAAGTAAAACCTTTATTTTGTGCACAAGAAAGATGTTCTTCCTCAACTCCAAGATGGTGTGATATTTCTTTTTTTTCTACTGGCAGTCCTTGCTTTTATGAGTAGAAGAGTCTTTTTTTGTTAATTGCACAATTGGATAAAACTGCAATAGTTGTGGCAGTTAATTATACAAAACTACAATCTTTGTCATTGTTTTTTTTTTCATCAGCTGTTTCCAGGTCTTTTTCATCAGCAAGGTTGTCCTTCTGTGTTTTATCTGTGTGTGTTGATCTGTTTCTGTGTGCACATGCATGATTTGCTTCACAAAGAAAAGAAAAACAGTAGAACACAGACTTTTCTTTTCTTTTTTCTTTTCTTTTCTGTACAAATTACAGAAACCTGACCAAAAAGCAAAGTGCTCCACATCTTATTCTTGTGCAGGAAAGGAAAATTATTGACATGTTGTTTTGTTAAGAATGTGATTTTTTTTGTGTGTGTATGAATTATTCAGGTCCCTAAAATGTACTGCTAGAAAGAAGAAAGTCTGTTATTATCAGTTTATTGTGTGTGTGGAAGGACAGTGCTTTGTTTTCAGTCCCCTTACTCAGAATGACAAAATTTCCTGGGGTCAGAACTTGTAAAAATCAAAATGTATGTTTTTTTCACCAGACTCGAATTGGTAACTAATCTATTTTCAGTGAAACAAATAGTTTTGCAAGCCTCAGGTCTGTCTACCCCTGACTTTGGGAATTCAGGAACTGCTAATTCTGGCTCCTTCTGATATTGCTATTGTGACACAAAAGCCACAACTCTGTACATTTTTTCAGGCCATCTGCTAATGTCTTAAAGCCAGAACCATATGGAGTTGGACCCAGTGGTATAGCTATTTCCCATCTGTTGGTCAACTAAGAGAGTGATCATCAAGTGGAAATAACCCATGCCAATTGGTCACCCTCCCATAGTTCTGGCCTTTAAATGTTCCAAGAGTGTAACTGACAGTGTCAACAGGTAAATGGCCCCCATGACATGCTGATTTAACATAGCATAGTAAATTGAATCCTGTCAACATCACTTTCATCCCTGATGGCAGTCAGTAAAATTATCAAGACATAAATGTGATGACAGACAACAGAGTTCTGAAGATTCCTTTAAAAACAGGCGAAAGAATCTAGTTACATGCAAAAATAATGTTGAAAAGCTATGCAATGTCCATTGGAAAGAATGGTTGCAGCAGCAATAGGAAATAAATCTCTTAGTTGCATGTTCCATTAACAAGCTATAAAATATATTATGGAATTACACTTTAGGAAGAGGGAGGGATGAAGACATTGTAGAATAGTGAAGAATAAATAAGGTAACGGAAGTGGACTGGTAAAATGAAAGGCTGGAGACGACAGGAATCAAGTGCAGCTTCTAAACTTTACCCAAGTGATCTCCCATACCTCATGGAAAATGAAAGTTCAGTTTAGTAAGGAATAGAGTGTGCATGTTCCCAAAAGACAATCTTATCCGTAGTTCCATTTTCAAAGCTCTATAGTACTGCTGGCAGCTTGTGCCCAGACTTGTCTGCAGCTGTTCAAATAATGATCTGCCCATTATCATAATAACCAAAGGTGTATTTATACTATAGAAATAATGTATCTTAACACCACTTTAACTGCCATGGCTCCATCCTACAAAATCCTGGGATTTGTAGTTTTGTGAGGCACCAGGACTCTCACAGAGCAGGCGAAAGACCTTCTAAAACTACAAATACTAGGATTCTGTAGGATGAAGCTAAAGCACTTAAAGATGTTAAACTGCATTGTTTCTACAGTGTGGTTGCACCCCAAGCCTTCCTGAACTTCTCATAACAATAAATAGAGAGATCTTGCAGCACCTTTGAGACTAACTGAAAGAAAGGCATTTGCAGCATGAGCTTCCATAGACTTCAGTCTACTTTCTCAGATGCATTCATTATTACCATCTGCTTGTTTATTGAAAGTCAGACACCGTATGATCACAAGGTCTCCTTATTAGAATACTTGCAAGTATTATGTAAGTGTTTTTTCCTGTCATCTATAACAAAAGTAAAAGTGGTTATCATGACTATTCAGATATATTTTAGCATTCCTTTCAACAGCTAATAAAGGTCAGAATATCTTAACTGAGATGGAGTCAAATCAATGGAGTCAAGTCAGGGGCATAGCTGGGAAGCATTGTTCCTGCAATAAGACCTTTGCCATTCCAAATTAAATCTTCCTTCCATTCCCAAATTTAACCATTGCAGTAATTTAAAACACCATCTGAGCATTCAGAAATACAGTTTAGTCATCCAAAGAAAGGGGGCAGGCAAAGTTTCCAGGCGGGGTGTTTGATGGTGGGGAAAAGAGAGAAAAAACAACTCCTGAATCACACAGAATTTTCTAGTAGAAATTCACAGATTATTTATTATTGTACTGTAAACCTTGCAAGCATTCATGGACCTAAAACATCTGATATGTTTTTCCTGAGGGGAAGAATGAGAAGTTAGTACTCTGTAAGTCTATGAAGTATACAACACTTTTAGAAAAGAAGAAGCTAGCATTTGTTGGGTAACGGGTCAAAAATTCATACAGTGGGTTTAGTCTGTCTCAGGGACTCAGTTCTGCAATGCTAACAAATAAAACTGCAAACACTAAACTACCAATGACACTAAACCCACACTAACCTGAAGCCATCAGGTTAGGCAAGACTTCAATTGATATTTGAGAGCTCTTCAAACCATTTGCTATTTGAAACAAAAGAAGCTTTCCTAGAGAAGACAATCTGAAGGTTGAAATTTCTTTACCAGCACTCATATATAGATATTGGTATAGATATAGATATGGACTCCAAATGTGCAAGGAACAGAAATATATCAAGTGCTCCATAACTGACACTTGGTTCTTGTTGTTGTTCTGGATCTGCTACTTAAATCTGTGGGTTTGATATTGGAATGATGGTAGAGATGATGCACTGGCCAAATTTGTTGTTTGTTGTTGTTAACTGTCCTCAGGTTAACCCTAACTCATGGTGACCCTGTGTATGAAACATCTCCAAGAACTCTTGTCCTCTACTGCTCTGCTTAAGTTCTGAAGATTCAGGCTCATGTTCTCCCTGATTGAATCCAGACATCTGGCAGGTGATCTTCCTCTCTTTCTACTCCCTTCTACCTTTCCTAGCATTATTATCTTTTCTAATGAGTTATGTGTTATCATGATATAGCCAAAGTATAGCAGCCTCAGTTTCATCATCTGAATACTTGCACATAATTTTGAATTCATTCATCAACCAGTAGCAAAGGAAAATCTTCAACTCTAGGCTGGGATCCAAAATATCCTGAAGGAACATCACACAACTTATATCAAGGGGGAATTGTTTTTGTAGACTCCAGTGATATTTTGGAAGCATCATCATACTACTCATGTCTTGAAAAGTAAAACTTTTAAATTTTACAATAAGTATGTGTCCTATTGTTCCTATATGTACAGTTGAGTGCAGAGAGAGAGAGAGAGAGAGAGAGAGAGAGAACTAGAATCTTTGCTCTGAGCATGGTGCCACCAGTGCAGCCTGCCTGACATCAATCTGGGCATCTGCCTACTGCTGATATTTGCCTCAGCAATCCTCCCCCCACACACAATATAGCTATTTACTCAGTGAGGGATGTTAGAAATGCAATAACACACAGTGTTTAAAGAGTTAAATGTGTCTTAGAGAAATCAGCAGTGTTGCAGTGGCATCTTTAGGGGTGGTGTTACTCCAGTATGGTAACTTGTGCTATCATCCCCAGGACTGCCTGGCACACCCTTAGCCAGGCCAATCATCCCACATTGGGCCACTCAGGAAGAGAGGCTAGCCTCCTTGAGCTGACAGGGTGATGTACCGGGACCATCCATGTCCGAGGCTGTTCCAGTCTACACATTCTGTTCACAACTCCTGAAGGGGTCCAGGCACCCCAGGAGTTTGCTGTGGTGTGATGACAATATCCTTGCCATCTTCTTTGGCAAATCCTGTAAGCTGGACTGGGTCATTCCCAGGACCTTCAGTCTACACCTGGAGAGGTATGGTAGTACACACCAGAAGGCAATCCTTTCCCAAAAGCACACCAGGAGACATCCCTCCTCTGAACATGCCCAGCTGCAGTTGTTGAGCCTGATATAAAACAGTACTCTTCTATGCTTATTCATGGCAAATATTAAACAACTTTTATTCCTTTGACATGACTGTGAAATAATGCTTTCCACCAAAGCATATCTAAAGGGAAACAATAAAATGTATATATTAAAGTATCTTAAATATTTACAGACCACTCTTCATTGGTGCTTTCAGTTTGGCTTACAATAAGAGAATAAAATTACAGTTTAAAGCAATGAATGATGAAATTCACAATAAAAGAAGACATAGCATACTAACAAAAATAAGATAAAATGCTCGGCTAAAATATCATTAGATATTTAAAAGGAATGGGAAAATAAGAAAATGAAGGTTGTAGCAACTGGACTTCCTACAAGAGAGATCAAGATACCATAATAGAAAACACAATGTCTCTGTCATCCATCTATCTCACCTCAGAAGGTGATAGTCACCCAGATAGATTCATGCAAGAGCAGGCAATCCTTCAAGTACAAGATTTATTTCATGGACCTTTTCTATTAATTCTAATGTCTTGTAGTTAGATGGAAATTTGGAAAACACACCGACAGGTTCCCTAAACTTGTCTGTGTGGCCCTAACAAAGATTCAGTTGAATAAGACTGAATATTCCCCAGTCCATGCAGTGGGAATTTTCAGCCCTTCCTCCTGAGCCCTCGCAACAGAAGTGTATGGCCATTCTACCTCCCTCACACTCTCAACTATGAGTCCTCAATATCATTTCTATGTCATAGAAGCCAGCAGGATCTAGGCAAAAAACATTAGAAAGAGAACAGTAGCACCTTCATGAAGACAGGACCATCTTCCTAAAAGATTTTCAGATGTCTCCAGCTTTTCTATAGAGAAACACTAACTTCTCAAAGATCATATTAGTATGTTTTTAGATGGTGAACCACAATCTAACACACCTTTATCCCCACTTGTTACACAGAAACAAAGAGAAAGAGGGAGAAGGCTAATCATGGATGTAGCAAGATGGAACAGCCCTGAAAGGAATCTGAAATGTGGAGTAGTAGCTCTGAATGGAGTCCCTCTCTGATATGTGTGTGGTTTTTATTTTGCATGGAATGAGAACACAGCAATCCCTGTTCCCCAACCCCTGGCTCCCAGGGAAGAAACTAATGGAATTATCACTGAACTCTCTGTCCCTCCAGAGATGTCAAAGCCACTCAACCAGACCTAAACCCCAAGAGCTGTACAGTTTTTATTTTTACATGGAATGGAACTGGCACCACTGCAATGCTCACTCTGAGAAATTCCCCACTGTTTTATTATTGCCCATCCTCTTCTTCCAAGACCCCCATGCTCGAGAGAAGCTCAGCTTGAGAGGCAAAGTGTATGTTGATCAAGTACTTTGCCTGTATTTATTTTTTCTAATTTTGTGGTATTTCTAATGTTCAGTGAAAGGAAGGCTCCACAACTAACATTCTCGGTCTAAACTCTGCATGTGATCAGAATTGTTTCCACACTTTTCCTGACATCTGCTCTATGCAGTTTCCCCCCTAGATTTGTTTGGTTTTTTTTTTTTAATGAAGATTTCTTTATTTGGGGCATTAGTGGGAAATTTCGAAGAGGGATTATTCATCCTTCAGAGTGTTCTCAACATAACACAGAATTCAACTATTAGTGGAACATTTGCAGGTACTCATTTCCAGGTCAAAATCCCTTTTAAGTCACATGTATTTTCCCACTGGACCCAGAAGGATGTACTTAACTTTCCCACTGAAATCAATGAGCCAAAAATTTGCTCAAACTTTGCAGTATCAGATGCCATGTCAGCAACTACAAGTTCTACAATCTTGAAAATGAAGGAGTGAATATATATTCCAGTGGTAGATAAAGTATGGTTTGAGGCTCCAATATTAAAATATGTAGATAAGACTTGCTGTGCCTTGGGTAAGAGGGAAGAACTTTTCTTTCTAGCTGTTACTACATGAAAATGCCAGAATTTGCATTTAAATGATAGGGAAATAGTTTCAGTTTTGCCATTTCCGTCTCTCCTCTTCAGCTTCAAAGAGAAAAAAGACACATCCCATGGTTAAAGTAACACAGTCCATTCCTGGAGATTTTTTGCCTATGCTAGACACATTCACTCCACCGGTACTTATACAGACAGAACACCCTGGAGCTGGGACAAACTGGAAGCAAGTAACAGAACATAGAAAAGAACCAACCTCTGAACGGTAATGATTGTAGCCTTCTGGAAATGCTACACATCTTCTTCAGATGATTACTGTCACTGGTAGGCCACTCCCTGGCATCACTGCAAATGGTAAAGCCAAGATCCCATAAAGATTTGGGTAACCTTACTTATCATCTATGAATTTTATGAATCCTTTGCATTTGCATAACAATAGGTCAGCAGTAATATCCAAATGATGGAGTAGATAATCATAAATTCTCCAGTAGTTCCACAGAAAAGAGGCACAAATCTTGGTGCTGCTTGAATGTTACCCTCAGCAGTACAGAGAAGAAGTTTGAATGGCATCTTCATGTGTGACAAACAAAATGGAAACTGATGTATTGCTTCTGTGATCAGATGCTAGTGTGAGTTGTTGTGGTCTCACTGCAAATAAATGGTGGGAATTAGTCATTTTGCAGGCTTGTTTAGACATGAGGCTGTCACTACTGACACATCTTGGAAATTCAGAGGACTGTCAGAATCGTGGCTGCAAGAATTGATCAGGAAAGTGCACCTGACAATCACCCTGAACATACCCAGTCTTGTCCCCTTTTTGAAGCTAATCAGGGTTAGTCCTTGGTTTGCCAGGCCGGATAAGGGACAGGGCTCTTAAAACTTAAAACCTGAACAGATTAAGAAGCAGGTTGAAGTACCATAAAATTCTACGAAGCCAGACAGATATGCCTATCTTCCCTTCCCTTTCAAATTCAGCCCTTCACTGACAGCCATTCTCTACTAGTATAGTTCTTACCTCCCTGAGTAAGAAATGAGGGGGGGGGGGGGGACAAAGATGCCTTTGATGAGAACAGTGTTTGGCCTGTCTCTGTTTCACCACCACCACCACAACTAGGAGCCAAGAACCATGTTAGGAGGGAAGACTGAGGCTGAAAGTTTGAATGTGACAGGAAAAGGAAGACAGGAACCTTTGCCAGGCTTCACAAAGTTTTATGGCACCTTGTTCTGCTTCTCATTCTTTAAACTTACAAGAAACTTATCCCATATCTGACCTGGCAGCCCTGATTCACACCTGGATGGAGAATTACCAGGCAATACCAGGGATTTCCTGCTAGTAGTAAGAAAGAATCCTTCCTTACACCTTGGAGAGTAACTGACAATTGGAGTCTATAGAGTTTATCACACTTCCCCTTTTCCCAAGCCAGGTGCAGGCTGAAACTTTGTACAAATGGATTTTATTGCATACCTCCATGCCCAGGAAGGAGGCATCCCATACCCGATCCAGACTTCTCCTATACTTTGCACAGAGTTGTGTGATACAGTCCATTTTAATACGTCTCAGCTCATGCCTGGCTTGGTAAAAATGGCAGTGTGATAAACTCCTATAATACTGGGATAGATGGGCCAATGATCTGACAGCTTCTTGTGTCTCTACAAAATGTGTTTTGTGAGATGCCTGTTCTTGGTCTGTATGTGAATATTGTAATTTATTTGGTAGTGGGCTGCTGTTTTGACGATGCCTGTAATGTGCCATGCAAATTTATGGCACTATATAAACAAACATTAATATTAAGATTAATATTAATAAGTCAGAGCTAGGCAATATAGATCCATGCCATACTCCCAAGGCCATTTTGGTAGCCCCAGCAGTTCCCATCCAGGGCCACCAAAACTTCAACTGTCTACAGAACTGCACTGCGAACAACAACAAAAAAACTGACAAAGCTGCAAAAAACAAAACAAAATTGTGTTCGTTCTCTTCAAATGCATCTCCTAGAGTGACTCTACAAGTCATTTCCCCTTGGAAGGACCCTCTTAGTTTTTAATGGGTTTATGGGAGTGAACAAAGTATATATTTAAATCAGAAAGCAAGATTAAATCTCTGCTTTATTTCTGCAAAAAGGTAAAAGCAATTCATTATTCAGAATATCATTTCTAAGCAAAAGGCAGCCCCTATAGATGATTCTAAAAGGGAAAGCAAACAACATGACATTGAAAACAATGCAATTTCATTTTCTTTTCAATCTTTGTAGATATGCATCCAATTTGGATTTTATTTATTCATTCATTATTTAAAAACATTTACATCCCCAGGTTCTCCTTGACTCCAAGACATCTGACAATAACTGAAAAATAACACACAAGATATGTAATTTTCATCTTTATAAGCAGTGGTCATTTATGAAGGAACAATGATAGAAAATGTCTGCTTTCCCACCTTTATTTAGATGTTGTTCCAGCTACTGTGGTTTTTTCAGGTGGTACTATTTGAATTTTTGTTTATTTATTCCATTGTTGTTGTGTATCTTTAACTCATTTCTGATTTATGGCGACCTTAAGCTGAACCTATCACAGGGTTTTATTCATTCATTATTTAAAAACATTTTCTGGGGCTAAGAGTGTATGACTCATGCAAATTCATGGCTGAGTGGGAAATCGAACCCTGATCATCAGAATTCAACGACAGAGTGCTTGATGAAGACTTGGAGAGGTGGGCACTGATGGAAAATATTCACTCCATAGACCATAGAAATCCTGTTTTTATTTGCCTCCTACTTTTGGTATTCAAGATGAATTATACTGTGAATACAAGGCAAAATGCTTGTAATCTTTTCTTGAATAGTCAGTGTTGAATAGGGTTCTCATGTCTGTGAAACCACTTCAGAATTTAGTTGGAACTTTAAAGGAGCTATCCAAAGTTCTGAGCATGGTTTGCGCATAGAGTTCAGCATTTTTACTACTTCCATTAAAGTTCATATTAAAACCTATTGTGGATTCACCATCACACTGACATGGTATCTACCAGCTGTCATTATGAATATTTATATTAAATAGCAGGTACTAGAAATTCACTATATCCCATCAAGTTGATCAGCTGTAACATTTTCAAAATTGAATATTTTTTTAAAAAAATACAGCACTGCAAACTCCATCATGGTTCTCTATTTTATCACTTTTGCAGCTGAAACCTTAAAAAAAAAAAACCAGCAGCAAAAGCAGCAGCAGCAGCAGCAACAACAACAACCCTCAAACCTGTGTAAACATAAGTAATGCTGTTTTGCTGTGACCTTAAAAAGCCATATCAGCAAAAAGGTTTTCTATTTTAAAAAGGGCAAGAGAGATAAAAAGGGCCTCAAGTCTCATAAAGGCAGCACAAAGAAACACACTGCCAAATCTCTATAGCAATAATCAAGGCAATGTAGATGCTCATTTGAAGTGAAAGCAATTTGGCTTTAACGTTACTGGAGTCCCACAATTTTCTAACACCTTAAAAGCTTTTCTTACTAAAAAGGGGGTTCTTAAACTGTCATTTGGCAGATGTAAAGCACCTCAGTCAGAACTGCTAATCGTTCCAAAAAGAAATTCTTTGGCAAAAGGATCTCTGTGGACTTCTTGCTAAAAGCTTAATGATTCAATTTTTTTGGTATCTCTTTTAACGAAGTTGCACCAAGAACACATAAAAACCTACAATGCATGTAGAACAACTTTCTGTGTTTAACAAATTTCAGGGATTCAGGAGGTCCAAAAGCACTTGCGTTCAATTATCTGATCTTGTAATAAACTGCTTAATGTGAAAACACCCACAGAAAATATGAGTTAGTTCACCCAAACATCTGGCAGGGCATACATGTCCCTTTCCAATGGGTTTCAGCATGCTCTCTGGCCATGTTCAAGGCCACAAGATTCAGATGCTAAAGCACACAGGAAGATGTCAAGTTTTACCTGAGACATCCATTGTCTTGATCATATATTGTGTGGCCTGAGTCTGTCTAGATTGAGTAGCATAGACATACAGCTCCTGCATTTTTAGGTTTTGCTGAAACCCTTCTTCTGCGTTCACCATCATTTCAGTGGATGTGAGTACCATCAGAGCCAGCCCTACCACAAGACAAAGGTCAGCAGATGATGGACCGTGGGAAGCAGGCAGCAATAGCCCTATTTGTTTCCCTCTGTAGGTGCAGGTGCAGACATTGAAATAATTAGTTTTTTGTGGGTTTTTCAGGCTATGTGGCCATGTTCTATAAGAGTTTATTCCTGACATTTCGCCAGCATCTGTGGCTGGCATCTTCAGGTGCCTAGCGGTTCTGGAATTCCCTCCATACATTCAGGCCACTGACCATAATGGGAGATTCTGAGAGTTGTTGTCCAAAACAATATCTCTTCCAAGCCCTGTGGCTATAATCTATGCACCTTACCATGCAATATCTTATCATGATTTCACTTTCCTGGCATCTCAACACAGAAAAGACTTGCAATGTCAGTTATGATGATGCAGGATCCAAACATTCATTATCTGGATATAATCAGCCATTTCTGCAATTTTTATTTATTCTTATTTTTTTTTAAAAAAAAATAGCATCAATAGTTTCCATACCAGACTTGTCTTGAGTACATGAGCCACCCAGACAAAAGACTGGGAAGGATTTGGAGGAAATGGAGGGCTTAGTGAAGCTCTATATATCCCAGGTATGACTATCCAGTCTTCCATGGGCAGATGGTGCTTTCCATGCCAGTAGCACAATGAATTCATTGCAGATTTTAGCTCAGATTTTTAAAAAGCTATCCAAGGTGCTGGATCTATTTGAGGGACAGGCTTCATCACTTTGGATAGATGTTTTGAATTTTGAATGAGCATTGCTTATATCTTCGCCATTCACCATCATTCAATTAAACATGCTGTTCCTTTCACTGAAAAGTAATATGCAGTACAAATTTTATTTTTGAAAATCTGTCTCTATGAGCTGTGATGACTGTTTCCAAAATGCAAGTGAGGATGTTCAACTAACTCATATTTGGCCTAGAACTAAGAGACAAAACAAAGTTAATATAGTGTCACCCCTTGAGGCTATTTTCAGTTACTTTCTGTGCTTGTTCTGTTAAGCCCTTATCTCCTGTTCCAAGGCTCTCATACTCAGTTTGTTCATGAGAATCTGTCTTGTTTGTTTCCGTATTTTCCCCTATGGCCACTTTAAAAAAAAATCTTCTCTTACCTTCCTGACAGTTTATCATAATATTTCTATATTTTCTTAAGCCTTTAAATTCTACACCAGTAGGGTAAGATGCTACCACCATACCTAAGCATACAGTGGCAACCCAAAAAGTTATTCAGTCACTGAAGAAAAAGAAATTTTCCACATCCATACAAAGTTGAAAATTGTGTCTTTCACATAATTGTGCTAGCTAGAAGTCTCAGATCACATCCATGTTTCAAACGTTTGCCCATAACTGAAAACAATGTACATTTCTGACTAATGGAAATCCTAAGGTGAACCTATTGTGGGGATATCTTCACAAGACTTGTTCAGAGGAGGTTTGCCATTGACTTCCCCTGAGTCTGAGAGCATGTGGCTTGCCTGGGAATCAAACCCTGGTCTCCAGAATCATAGTCCAACACTCAAAACACTATGGAAATTATCACACAGAGGCTTACCATAGCTAAAACATGGCTTAATCATTCATAAAGCATGACAGTGTGATCACCAGTCATGTTTGTTTCCCATTATTAAATCATAATGGAAGCGTCTTGCTCCTCTTCTGTCATCAAAGCATTCATGGAGCAGCCATTTCTTCAATAATGGAAGTTTCCATTATTGAAGACATAGCTTTTCCACAAAAGCTTTGATGATGAGAGTGGAGTGGGACACCTCCACTGTGATTTAATAACAGGGAACAAATGTGACTGACAATCACACCATCACGCTTTTATGAATGATTTAGCCATGTTTTAGCCACAATAAGACTCCATGTGATAATCTCCTAAATCATGCTGGCTCTTCACTATGCTAGAACTCACAACTATACAATCTTTTCTCTGCTGAAGCCCTCCTCGATGCTGCCATTTTTTAAGTGGTGAAGAAGACGGCAGGGGAGAATAGCATCCAGGTGTTTTCCTATAGCTGGGCATACAGCAATGATGCTATCTTCAGAGACCTCAGGGACCTCTATCTATCCACCTGGCTATAAGAAAATGGATAAATGCTTGTCGTATTCTCCCGTTATTCTTCACTAGGCAGTAAATTGCCATGTTTGGGGAGAGGTGCTGCAGCATAGAAAAGATAAATTTTGGGTTTTTTTTTTTTAAATGTGGGTGCATATCATATAAGTAATACATATCCTGATCCAGGGTCTTGGCCATTATTATTGCTTGCTTGCATATGGCAACCAAGATTCTGTTTGACATAAGCAGAACATAATGCTCCTTCAGCTTACTTGCACTAGAGATCAAGGAGGCCAAAGACTGCGACCTTTTCCCTTTCTGCACAGTGTTAGCCAGCTGCCACCATGGAGCAGTTCTGCTCCTCAGGCCCCTAATTAGCCATAAAGGTCCACCCTGTTACCAGCTGGCTCATGCTGAACAGCTGAGAAAGGCAGCATGCAAGAAGGTACTAGATATCCCCTTGGGCAACAACGCCAAAAAGTACTTGCCCTAGCATAAGTCCCCAATCTTTCTTTCTTTTTCTTTTTTTACCATACAAAGGATGGTCTGGGGTGTTTGGAGGCACTGAAACTTTGCATGCAACCAGGACCGTGTAGAATATTGACAGAAACATTTTATGGTTAAAATGAGTGTGATTTGGGAGAACTGACCTGAAAGCAAAAGTATTTAATTACATAGGTTCTCATAATGCTGTAGATCTCTAAATTACTTGACACTACACCAGAAATCTTGTCTTAAATTATGGGTTAGCCACTATAATCACCTTCCTGTCATTTCTCACTTCTAAATTTTTGACCAAACATCCACTCAGAAGGTATGGAAATCCTTTCTAGTTTCTCCTTCCTTGACCATATTGGGTGGGGCGTTGACATAGTTAGGTTAGAGGTCAAGGTGGTTGGGGATATTTCAAGAATACTCCTGTGTCCATTATTTTATTTTATTTTTATTTATATTTATATCCCACCTTTCTCCCATTATAGAGATTCAAGGCAGCTAACAGCAAATCTAAAACAATCCAAATCAAAAACAATGCAAAAATATTCAACAAGGTCACATAAAAATTAAACAATTTCTAAAATTTTGGCTTCTCTATGGAATGAGTTCTAAACTCTGGGAGCAGCCACCTAGAAGACCCTCTCTCTTGTTCCCACCAAATGAGCCTGAGAAAGTGAAGGGACAGAGAAGAGCCTCTCCAGACAATCTTAGAGCTCTAACAGGCTCAAAAACGGGCATTTTCTAAATGATTTCTTTCCATATGATTTTTTTTTAATCAAGGATTTTGCAAGCTTAAGGCTTGGGAACTTCAGGACCATGGGCCCTTTATATTAATTTCTGTCTACTGCCTTAAGCAATGTCAGCTACATAAGCCTTTCTGGCAATTATGTATGAATTCCATAACTGAGAAAGATGCTCAGCAGACACAGAAGAAATCAGCTAGATTTTTGCATGGTTTTAAACAATTGTGTTTAAAATACAGTCTCTGTCATCTTCACATATTTTGTTCACATGTCTGTTTTATATCTCCTTTTCTATAAAAGCAGTACTTAATTCAAGTAGCTTGTTCAACCCCGAGTAGCAACTTTCAACTGCAGAAAAGAGAACAGAGGTATTAAAATAATATTCAAGAACAATAGGGCAGCTCACAATTTACCCAGTTTATAAAGGGAGATGAAAATGATGTGGGGGAAAGCTAGACTTTGTATATAACCTGAAACATAGAACAGAATTTACTTTAGAAAAATAAGATCCCAAACAAAGACATTCACCAGCTTACTCTGTTTTTCCCCTATGATGATGGCAAGAAACAAGTAATTGAAATTGCGTACTCTTTGATGCTTGCATTAACAAAAAGCAGAGTTCTGGTTCATTTAATGTTCTAGTCTTTAAAGATTAAATCAAACAGCTCTTTTCCATATGCTGAGCAGGTTGATTCAGACATGCATAATAAAATTGTTATGTTTAGGTCAGAAAGGTGAGTAAAACTCCCAAAGTGTTATCTCTTTCTCTTTCTCTCTCTCTCAATCCCTCTCTCACATGCACACACACATACACACATCTAATTTAGTTTATAATCAAGGTCAAAGTCTAAAATCTAATTGATCTCATTTGGCAATAATGGGATTTGACGTCAAAACGTAAAGACTAATTTTCTACTCTTAAAAATACATGGCATCCTCTATAAATAATTAACTAAAACAAGAGCACATTAAAAATGCAAAATCCGAACACTGAGAATCAGAAAATTGTGTCTGTGCATGGAATATAAAAATGTTTTTGTCTCCTAATTACATGCTTCCCTTCAACAGAAAAGTACTTTGATTAAACTTTCATCAAAGCAGAATTCAATAAAGTTATCAAAACATAATACATG
This sequence comes from Sceloporus undulatus, assembly GCF_019175285.1. Lineage (NCBI taxonomy): Eukaryota > Metazoa > Chordata > Lepidosauria > Squamata > Phrynosomatidae > Sceloporus > Sceloporus undulatus. The sequence continues at coordinate 186,989,804 of NC_056524.1, forward strand.
AATCAAAAGACCACTAGAATACAAAATTGGTTCCTGGCAATATCTGTCTCATAAAGTCACATTGGCTACTTAACTTTTTGGTGTATTAGTCATCAAGGAACATTCCTGAATTCTTGTGGTATGGTCAGTTCCCCTTCTAATTGCTAAACATCTAAAAAGAGAGCATCATTGACTGAACTAGGAGAAAAACTTTAATAATAGATGAAGAGCAGTTCTGCATTTGCCAGCAGAGGTTTCTATGGTAGCATTTTGTCCGCAGAAATCCTTTCAAAGTATCTATCTATCTATCTATCTATCTATCTATCTATCTATCTATCTATCTATCTATCT
>NC_056524.1:186990143-187001446 GCF_019175285.1 Sceloporus undulatus
CTATTACATGGACTTCACCCTGTAATTTATGAAGTTTCTAAACAAAAAAAGAAAATAATGTGAAGAATTGAAACTATGGAGTTTATCACACAGGAGGAATTTCTTTTATTTTAGAATGAAAAGAAAGTGGGGCCAGAACGCATTTACATGAATTCACTAGTTCAGTGAATTTACGTGAATTCGAAAGGAGTTCGAACTGACTTTCCATTGCCCAAAAATAGCTTGCCATTGCCTGAAACTGCATGTGATCACCACTCATGCAATAATGTGAAACCCCATGATTGCATTCGGACTGACTTCCCATCGCCCAAAATTGCGTGTGGTAGTCTATCACACAATAACATGAAACCCCATGATTGCATTCGGATTACCATTGGATTATACTTCCAATTCCCCTTGTCTGATCAACTACAGAGTGATGCAATGTGTGTTCAAAACAGTGTTATGAAGGGGGGAAACCCCTAGTTTGGAAATTCTAGGCTAGTTATGAAGTGAGCCCAGATCTCTGGTTCCTGAGCACTAGCCTTCCCAGTTACTGCAATCATTCTCTTTCCCTTTCAGATGAAATATATCTGATGGCCACAGACGTGAGAAGGAATGCAGCTACCAGCCATCACTGGCTTGAATAAGATGCATTGTGGATATCAAGATACATGTAACATGTAGCTTTTAAAGGCTTCTCAGTCCAAGCATTCTCAGTAGCAACATGGACACCAAAATACTGTGAACTTTCTTAGTAGGGAAACTACACTTCCATGCAATACTGCTGCCCAGGATGGTGCTTCATTATACAGTGCTCCCTCGGGTTACGAAATTAATTCGTTCCGCGGCCGCTTTCGTAACCCGAAAAGCCTTCGTAAGCCGAAATGCCATAGGCGCTAATGGGGAAAAGCCGCGATTTCGTGCGAAAAAGCCGAAAAAAGCACCAAAATTTTTTTCATAACCCGAAAAAACATTCGTAACCCGGAACAATTATTTCCTATGGGATTTTTTCGTATCCCAGAAATTTCGTAACCTGGGTATTTCGTATCCCGAAGTACCACTGTACTCAAACACCTGTCACTTTAACTGCTTTTGAATGAGAACTTCGGCCCCATGCGTACCAGCACTTTGGGATGGCCTGGGGGCAGAGTCTGGGCATAGCACCTAAATGACACACACGCCAGCTCTACCTCCAGTGCACTGTGGTGCTGTGCGCCATACCACATAGCATGTGACATCACAGCACTTTTCCAGCGGACGCAGCGCTAAAGGAGCGCCATATAGCTGCAGTGCCATGGCTATCGTGCCCTTTCCAATTTGCAAAAAGGAGCTGCTTTTTGCGGCTCCTTTTTATGCTCTGGAAAGGCCAGATTAGGGCTGATCTGACTGAAAAGGGGGCAGCTAGAGGCTGCTCCTTTGGGGCTGTTTGCCCAACCCTTTCCTCCATCATACATCTGCTGCATATTGACAGACACAATAACCAAAAGTGCAAGTCAAAATTCTTCCTATCAGTTTCTTGGTTTCTGTAGCTTTCCTTCCAAAAATGAATGTCATTTGAACTTATTTGGGTTATAAAATTAGCAATGAATGTTGATGCCATGTTTATTTCATTAACTATGCATTCAAATTAGGGTTGTTTCTAGGTCAATCGAAACCTAAGGCATTTAATTACATTTCTGTAGTCTTGTATTTCGATAACAATAGATGCATCCACCTAGGAGCCTTAATAAATTCCCATTATTTACAATTCAGTGTGACACTTCAGTTACTTTGGTGTAAGAGGACAGGGGTCTCTATTTGCATTACTAACAAATACTGTGTCTGACACAGTGTTTTTTTCTGTTGAAAAACAAAAGTTATTACATCTTCCTGGTAGTTTTAAATCAGTAACTAGCAGTAATTGCCTCTTATGAACTAATTTCTAGACTGATGCAGATATTTCAGAGTTTAGACTGCACCCTCCTTGCTAAATAAGCAAAGTAATGCCACCATTATGAGAAGTGCAGTTATGTGATCAGAGTTAGCTTACAGCTGTGGCCCAGAAGCCAAAACAAATAAAAGTTATAGCTGATCTGAAAATACAAAGTTGCTGTATACAGTCAGGCCTCTGGTCCAGGGTTTAACCGTCATGCTGGGAGATCCAAGTACAGACTTGTAGCTTGTAATCCACAGATACCAAAATCACATCCCGTGAAAACTATTTAATGTGATATGAAATAAACTTACATATTTTAATTCAGAAATTATATATATTTACTTTTCTTAAATCACCCATTGTTTAATATTTTTGTTTAACATTCAGTGTACATTGAAGATTAATTATGAAAGGTTTTTTTAATGCCGTTTTATAATGATATCATAATGATATTCCTATTATATGGCCTGCAACTCAAAAAATTCAAGCCCAGATACTGAGTTTAATCTCTCTCACACACACACACACACACACACACACACACACACACACTGCAACTGAGATTACTGTACTGTATAAAATGTTTTGAGAATATTAACAGGCAGCATCCTACCAAGTGCACCTCACTCAAAGTGTCTTTTCCCCCCCTCATGACAGAAACCATATTCCAATGCATATTACAGATCAGAGTGGGAAATGACTTCTTGAAATTTCAAGATTCTGAAGAAATCGCAAACATAGAATTTGCAAATGCCTTTGAACAAATGTGACAGAAAAGAAGGTGCAATTAGTTACTGTTTGTCAGTGATACCTGTCAAAGTAATCCATGTCTGAATGGTTTTATTCTCCTAATATAAAGGGTTTGGTGAGTAGCCAAGTTGGAGAAGATTCACTTTCACATCAACCAGGGCTGCATCTGCACTGCAGAAATAATGTGGTTTGATACCGCTTTAATTGCCATGGCACCATCCTATGGAATCTGGTATTTGTAGTTTATTGTGGCACCAGAGCTCTCTGACAACGAAGGCTAAATATTTCACAAAACTGTAAATCCCAGAATTCCATAGCACTGAGCCATGGCAGTCAGGGATGATGGGAGTTGTGGCTCTTCACCTGGCCTGGAACTCACCACCTGGCTGTGCACCACGCTGACTAGTTTTGGCCAGTTGTTATATCTTTGCAAGAGTTGCAGAGAACAGGCTGAAGACCCCGACAAACTCTCCAAGCCTTCTCACTCTTGCTTCCACAGAAGTCTTCACCCTTCTTCACCAGGGTCCTGCTGGTTCTTGTAGCTTCTCCCAAGACACCAGACAACTCAGTAGTCTTATATAAAAGATCTACTTTATTCTACTATATACACAGCTCCAAACAATACTCAACTCCTCACTCTACTACCCACACAACAATCCACTACTACCCACAAAATGCACTGGGATCCATAGTCATTATTATAACCAAAGCATGGCACCACCTACTGTGGTCTGTTTCCACCCAGTAGGCATGTACATCATTCCCATTGGTTCTCCTTGTTCATCCCACAATTCATCATCTCAGCCTTGACCACTTAACAATTGTCAGGTGTGTCCAATTATCCACTTTGCAATTCTTGTCCTTGGCATTCAGGACTTGTTAATTGCTTTACCATTCACACCTGTGTGGTTCTCAATTGGCTTCTGCTGAGTCACTCTGACTCTCACATACAAGTTTTATTTCACTACTGTATATCCCATGTGGCTTTTTCCTTAACAAAAGTGATGTCAAATTGCATTATTTCTGCAGTCTAGATGTAGCCCTGATCTTGGAACTGGCATTTGTTTGATGGATAGGTATACACTTGTAATTGTAGGAATTCATGAATGACTGGTAGTTCCTCAGAGAGCATGTCACAAAGGGAAACACAAAGTCCCTTATTTGTCTCAGACTCCCAAACTTAATTGAGATGCAAAGTGTAGAGGCAGCCAATGAAAAGGATCTCTTTCTCACCAGCCATACCTGTGATGATGGTGGAACTAAGGTCAGGACCCCTCCTGTAGATTTCAGGATCTGGGCAGGCTCATATTGGGAGCCTGTGAGCTTGAACCTAAATGGTGTAGTGTTTTATATATCATAAACCAGCATTTTTAATAGATGTATTCTGTGCATTGTGTGTTGTCGTTTCTGCAGTCTGCTGGATCCAGTATCAGCCAGGAGAGAAATCCACTCAAGATTTTAAAAGGGTTGTCTAAGGTGACCAATCAATTTGGGGTGTAGTAGTTTGTGTATAGCTCCCTTAAAGTTCAAACAACAATCTGGATTCATTACCACATTGACATCAGAGACTCTGATTTTGTGTGCATTCAATAGATATAGTTTATGTTGATTGGAAAAAAGAATCCAGCATTAATGTAAAAAAAAAAAAACATCCTGTCTGTACTTAGAATGACAGGAGTTTTCTGTAAATTACATTTGTAATGTGTATAAAATAAAATATTGAAATCAGAACAGGGTGAACAATAAATTGTGATCCAGAGCTGAAATTTCTCAAGAAATGCTCACAGTGCCTTTTTTGTTATGCCAAAATGGCCAGATTCAAGGATTATTTCTGGAGCAGTAAGATTTCAGTTGACAAAGGCTAAAACAGAATATGGCCAGTGGCAGTCATGCTCAAATCAACAGGCCAAATTAAAAGCCAATATAGTGGAAGTGTTACAGGATCAGTTCTGTGATCTATGGTAACTATTAATTGTGCTAATTTGAAAAATTATATATACCCTGCAGGTATGCAGGATAACATTCAGCTTTCTGATAAACTGTATCCAGGTGACACTGGTATTACATAATATTTTGAACCATGGACACTACAATGTACAGTTTTTTTCTGATGTGTCATTTATTCATCACTGGTATGGTTTGAATTCCTTGTTAATGGATATGAAAAGTATTCTTTTTTTAAAAAAAATAATATTCACATTCCTATTGCAAATTTTTATTCTGCTTTTGTGTCTCCAGCAAATGACACAAGACAATAAGTACAAGGATAGTATTTGCTCGTAAAATCCTCAAGCATAGTCTTTCAGATAGTCTAGACCCAAATATGCAATTTAGCGTCAGTCTTTTTCATCAGAATGATGTGACTGCTACTTGGTCCTTGATCAGCGCACCCTTCCTTCTAAGGATCCCAGGTCTCACCATCTGGTATGTCTTATCCAGTCCTCTGTTTGAAAGGAGAGAATCTTAAGGATGGAATCTGCTTTGAAATTTGTTTGTTTTTCAACTGTATATTGCTTTCCCTGTTGCTCTGCAGCAGTTACTACATAGCAGACCTGCCAGGCAACCTCATCCCTGCCCTTCTCCCTCTCCAAAAGTTTCTCATACTGCATCTGGCACTGCAGGAGGTAATGGCCAGAACAGATTAATACAAGCTGCCTCAGGATTCCATGCCCCCGGACCTGCTGGGTCTAAGATTGCCTCTTCATGGCTTTTCCTCTTATTGAAACTGCTCCTATCTCTGTTCCCATCTTTTCCCAGCTCTCCTGCACTCTATCCTAAATGGTTGAACCTAAAATATAATTTCCTTTCCTGGTCTGAGATACACATGGGATGCACCACTGCTAACAAAAAGCAAGGTGTGTGTCTCTTTCTTCTTCCATTCTGCTGCTTACACATTTCATTCCATTCTCTTTAATTATTGCTTTCACTTTTCTTTTTCTCTCTTTCCTGTCTTGGTTCTCCCCAACCACATAACTCCTGGCTAAATATCTCCTTTCCCCCTTCTCTCTCACTCTTTCATTCTCTCTCTCTCTCCTTCCCTCCCCCATAGCTCCTGCCCTTCTCTCCTTCTCTTATCCTTCCTTCTCATTCCCTAGTTCTTTCCTAATTTCTCATTCTGCTGTCTCAACTCTTGGCTCAGCATCTTCTCATCACCTTTCAGGCTCTTTCTCCTTCTCCTGTCCCACACTCACACAACTCTTCGCTAAATGTCTTCCCCTTCAGTTTTCTTTCTCCTTCTCTCTCTCTTCCCTTACTTTCAGTCATCTTCTCACTCTTTCCTTAATTCCTGTCCTCTTCCTTTGTTTCTTCTTCTCCCTCCTCAAATATGCCTTCTCTCTTCTTGCCCATCCTTTGGTTTCTCACTCTCATGCTCCTTCTTATTTGTCCCTCCCCACACTACATTCATGATCTCTTTCCCTTCCTCTGTGTCTTCAATTCTTTCACTCCCCTCCCCCAAAAAGAATTTAAAACCATGTTACAGTCTAGGTTCTCCAGTGCAACTCTATAGTCACTGTTAGCTAAAAGTCGCACTGAAATACCTAGAGATTCCTAGAAAGATTTCTTCACAGTAAAAACATGGCATTTTCCCATATTCACGGGGGTCTTCTGCCCCTAACCCTAGCAAATGTGGAGGGACAAGTGTGTGTGTGTGTGTGTGTATAAAATTATTCCATACAATTGAGTAGTAAAATGACATTTTATTTATCTATGTATTTCCAGGATTTATCTCCCGCCTTTCTGCCACAGTGGGATTCAATGGATAAAACACTGCTTACAAAAGTTTTTAAAAAACAGCATCATTTTAAAACAGCATCACTTTTATAAAACGGGAAAGATCTTGCTTTTCACCCTCCCTATTTAAATATACTCTGTGTGTGTGTGTGTGTGTGTGTACACAACCATACACACACAAACACATGCACGCACCCCATCATGGAACCTGCTCCGCCTGCCCTTCAAGGCAGAAGAGTGGGGCCAAAACAGAACATGGCAACCCTGCCTGCCTGAGAATTGTGTTTCCCAAAGGTTCCAGTTCTTGGTCTGGATTCCATCTGGATGTTTACACCTTCTCCCTGGAGACCCCAGATGGTTCTGAACCCAACTGTCTGGCCTGGCTTTCTGGGCTTAGGTCAGAGGTCAGGCGGTTTGGAAGGGCTCCTTCTCAATCACCTTGCTTCTTGCTGGCACCATGCCCCGAATTACTAGAGGTCTTCCCAAAGTGAGTGGGGCCCAGGAGAAGGAGGAGGAGGAGGAGAGGTCAAACTGGGAGGCTGTTGTTGTTGTTGTTGTGTGACTGGCTATCCCAAGTTTTTTTGGGTCTCATTTTTCTCTCTCCTTGGCAGTGATTCATGAAGAGGGGCCAGAGCAGCTCCAGTGGCTTCCCAGGGTCTAGCCTGCCTACCTCCAGACCTTTTGGATGGACAAGGCATCTCACAGCAACCAGGTTGGCTAGACTAGGGAGGGGGCAGTTGTGTGCCTGACCATCCCAAGGTCTCTGAGGGTTCTCATTTCTCTTTCCCTGTTCTAGAAGCAGGGGGAAAAGAGGCGTAAACTCTTTAGCGGCTTGAGGCACCCTACAAAACATGACAATCTCGATTTAGGGCCTGCTTCTACAAAAAGGAGCAACCAGGAGGAATAAGGGTTTTATAACACTTAAGTCCCATTTCCTTCCTTCCTTCCTTGCTTGCTTCCTTGCTTCCTTCTTTTTTCCTTGTTTGTTCCCCTCTCTCTCTCTCTTTCTTTCTCTCTCTCTCTCTCCTTCCTTCCTTCCTTCTTTCCTTCCTTCCTTCCTTCCCCCTCCCTCCCTCCCTCCCTCCCACTTTAGTTGTTGTGGTTTTGTGCCTTCAAATCCTTTCTGACATATGGCTGAGAGAGTGTGACTTGCCCTAAGATGCAAACTCTAGTCCCCAGGGTCCTAGTCCATTGCTCAAACCACTACACCCTTAAAATATGCTGTTGTTGCTGTTGTTGTTGTGTGCCAGTGTCTCCCAAACTCTGGATGTTTGGACACCAACACCCAGAAGCCTCAGCCAACCTGTCAGTCTCAGTCTGGGATTCTGGGGTCTAAGGCCAGAGTTTGGGAACCACTGTTGTATGCCTTAATATTGTTTCCCAATTTATGGTGACCCTGTCGTGGGGTTTTCTTGACAAGGTTTGTTCAGAGGAGGTTTGCAGCTGAGAGAGTGTGACTTGCCCAAGGTGTCACCCAGTGTGGGGGGTTAAGGCTGCCTCTGCCGCCACATTTTCCCGAACTTTTGGTGGAGCAGCCAGGCAGCAGACAGGCCTGGCTAGAGTCTGGGGGGATGGTGGCCACCCTCGCCACGCAAGAGGTCTGTGGGTGTGGAGGGCGTGTATGGTGTGTGTGTCTAACCTGTGTGTGTGTGTGTGTGTTTTGTTGTTGCATGCCTTCAAGTTGTCCGGACTTATGGCAGTCCTAAGGTAACACTATCATTGGGGTTTTCTTGGCAAGATTTCTTCAGAAGAGGTGTGCCATTGCCATCCTCTGAGGCTGAGAGAGTGTGACTTGCCCAACGTCCTATGGGCTTTTTAAAGAATTTTGAACAGCAGTTTGTTACATTGCATTATATCAGGGGTAGGCAACCTGCGGCCCGCGGGCTGGATGCGGCCCGGTGAGGCCTTGGGACCAGCCCCAGCCTGGTCCTGCCGCCGATTGCCACCGGGGCCTTTGGTGTCTCGCACGAGGGGCATAGTGGAGCAATTGTCTATAGAAGCCTCAGAAAAATGCATTTATCTTAACATTTTTTAAAAAATCAGCAAATTTTTTCACGTGTCCTCCATTTTTTTTTATTTAAAAAGTGCCCTCCATTTGAAAATTTTGTCCTACATTTGGCCTGGTTTATTTATTTATTTAATTTTTTTTAAAAATTATTTAATTATTTATTTTTTGGCTTTGGCCCCCCAGTTGTCTGAGGGACAGCAACCCGGCCCCCGGCTCCAAAGGGTTGCCTACCCCTGCATTATATGAAATCAAAACTGGCGGTCTTCTGAAATGTATATCCAAGCTTGCAACATAGTTTTAGAAGTATTCTCAAAAGGTTCTGTTAGTGTTATTGCATTGCTCTGTTATTTTGAACAACTCTTGCTGTCAGAAAGTTCCTTCTAATGTTGAGGTGGAATCTCTTTTCCTGGAGCTTGCATCCATTGCTGCATGTCTTAGTCTCTGGTGCAGCAGAAAACAAGCTTGCTCCAGCCTTAATATGACACCCTTCAAATTTTTAAACATGGCTATCATGTCTCCTCTAAACCTTCTCTTCTCCAGCCTAAACAGTCTTCCGCTTTCAAATGACTCTTATACCTTCAGGAAGTTCTTTCCAATGTTTAGATTGAATCTCTTTTCCATAGCTTCCATCCTTTGCTCCAGGTCCTATTCTCTGGAGCAGCAGAAAACAAGCTTGCTTCCTCCTCAATGTGACATCCCTTCAAATATTTAAACAGGGCTATCACATCACCTCTTAACCTTCTCTTCTCCAGGTTTAACATACTCAGCTCCCTAAGTGTTGTTGTTGTTGTTTTGTTGTTATTATTTCAAAGCTGTTGCATTCCTTATCCAGGAAGGCAATGAAATGCCATCACTTGCAGAAGAAAGTGCAAATGTGCCATCAGAAGGCAGCAAGAACTCACAGTCCGTCAAGGCTGGCTATTGCTGGAGAGGTTTCCATGTTTGGCCCCATTCCCACTGGCTTATAACGTGGATCAGGATGCGAATCATGGGTGCATCGTTCCCATTTGAGCACGCATTCGATCCGCATTGCTCTGATATCATTCCCATTGGAATTCGAATCTGACTCCCATGTGATTGAATTATAATGAAAAAACCTGAATCAGTGGTTGATAAAGTGGTTTAATTTAACAGTGCATTTTTAGTGAGTTTTCCTGTGCCTCCCGAGTCTGATTCAGGGCAAATGAATGGGAACAAAAGGGTGTCTGATTCAGGAACTTGGGGATAGGAGGAGCAGTGATCAAGGGGCTGGCCTGGGGGTGTCACCCACTTTTTCTCTTTCCTGCATTACCAGTGCCATTTTCTCCCATTCGCATAGCTTTCCCCCCAGTGGAGTGGGAAGCAGAGTAAGGCGATTGCGCTACATTGAGCTCCAAATTGAGGGGACACCTTATGCCCCCTGCAACCTCCCTCCTGCTCCACATTCATAGACTGAGATGTGAGGAGACCCACTGAACACCATTTTTAACTATTATTTTTTCTTTTTTTGCCTGCACCTGAGCGCCTGAGCAGCAGATGGGCTTTGCAGTACATGCCTGCTTGATCGCCCCCCCAGACAGCCCAGGGAGCAATGGGGGAGGCAAAGGGATTTGGGGTAAATAGAGGCGCCTTCTCTCTTCCAGAGGAACTATGGGAAGACACAGAAGAGCCTCAGATGCAAAGGGATTTGGGGTAAATAGAGGCTCCTTCTCTCTTCCACAGATTTGGGGTAAATAGAGGCTCCTTCTCTCTTCCAGGGATTTGGGGTAAATAGAGGCTGCTTCTCTCTTCCAGGGATTTGGGATAAATAGAGGCGCCTTCTCTCCTCCAGAGGAACTATGGGAAGACACAGAAGAGCCTCGGATGCAAAGGGATTTGGGGTAAATAGAGGCTCCTTCTCTCTTCCGGGGATTTGGGGTAAATAGAGGTGTCTTCTTTCTTCCAGAGGAACTATGGGAAGACACAGAACAGCCTCGGATGCAAAGGGGTTTAGGATGAATAGAGGCTTCTTCTGTCTTCCAGAGAATAGATTTGAGGGGAATAGAGGCTCCCTCTCCTTCCCCAGAGGAGAAAAGCGCCTAAGCAGCTGACTGACTGTGACGTCAAGTGCTTAAGCGCTTGATTGACAGCCACTTTTTTAAAAAAGAGGTCTCAGAAGGGCAATGGGAATGGGGAGCAAAATAACCCGCTTCAAATTGCCACAGGGAAAATATCAATGGGAACGAAAACAGGGGTAAAAAAACTCGGGTCTGTTTGCACCCGTTTTTAATGGGAACGATGGGTCAGATTCGATTACGACTCAGAAAAAAAAATCCGAGTCAGAATTGCAGCGATATACGTCACATTATATGCCCAGTGGGAATGGCCCCTTAGGGAACTGAACTGATGAATGGAGTGCAGTGATTACTAAACTTTGCTCCTCCAAATGGCTTGGACTTTAGCTCCCCAGCATTCTTGGTTCTCGATTCCGTGGGCAAGAGCTTCTGGGAGTTGAAGTCCAAACCCCCTGATGGAGCCAAGTTTGAGACCCACTGATTGAGTGGGATTTATAGTCCACTCTTCTCCTTGCACAGGAGGACCCACATTTTAGGTCTGGTCTAGTGACATCTTTATTGAAGCATCAATATATAATTCTTAGAAAAGAAAGCCTAAATGTTACCCCCAAAGTCTTCACCAGCCATTCCAGAACTTGGGATGAAGGAAAAAGCAGAGACATCTAATAGCAATAGCAAGTACATTTCTATACCGCTTACCGATGCACTAAGCAGTTTACAAAGTGTAAGCGAATTACACTTAGCCTAAGAATTGTGTCCCAGATAATGAAACTGGGGGATTTGCCAGTGATAAGAGTCCAAAAAGGTTTAATTCATGGATGACATACAGTAGCTTCCTTCCTTCCTTCCTTCCTTCCTTCCTTCCTTCCTTCCTTCCTTCCTT
>NC_056524.1:187001456-187007693 GCF_019175285.1 Sceloporus undulatus
TTTTCTTCCTTTGCAATGGGAAAATCTGTACCCATTAGAATAAATGATTTTTCTCCCATGAGTATTTCCCTTTCTGCACAACATATATTAATGATTCTAGGTCACACACACACACACACACACACACACACACATACATACATATATAGTGGGGCTGCTGCACCCCAGGAACAAACTGTTGGCATGTCCAGAGGAAAGACCTCCAAAAAGTGGCATTCAGTCACATCCCTCCCAATGTATTTTATGAGATAGCAAGGAAGGGTCTGGCAAAACCAGCCCTGAGGATTCCTGGCCTAAGAAAACCCTCTGAAATTCATGGGCTCACTAGAAGTCAACAGGAGACCAGAAGGCACATTGGAAACACGCAAAGGGTAGATGTATTGGAAACAGGCAAAGGGTAGATGGGTTGCTCTTTCTCCTCCTCTTCCTCCTCTCACACACAGCTCACACTGAGCTTTCCGTTTCTAGGTTTGAAAGCTCAGTAAGGACATGATTTCTCTCTTTTTCCATTTCTCTTGGCAGGGCTTGTTTTGCACTAATGACTGCAGTCCTCATCTCATCAAAATGGATCATGTGATACACCTCTTGATTTGCACAATTGTTGGGGGACCTTGCTCTTTTCCTGTTGAGGTGGAAAAAGAGGAGATGCAGATAAGAAGATCTCTCCCTCACAAGGCCTGTCCTGATGGGCCTCAAGAGGTGTCCTCTTATTGAGCCCAAAACATCCTTCTCTCCTCAGATATTGGCAGTCAAATTGATGGCGGCATTCATACCACAAACCACAAGAGGCTGGACCAATGGATCCCAGAATTCAGTGTCATCTTTTCAAATTTCTTGGCAGTGCAAACCGTCAAACCTGAGAATGTTACAACTGAGGGCTACATGACAATAAAGTAAGATGTGTTTCTTCCTTCTTTTTGGGGATGAAATGGTCAATGATTTCCATTCCACTTGATGAGGCTAGACTGTAGGAATACAAATCCTACACGCTCTTCTGTCAAGCTAAGAAAGCAGTGATGTGACAATTGTTGTCTCTTCTCTGCAGAGATACAGCCAATGCCATTAAGACCATGGCAGTGAGATGGGGCATGCTATCCTCCCTATCTGCAAAACACTGTGGCTCTGATTAGGTGAGTTATAGAATCATTAATTGGGAGAATGTCCACTTGGAATATTGCAGCCTTCAAAAGGGAAGACAGCCAAGTCAACCAACAACTGCTTCCTCTACTTTTCCAGGCAAACAATCCCCACGGGGGACAGGCCATCGCTTCTAGGAATGCCATGATCCCAAAGGGAAGTTCCAGGTTTGCAGGCTGCCAGAGGGAACTCTAGTGGAGAAGTCACCAGAACACTTGAAAGTCCCTCTAAGGACTCTCTGCTGAGTCCGGGGAGGAGAAAGATACCATCACATGTAAAGATGTACAGTCGTCCCTCCAAATTCACAGGGTAACCGTTCTGGGACCACCCCCTGTGGTGCATATAACATCCGGCTGACCAATCAGAAAGCAGCTGAGGTCCAGCCAATAGAATGTGGGCTGGGACTTTTGAAAATTCCATGTGTCTGTTGGTTTTGGCAGTTGGAATGTTGACAGTTGTGATTGGGCAGTTGAGGGAACAGTTAAGTCCAAGGGAGGGCTGAGTTCCATGAGTTCCTGAGGGAATAGTCAGTTAGGGCTTGGAATCCTGAGAGTGAGGGTTCCAGGGATAGAGAAGGATGGTTAGGGGTAGAGTAACCGTTCTGGGATCACCCCCCACATATTTGAAAATTAATGGATATTCAAATCCCCCCTCCTTCCCTCCTTCTTTTGCCCCCCAATGGGCCTGGCGTGGCCTCGGGGACTGAGAGGGGGCCTTCCCTCATTCCGGGGGAAGTGAGCCAAGGTGCGGGGGCCGCCAGGGCCTGTCATCTGCGTCCCACCAGCCGTCTGCCATGCTGCCTTCCTTTCCCACTGGGTGCATGCCACGCCCACTCCATCACAGCCAATGGCTGCCTGCTTGCTTCCCCTCTCATCCTGTCACCCTGGTAATGGAACAGAGATGGGAAACATCTCCCCCACATCCTTCTACCTTTCTATCCAAGGCAGTGAGAGGGAGCAATGGAGGGGGAAATGAGAAAGTGTTGGGAGGGAGGGAGGAGATGCTTTATAGAAACCTGGCTGAGTGCCATAACCTGGGCTCAAGCCCTCCCAGCCAGGTATTCTGCCAGTGAGCAGGTAAGGGGAAGTGGGCGAGGGGGTGGAGTGGCCTTGGTCTATAAAAATAATCTTAGGGCCCAAACAGACAGGCCAAAATAAAACTGCTTCAGGTCATTTTGGAGGTATGCTGGTGGCTCAGTGGTTAAATGCCTGTACTGCAGCCACTCACTCAAAACCATAAGGTTGCGAGTTCAATACCAGCGAAAGGGCTCAAGCTTGACTCAGTCTTGCATCCTTCCAAGGAGGTCACTAAAATGAGTACTCAGATTGTTGGGGGTAATTAGCTTACAGTTGTAAACTGCTTAGACACTTAATTCAGTATGAAGTGGTATATAAATGAAGCTGTTTGTTTTTGTTTTTTGTTTAAATGATGCATGTATAGTAAGAGGCCGGAAGCTTTTCCTTCAGGAAAAGGCGGAATATAAATTTATTATTATTGTTGCTGTTGTTGTTGTTATTCTCCATACTCCAGTCTTAAGGGCTGGAGTGCAGCTTTGGTGCAGCTTCAGGCCTCTTAAGATGCCTTAGGACTGGAGTGTGGCTTTAGTGTGGTCTCTTAGGATGCAAGTATCATTTAAACAGCATACCTCCAAAGTGACCTGAAGCAGCTTTATTTTGGCCTGTCTGTTCGGGCCCTTACTTTCCCTAGGATACCAGGTCCGGAAAACAGACCACTTCGGGTGTATGCACCTAAGCCTGAAGACCAAGGATAGTTTGGGGATTCTGTTGGTATACCATCCACCTTGTTGTCCAGCAGACTCCTTAACCAAGCTGACACAACTGGTCTCAGAGCTGGTGTTAGAGTCACCTAGGCTGTTAGTTCTGGGCCACTTCAACATCCCACTTGAGCCCACTTTGATAAAGCTAGCAAGTCCAGCTCAAGAGTTCATGGTATCCATGGCAAACATGGGCCTATCCCAGTTAGTCTCTGAGCCCACACATTGTGTAGGTCATACTCTCAATTTGGTCTTCAGTATGGAACAGACGTATCTGTGGGTGCGGTAATTAATATCACTGCACTGTCATGGATGGATCACTTCCTGGTCAAGGTTGGACTGAAGGCCACTGTTTGCCCAGTCAGGAGTGGAGTACCTATTAAAATGGTCCACCCACGAAGGCTAATGGAACCAATAGGATTCCAGAAAGCCCTAGAGGATTTAATGGTTGGTAGCCCCAGCGATTCTGTCGAAGCCTTGGTTCACACTTGGAACACTGATTTGACCAGGGCTATTGACACAATTGTCCTTTCCAGCCCGCTTCTAACCATAAATTATGGTACACGAAAGAACTCAGAAACATGAAGCGGGCTGGACAACGACTAGAATACCACTGGTGGAAAACTCAACTCTCATTTGACAAGGCAATACATACAGCAAAGAAATCTTTCTACTCTGCATATATTGCGTCTGCAAATTCCCATCCAGCAGAACTGTTCAGGGTGGTAAGGGATCTTACTCAGATACACTCCCCCCCCCCCAACACATTATTAGATCATGCAACAGCCTGCTGTGATGCACTGGATAATGACTTTGCAGATAAAATCTCTCAAGTAAGAGTCAAGTTGGATGCCGGTATTATAGCAGAGTCAACAGGTGAGGTGTCCAACAACTCTGTGAATGAGATTAAACTGGATCAGTTTGAGTCTGTGAGTACTGAGAATGTGGACAAACTCCTTGGTACTGTGAAGAAGACAACATGCCTTCTCGATCCTTGCCCCTCATGGCTGGTTGTGAAGTACGTTATTAATGCATATCTTAGGGAAGATCAGTTTCCATCGTGTTTAAAGGAAGCGGTTGTACGACTGCCTGTGAAAAAAACTTCCTTAGGTCCAGACCAGTCTCACATCTTCCATTCCTGAGCAAGGTAACCGAAAGAGCTGTTGCCCTTCCACTCCAAGTAGTTTTGGATGAAACTGATTATCTGGATCCATTTCAAAATGGCTTTAAGACAGGATATGGAGTTGAGACCACCACAGTCGCCTTGGTTGATGATCTTTGTCTGAATATCAACAGGGGAAGTGTGACCCTGTTGTTACTTCTGGACCTCTTAGCGGCTTTTGATACGATTGATCATGACATTCTCTTGGAGCGCCTGTGAGAGTTGGGAGCCAGGGGCATTGCATTGCAGTGGCTCTGATCCTATCTCTCAGGTAGATCCTAAAGGGTGATGCTTGGAGACAGTTGCTCTTCAAAAAGAGAACTTAAATCTGGCGTCCCTCAGGGTGCCATTCTATCCCCAGTGTTATTCAATATACATATATGAAGCCGCTTGAAAAGATCATCTGGAGACATGGAGCAGGGTGTTATCAGTATGCTCATGACACCCAGATATATTTCTCCATGCCTCGGATGACAGTCTTGACCAAGGATGGCATCTCTCCTCTCAATGAATGCCTTAAAACGTTGGGGACTCAGAGGGGGGAAGAGAACCAGTCACCGCTGGCTAGGGAAGGGGATGGATGCCACTGTGCCAATGGTGGTCCCAACACAGGCCAAGGAGTGCAGGGGTTGGAAGGAAATATTTTAAGGAGATGAATCCCCATCTCCAAAGGACAGTCTGGAAAACTTTCCTCTACCATCAGGATGGCTTGCAGAGGAACCAGCTCCCCAAATGGCCGACATCTTAGGGTTCAGCTGAGTTTTTTGTACAGAGGTTGGCATTCGTAACCTAAAACCCCCAAAAGTTGGCACTTGCAATAAGACCAGGAAGAGGCTGGTGGCAACATTACTATCGTATTTTTAAATTATTATTTTATTCGTATTGTCTTTCTATATTTTTTATTGTTGTTACTGCATTGATGTATCTTTTGTGATTATTGTACTGGCATTGTTGTATATTTATTATTGAAAGTGTTGCTTTCTAGATTGTGCCACAGCTAGCCTTTCGTTATTGTAGCATTTCTTATTTGTTACTGGATTGCATAAAAAGCAAAGCCCAAGGGAGATCACGACTGCGACACACTCCACACCACACTCTACTCCTATGATGGCAAGCTCATGGGATTTTTTATTACCAACTCGGCAACCAGTGTTTTGTAATGTGAGTAGCATGGTATTAACTCAAGTCCAGGTGTGTCCTTCTTGAATCAAACAAATAAAACTTTAGTTACAAGAAGGTTTAACAGTGTTGTTTTTGACATGATATTTTATGTAATTATTACTTTCTACTTTGTTATAGTTACCATTGGTTTTATAACTCTCTAGCTAAATCACTAGTTTCTTATAATTAAAAAGATTTTATGTACAGCGCTGTGTAAATTTACAGTGCTTTATAAATAAAGGTTAATAATAATAATAATAATAATAATAATAATAATAAGATTCACTCAGTCCTTCTATTAAGTTCCTCTTTTAAACTTAGTCCTGACAGCCACCAAAGCTAAAAATATTCTGCAGGATATCACACTCCAGCCACTCCCTTTTCTACAGTCCTGGATGCGAAACAGTAGGGACCCCTTTTCCACTCAGACTCTACCCCTAACCATCCTTCTCTATCTCTGGAACCCTCCCAAACCTAACTGTCTTTCTCTCGACTTAACAGGTCCCTCACTCTCAGGATTCCAAGCCCTAACTGTCAAAACCAACTGCCACTTGGAATCTTCAAATTCCCCCCAGCCAGCACCTGATTGGCTAATGGCCTCTGGCTGGTGATTGGCTGGTTTGTAAGTCTGTTCACCACAGCGACACACAGCCCTCCTCCTTGGGACAGAGCCTCACCCCCCAAGTGCTGCTGGAAGTGTCTCTCAAGGAGAACGTTTTGCCCTGGGAGAGATGAGAGAGAGACTAGAGAGAGAGAGATGAGATCAGACAGACAGACAGACAGGAAAGGTGTGTGTGAGAGAGAGAGGACAGATAGATAGATAGATAGATAGATAGATAGATAGATAAGATAAGATAAGATAAGATAAGATAAGATAAGATAAGATAGATAGGAGAGGTGAGAGAGAGCAGACAGATGGATAGATGGATAGGATAGATTAGATAGATAGATAGATAGATAGATAGATAGATAGATAGATAGATAGATAGATAGATAGATAGAT